>NW_006408618.1:5371899-5373000 GCF_000296735.1 Chrysochloris asiatica
TGACAGGTATGGCAACACCACCTGGAACACAGCCAACAGATAGCAGAGTCCAGAACAGAATGAGACTACAACAACAAACTCAAAGGAGTGGAGAGATCAACTGAAGGCCAATGTCAAAGCAGGGACAAACGCAGCAATAGAAGCCCAGGTGGTGGGGATGCCAGGTAAATCAGGTTACCACGGAATACCGTAAATGCAGAAAAAAAGTTAGTAGACTACAAGGTAACCCCAAAGAAAGTTAACACTGCACAACATATCATAAAAATGAATTCCCAAGCAGAAAAAGCGAACATAGAAACTAGGAAGAAACCGAGAAGAAACAAACCGAGAAGAAACAACTCAAAGAACACAAATCCAACACAAGAAGGCAAGCAGAACCAAAGAACGAACAGGACCACCAAAAAAGTAACATAATGACAACAATCAACTCAGACTTATCGATAATTACATTGAATGTCAATGGATTGAATGCACCAGTGAAGAGACAGAGTGGCAGAATGGATAAGAAAACAAGATCCATCAATATGCTGCCTGCAAGAGACACACCTTACACACAATGACAAAAACAGACTAAAAGTTAAAGGATGGAAAAACATTTACCAAGCCAACTGCAACAATAAACAAGCAAGAGTGGCAATACTAATCTCTGACAAAGTAGACTTTAAGATAAAAACCAGCATAAGAGACAAGGAAGGACACTATCTCATGATCAAAGGGTTATTAGAGCAGACGACATAACCATAATAAATATATACGCTCCCAATGAAAGAGCGCCAAGATACATGAAGCCAACCTTAATGGAATTGCAGAAAGAAATAGGTAAGTCCACAATTATAGTGGGAGATTTCAACACACCACTCTCGAAAAGGGATAAAACAACCAGAAAGAAACTCAACAATGCTACAGAGGAACTTAATGACACAATCAAGCAGCTTGACCTCATAGACGAATACAGAACATTCTATCCAATAATGGCACAATACACATTCTTCTCCAGTGCACATGGAACATTTTCCAGAATTGACCATGTGTTAGGTCACAAAGCAAGCCTCCATAAATTCACAACCAACAAAATTCTACAGAGCAGAACAAACAAGATGG
>NW_006408618.1:5394869-5406296 GCF_000296735.1 Chrysochloris asiatica
ATAGGATGAATGTAAAACGAATGTTCTCCCATGTAAACTATCACATAATTCACAATAAAACATTTAAAAAAAAAAAAAAAGAGGGAACCTAGATCCAGAGGGTGTGGAGGAAGGTAGAATCTCCACAGAGTAGTATTCTAGCTGTCTAAGCGGGACTGATTGAAGGAAATGCGGATAGCTCTCTTATGATACAAGGGTGAATAATTGTTACCAGGACTGATTGTGAAGGTTGTAAATGCAAAAGTAGACATTTTGTGGCAAGGAGGGGAGTGATTAACTTTGCAGGCTAGGAGTAGAGGTCCCTGGTACCATGAAGGGAGTAGAGCGGAGAGCAGAACCCTACCCAGAGAGGCAGCAATCCCTGAGATGGAGGCAGAGATGATAACATGGAGAGATGGAACAGCTGGGGACTTAGGACCCAGGGAGGGAGAGGGTCTGCGTGTTGAAGACTGGGGGAGGGGGGTGGGAGAGTGGAAGAGCAGGCTTATAGGATGTGCCCTTTCATTGACTGGTGATGCATGGAGGGGATTATAACCATGGCAATGAAACAATATACAATAGGATAAATGTAAAACTGATGTTCTCGCATATAAACTGTCACATAATTTACAATAAAACTTTAAAAAAATCTCTCTTGTTACTTCTAGGTTCCTTAATATTTGGGAGTCCTGTGGCGCTGTGAGCTAATGCATCAGGCTGCAAAGTCATTCAAACTGCAAGGTCGCTGGTTCAAGCTCACCAGCTGCTTCTTGGAAACCCTATACAGTGTCGCTATGTGTTGCAACTGACTTGACGGCACTTAACAACAACAATATTTGGGAGAAGGATGAGGCTTTCTGCCTCTGGAGAGATATATAGTCTTGGGATCCCTGTACAAGTCACTTTGAGTTGGAACCAACTTGTTGGCACACAACAACAACAATGTGCTTTCATCCAGCTCAAGTGACCCGATTTTCTTTCTTCCCTGATTTGCACCTTTCCTCTGCTTGGGTGGGTTTTCCACATGATCCTCCAGTTTGCACACGTGAAAAGAATTCCCACTTTCCCATTCTTCTTGTTCCTCTCCCACCTTCATTCTCAATAAAGTTGATCTCTTCCTTCTCTGAATATCTGTGGCCTTCTCACAGTAAGGATCCCTGGTGGTGCTGTGGGTTAGGCATGGGGCTGCTAACTGCAAGGTCAGATGATCAAACCCACTAGCCTCTCCACCGGAGAATGATAAGGCTCTCTGCTCCCATAAAGATTGGAAACTTTATATAGGGTCGCTATGCGTTGGAATTGACTTGATGGAAGTGAGTTTGTTTTGTGTTGTTGTTTCCCGCCATTAACTGATCAGTTAGCACAGCATTTTCCCAGTGTGGTCCAGGAAATAATTTTGGAATAAGGTACTAAATAACCTTGAACATACTGTTGTTTTTAAGTTCTGGTGTTGTTGTTGTTGTTGTTGTTAAGTGCCGTTGAGTCGGTTCCGACCCATAGCGACCCTGTACAGGGTTTCTGAGGGTGTAAATGTTTACAGGAGTAGAAAGCCTCATCTTTCTCCTGTGGAGCAGCTGGTAGTTTCGAACCACTGACATTAAGATTCGCAGCCCGATTCGTAACCACTACGCTAACAGAGCTGGTGAGTAGGTTCCAATTCACAGAAATTCTGTATAGGATTTTCAAGGAGTGACTGGTGAGCTTGAAGTGCTGACTGTGTGGTTAGCAGTCCAGGGCTTATTCTATAGCACCACATCAGGACCTCATCTTGAACATGGAGTGAGATATATTCACTATAGTCATTTTCCATCTTCCTTAATAGATCAAAGAGGAACCCTAAACCTAATCATAACTATTGGTTTTAGCACCCCGTGGTTTAACATCTAATACTTTCTAATTTACATTTTTAATAACAGCATCAACAGACTTGGGGCTTCCATTTTAGGCAGTCATTTAATATTTTATTTTCATTGTATTTAAACTTAAAGTTACTGTTAATTTATGGTATATGATAACTAGTTTTCAAATTTTTGGTAGTGGTATAAAGTTTCTTTCACACACATGAAATAGATGTCATCAAATAAAACAACTTGATATATAAGACAATTGAGTGCATGATTTTTTGTTGTTGTTAAGTGCCATTGAGTTGGTTCCAACCCATAGCAACCCTGTATAGAGTTTCAGAGGAGCAGCTGAGGAGCTTGAACTGCCAATATTGCAGTTCAAACCGACTTTGCAGTCCAGCACATTAACCCAAAGCACTACACCAAGACTCCTGAGTATATAACAGACCAGATATTTCACAGATATGACAAAAATTGTGAAAATGGAACATGCGCCTGAGGTTGGAGAAACTTGAGAATGATCTACTTGTGGGTGCACTGGTTTATTTCTCCCAAGCTGTTGTAAACTCTTTAAAGATAAGGATATTTTATTATTCACTTGAGTTCTCTATCATAATTTTTATTTTTACATAATTCTTACCTTATTTTTCAATGATCTACAATATCAAGCACATATTTGGGTATCTAATGTTGTTGTTGTTAAGTGCCATTGAGTTAGTTCCAACTCATAGCTATTGGGTTTCTGAGGCTTTAAAAAAAATTGCGGAAGCAGAAAGTCTCATCTTTCTCCCATGGAGCAGCTGGTGGGCTTGATCCATTGACCTTGTGCAGTCCCATGCTTATCCTACAAAACCACCATGCTTCAGGAATCTAATAGGTACTCAATAAATTCTTATCATTGATAGCTTGACTGACAGACTGGCATCTCAATTTTAGATAGTAGTGGTCACTGTAGACAGTAATGGGCACTGTAGTAGTCAATTGGGTTAGAAGATGAGTTTGAGGTAGTCTCAGCCCTGAAGGAAGCTTCCTTAGTATAGTCAAGAGAGACAAAAAGTAAAATGGACACTGATTTGGGCTACAAAAGAGGTAATAACCAATTCTTCCACAGTCAAAGGGTGAGAAAAATGGCTAGGGAGATCTTTGAATATATATAGTGATGGAAAGCAAAGTATACAGGAGAAGAGATTTTTGGCTGAGAGAGCACTCCTTGCTGAAGAAACATGAGTGGGTCCGCATGCTTGGAGTTTGGTGTTGGGTAGGAGTGGGAAGATTAGGAATAAAGGTACTTTGTAGGGGAGAATCTGTTGGGGTGCTGTAGGATAAGCACTGGACTGCAGATGGCAAGGTAGGCGGTTCAAACCCACCAGCTGCTACTCAGAAATTCTATACAGGGTCACTATGAGTTGGAACAGACTCGACAGCACAACTCAAAAGAACAACAAAATTCTGAGTGTGTAGGAAGATCAACCTAATGACCCTGTGACCCTGTGGGTAATGGCAGGGAGTGGTTCTGGAAGCAGAGTGACTTGTTAGGGGGATTGTTCTGAGCATCCAATAGAAAGATGGAGAAAGAGGAGACCACAGATATGGAGCATGCGCATTTGCCTTACCCTGGCCCCTGAAGTCTAAGCCAGAGGAAAAACAGGCTACGTGAAGCTGATGGTTTTCAGTGCCCCCCCCCCGCCCCCTCCCGCCAGCATCTGCCTGGGCAAGTATGCATTCACCTTCTCACTCCAGTTCACTTTTCAATCTACACCTCCTGTTTGTGCCAGATCTCCAGGAAATTGCCAGTCACCTCTCATGTCATTTTAATTTTTTTCCTCCTCCCAAATCAGGTAATAACATTCCTTCGAAGAGCTAAGCAGAGTATCTGGATTCATTTCTGTCCTGACCTGCAGGCTGGCTAGCTGGGGTCTGCCTCTGCGAGCTGGCCTGCCAGCCTGTGTGTGACCTCCCCAGACCTGCCCATTCCCCAGGCTCTCACTCCCTTTGTAGTTGCTTCCTGTCAAGACCCATCAGCATAAGAGACTATTAATGAGGATGGGAAGAGACAGAGCAAAGAGGAAAACACCACAATAAGATAAAAACAGATCAATAGTGGAGCCAAACAGAGCAAAAGGTACTGAAAGCAATTTGCAAGCTGTCAGCCTCTCAACAGAGGCAGGGAGGGTTTCTGATAATCCCAGATGGACACAGAAAGGAGAGGGATGGACAAAAAGGCAGGACAGCACATCAAGGGAAAGCACAAAGGAGGTGTTACCCAGCCAAAACTCATCCTCCAAGTTCCCGAAGCCAGCCCGGTAATCGGTCCATTTCCGGAAAAAATCAGTTTGGCCATTCTGCCGTCTCTGAAAAACCTGTGAAAAGAAAGGAAATAAAAAGAAAAGGGATGATAAGGAAGAGAAACTGCAATCAGGAAAATTGCTATAAACTGAGTTTTCTATCTGCAGTAACAAAGATGCCCTATACGGGACATTAGAGAACAGAGCTGGGTATTGACAGAGCAGCTGTTGTAGGAGATGCTCCAAGCCCTTCTCTTGAAGCGCAGACACTTCTGATGAATAGGCTGTGGTGTGATGTTGACACTAATTTGCACCCCTGCAATGTAGAAAAGAATTCCAGATACATATAAAGCCCCAGAACTGGCAGGGGAACTAGGTTTGGCTCTCAATTAATCTTTTGCACCATGGAGTGCATTAGAAAGCGTTTTTCACCAAAAGAACAGGACCAACTTCGAATCAGCTAGTAACTGTCATCATCGTATTGCAGGCAAAGCAACTGCATATCATTCCTTTTCCAAGCTGTTTAAGTGCTAATTCCATTTAACCTCCAATAAATCAGCCTCGGCTTCAATTTCCAATTATGCTTTAAGAACGAGGCACAAATATGTCAAAAACATAAAAGAAAATGTTTCCCAAGAGCAGCAGTTATGAGCACAGCCACTATTCAACTCTATTCAAAAGCTGCCCGTTTTTGCTCTGTGTATAACCCACTGCTGTGTGTGAGCGGTGTTGGAGGGAGAGTCCACCAGGGTGGAGGGCTGGGCTTTCATCCACACAGACTCTGTCAAGGTTGGACTGTGTTAGGGCCATGCGCATTGCAGCTTTCATGGACTAATGGAGCCATTCAGTTTCTCTTCCAGTCTGTTCTATCTCATCCAGCTCTGGAGGAAGATGGTGTTAAAAAGTAGTGACTCTGCTGTCTTGATCATTCCCTGAAGGCTGAGGCAGCTCTGGGAATAAAGCAGGAGGCAAGGACTGGCCTTTGTAACCAGTGTTGGCTGCCTCATCTGCTTCGCCATGTGCAATTCTCCCACAGAAGGATCCTAATCACCTCCCCATACAAAGAGGCTGGCCTCCTCCTGCAGGGAAGCTTCCTCCACCCTCGCTTTACTACAGCTGCAGTCCTGGGTTGACAAGACCACTGGCCTAGGTGAGCCATGATCCCTTCTCCCCGCCATCTACCTGCACTAACTTCTCTGAATTCAGCTCATGGTAGCCTCAATAGGCCTGTTTCTTCCCCTGCCTGACCAAGTCTATGATTGCACTGCTAAATACGTGTCCCAAGGGCCATGAGGAGTCCCAAGGTGGATGTTTGGGAGGTGGTTGAAGGTGTGGCCAGAAGAACTTTGGATTGACAGCGCTGAGCTAGGTAGACTGGAACACTATGCACCTTTACATGCAAGAGTAGTGGCAAGTACTTACAATCCAGCCACCGCCATCAGTGACCATGTCGCAGTACACCTGTAACTTCTGGCTGAGCTCCCCATTGAGGAAGATGGTGTAAACTCCACTCAGCGTATCTCCATTCATCAAATGCTGGGCACAGTCTTGAGGATGAGGGAACACCCGGCCCCCTGTACAGGAAAAGAGGTAATTTCCAGAAAGGATTCTTATTCCCACTGTATGTCCCTTGGACCAGAGAAGCTCCTAGGGGTCTCATGATACATTAAGAGCTGTACAAAACCCTCACTGGATCTCAAATAGTGTGTGAGTGTGGGCACCCTGTATTGTTCTGCATTCTCTCTTTTCAGCTGATATTGGATTTATCAAACAGAATATAATTTTATAGGATCTAAGAACCAAAGGGAGTCCTGGTGTGACACTGTGGGATAATGCACTGTACAGAAAGTTCTGTTCAAACTCACCAGTTGCTTGTCAGAAACTCTATACAGGGTTGCTATGAGATGGAACTGACTCGAGGGTACTTAACAACAACAGCAACAAGAACCAAAGAGCTAGATTCATGGTCTGGCTCATGAACTTCCTGAATTTCAATTTTTTCATCAGTAAAATGCAGATAATAAAAATCTACCCCTTACCTTGCAGTGTGAATGTGTGTTAATGCAACCTAGTTATAGTTTTTTCAGGTTATAATTTCAGATGCATGTTAAGTGCCCTCAAGTCAGTTCTGACGCATAGTGACCTTGTATAGGTTTTCCAAAGAGTGACTGATGGGTTTGAACCATTGACCTTGTGATTAGCAGTCCAGTGCTTATCCTATAGTACTACAACAGGACTCCATTACATGGACCAAGATAAATCACCTTTCAAAAGGGTCAAAGCATCTAAGCAAAACCTTTCCTGATCTTCCCAGCAGTCATTAAGGAATGCCCAAATAAGCTCAGCTTTAGCAAGAAGATGGATATCTGATCCTTATGTAGAATAATCTCTTGATTGGACTAAACAATCAAATGGCCATGTTTTACAGTTCAGTTTAAGTTTAAGGAGAGGGCAGGGGAAGTAAATTGCTGCTCATCTTTCAGAGAGAACAGCCCAATTTGTAGAACAATATCCAATTAGCTGAAAGAGTAGCTTAAATCATGTGTCTTGAAGAGCTTAGCTTCAGGGCAAATTTTAGTGCTCAGCATTTAAGTTTAGCAGGCAGGCCAAGAAGTGGAGAGTCCACAGGAAGAGAGTTTCTGGACTGCACCAGCTGATCAAGCATGTTAAAGGCAGAGCTCGTCATTTGGTTAACAGGGTTTGGGTACTCTGCAAATAAAATCATCTTCTGGGTCAGCAAAAGCCTTGTGGTCCTGTATCCTTGAATTGTTGCAGTTATTGAAGAGAGGCTGGGTTGTTACTGTGACCCCTAGTGGCAGAATAAATGCACTACATTTGTAGCATAGAGCTCCCTGGTGGATCTGAACAATTGACTGCAATTCTTTACAGGAATCTCATGGATGTAGAGAGAGACAGCCACCACATAGAGCTCCTTTGGGACACTGTGCATTCCACTTCTTAACCTTTCTTTGACAAAACATCCCAAATCCAATGTCACCAAGTCAATTCCAATTCATGGTGAACTTGTGCTTTACAGAATAGAACTGTTCCACAGGGATTTCTTCACTGAAATCTTTAGAGAAGATCACCAGGCTTTACTTCCACAGCACCACTGGGTGTATTAAAAACACCAACTTTTCCGTTAGCAGTCAAGTGCAAACCCTTTGAAGCACCCAGAGGAACAGTAAAAAGTACCAGAGAGGGAATGGAATTTGGTTTCCACATTTTAAGATCTGGTGATACTGCCTACTAGTGAGTGAGAATTCACAATGTAACCAATTAGATAAGCAACTATTTCTCCCATGAGAGGAGCCCTCATGAGGAAAGGAGGCTAAAATATATCCCTTCCCTAAAATTAGCCACTTTATCAGAAATTAAGTTTGGTCTCCATTGGTTCCACATTAGGAACATTCACTTTCTGGGAGGTCTGAGTCACTTACATCCTTTCCTTCTTGAATATAAATTTAGTACCTACTGTCTTAATTTCTTAAATGAATCAAAGACTGGTAATCCCCTCCACCAGAGCCCATGGTTAAGCTGGCAGCAAGCTGAATACAGCCCTTGTGCCTTGAAGAAGTTAACACAGCTCCAGAGGGACTTTGCATGAAGTCTACTGAACTCCAACAACTTCCTAACACAGGGTGCTTTACTAATGATCCATGGCAGGGCTCTCAGATGACTAGAGCTTTCAGTGACGTTGCTATTGTAACCGTTGCTTTTGTTGTTTAGTACCTTGGAGACCCATGTGATTGGGTGGCTACACTGAGTCTCAATCCATCGGTCTGTCTTCCTGTCTTCCTTCTGTTTCTCTTTCCTAGTGGGCATGCCCTGAGTTTGTGTTCCAGTTTGGACCATTTAGTTCTGCTTTGGGGATTATTAGGCTCTGGCTTAACTAATAAGAATACTGGTTCCTGGTTGCTGTGTTCATTGCATGTGTCCTGTGGTATCAGATGCTTTATGCTGCAGGGGAGAGGTGATAGATGTCTTATCACCTGAGATTCACTTGGACCATCACTGTTATTCTCCCCCCAGCCCACACACACTGCCCCAAAGGTAGACATTTTAGGACCAAGAACAAAACTAGAAGGCTTTTTTACCCCTTTTGTTGCAACAATTGGTGCCTGGCTTGAGGAAGATGCATTCTTTGCCTTTTTTTACATTACAGTCTGTGGTGATTACCAAGTTAAGAAGAAAGCAATGCCAAGTGATCGGTCCACTGCAATTCCTCATGGTTAAGTGTTTCTAGATGTAATTGTGAGATCAACAGGACTGGGGCATTCACCGGAAGAATTGTTCAGAAATTGGTTTGTGTTGGGCATCTGGAGGCTGAACGCTGAGTGGAGTGGAGTGAGCTATATGCCGCACAGAGCAATCTGATGGCCCCCAGCTGGCTGTGATTGAGGGGAAAGAGTCCCTGCCCTGTTCCCTATCTTGTTTTGTGCCCCCCATCACTGTTTTTTTTTTTTTTTTTAAACGGTCGGGTTTAATGGCTCTGGGGAGTGTCTGGCTGCCTTATAGCTATGTATCCATGTTTCTCTCTGAGAACAGCCTCTGCAGGTTTCTCTGTAGCTGCAAAGCATATTGTACTGCTTCACAGAAGCTCAATGACCAGCAGGCCAGCAGAACTTTCATTTGTTTTTTTTTTCTAGAGGTAGATTTAAGGGTTTGCACTGTGGCTTACTAGACCGTGGGGAGCAGTGTGAGACTGTGGAAAGGGTAAGGATAATTGTTGAACCCACATGAGCTGTCAAACCTACCTGTTGTTGTTGTGTGCTATCAATTCAGTTTGACCCATAGGGACCATGTATAGGGTTTCTGAGTAAGGCTGGTGGGTTTGAATTGCTGACCTTGTGGTTAGCAGGCCAGTGCTTATCCTACAGTGCCTTACCAGGGCTCTTCAGACCTACTACGTTCACTTCATTCATAGTATCTTTAAGTTCATTCATGTGTTTATTCTCTTGTTTATTCACTGAATGGACATTAAGGAGTGCCTGCTAGGTTCTAAACACAGGGCTGTTGCTACTGTTGTTGCTAGGCGCCATAAAGTTGGTTCTGACTCATGATGACCCTATGCATAATAGAACAAGACATTACCCAGTCCTGAACCATGCTCACCACTGTTGTGTTTGAGCCCATTATTGCTGCCACTGTTTCAGTCCAACTTGTTTGGGGTCTTTCTCTTTTTCTCTGATCCTCTACTTTACCAAGCATAATGTCTTACTTCAGTTCCTGATTCATCCTGACAGCATCCAAAGTATGAGGGATGAAGTCTTACCATCCTCACTTCTAAGGAGCATTCTGGCTGTACTTCTTCCAGCACAGATTTATTTGTTCTTTTGGCAATCCATAGTACTTTTAATATTCTTGGTCAATGCCATATCTCAAATGCATCAATTCTTCTTTATTCATTATCCAACTTTCACATACATATGAAGCTATTGAAAATACCATGGCTTGGGTCAGGCGTACTTTAGTCCTTAAACTAACATATTTGCTCTTGAACATTTTAAAGAGGTCTTTTGCAGAAGATTTACTTGATGCAATATGTCATTTGACTTCTTGACTGCTACTTCCATGTATGTTGATTGTATGGAACACAGGAATAGGCAATGAAATATAAAGAAGAAAATAACATACTCCCACTTTTCAGGTTGCTTGCACTCTGGTAGGAGACACAGCAATATATAATCCTGAGTTCTAAGAGCTATATTGTTGTTGTTAAGTGCCAGTTGAGTTGATTCTAACCAATAGCGACCCTGTATAGGGTTTCCAAGGAGCAGCTGGTGAGCTTGAACCACTGACCTTGCAGTTCAAACGGCTTTGCAGTCTGGTGCATTAACCCACAGTGCCACATCAGGACTCCAGTAAACATAGGAGGCTATGGGAACATGGACATGAGGTATGCAATCTAGTTGAGACTGATAAGGACAGGGAGAGAGGCAGGGGTCTGGGATGCCAATAATAAAATATTTTTTATTTTAGGAACTAATATAAAAGTTAGCTACATATTGGTAGAAGAGTGTTCCAGGACTGTGCATAAGCATAGTCCATTTGGGAAACAAAAGGTTTATCTGGAAGACAGCTGAACTGGATGGATAAGCAAGAGCTCTGGAGGGGTAAGCAGGGAGTGGATCATGCCATGAAAAGAGTTGAATCTTCTCCTGATGGAAATAGGATGGAGAGCCCCTTGATGGATTTTAAGCTCAATTATCAGAAATATCATTCTCATTACAGTGTTTGGAGACTGGATTAGATGGAGTTAATAATGGAATTCTAGTATAGTGGTGAAAATAGCCATTAAGGAGAGGCAGAGGTCTGGGAGGTAGCGGGAAAGGAGAATCAACAGAGCATACATAGCTTCAATGACTTCATCCTAAACAGAGATGCTGAAGGTCAAGCTCTGCAGACCACATGTATTCTACCCACCAAGGGTCAGTTTCACAAGGTTCTAAATCTTTCTTTCAAAGATCTTTTAAAGGTATCCAAAGAATAGAGGAATATTCTGACCTAATTTGTTTTGTTATTTCTTGGATTCATTTATATCAGAAGATCCAAATTCATGGCAGACTACGTTGACCACAGACTTAGGTTGACGAGCCCAGCAGCTTTCTGTGGTTCTTGATTTAATGACAAGGAGAGGGTTGGATCTTGCAATGTCTCCCTACTTGGCATCTCTGTTGCCACTCTGGCCCCATTTGCATCGTTCTCTACATTTCAACTGGAGTGCTCTTTTTGTAATATAGGGAAATCATATCTCATGCTATTCTCATTTGCTAAAACCCAGACTCTACAATGGGGAGACATATACAAAGCTCTGCAAGAAAAAAACTGTCAACCAAGAATCGTCTATCCAACAAAACTATCAATCAAATATGATGGTTCAATCAAAACATTCCAGGATAAACAGAATTTGAGAAATTTTATCAAAACCAACCCAGCATTTCAAAACATCCTAACGGGAGTTCTGTGGACAGAGAACCAACAAGAACAGACAACAAGAAGAGATCCACCTGGAACACAGCCAACAGATAGCGGAGTCCAGAACAGAACAAGACTACAAAGAAAAAAATCAAAAGAACAGGGAGATCAACTGAACGCCAAAAACATATCAATGTCAAAGAAATAAATTTAACACTCCACAACATATCATAGAAATGAATTCCCAAGCAGAACAAGCGAACAGAGAAACTAGGAGGAAACCAACCAGAAACAACTCAAAAGACATAAAGTCAACACAAGAAAGAAAGCAGAACCAAAGAACGATCTACATCACCAAAAAAGTAACATAATGACAGCAATCAATTCATACTTATCGATAA
>NW_006408618.1:5431755-5440949 GCF_000296735.1 Chrysochloris asiatica
TAAAATCCTTGACTGCCTTATGAATATTAGTTTCCCTTGCCTACTATTGTAAAATAGACACTTGAGTGGGATAGAAAGGAATGTTGGGAAACAGAATTAGAGAAAACTTGTAAGCCCGCCTTTAGCCTATAACTGATTGGAATACCTAAAAGGGGTTCTACAACTTGTCCAGTGAAATAGGCCTCATGCAATGCCTTTACAGAGTATAGGACCTTAGGTGGAATCCTGAGTCCCATCACAACCTTGTGAGGTGAGACATTCCCACTAGAAAGAACAAGCAAACTGGAACAGCTACAGTGACAGAAGATACATCTTCATGATGAACCTGACCTATACTCAGAGTGGTAGTTAATCTAAATACCAACCAAGAGGGAAAGAGTCTTCAAATCAAGTATCAATGCTATCCACTATGTACACAGGATAGATAGGAACGGGCAACTTAGACATTGACTATCTAAAATAAAGGGGCAATAAAGGCACAAAGTGACTGGCTTACAAGGTTTCAAGAGGGAGTTTAGTTTAAGAGTATGGGGGGAAAGCAACAGTCCCCACTGGATGACTGTCATTTTGTCTGGATGGGTCTGGTGAAAAGAGATGGGGATAAGATTCGTAAGATTCAATAGTGAATAACTGTTATCATGACTAATTGTGACTGTCACACTTATAAAGGTAGAAGTTTTGTAACAAAAAAAGGGGAGTGGTTGATCTTACAGTCCAGAAACAGAGGAACCTAGGACCATCAAAAGAAGAATGCACAAGCAGAATGCAGGACCTTATCCAGAGAAGCAGCAGCACCAGTGAAGGAGGCAGAGATGGGGGCATGGAGAGGCATATAGATTCATGGTCTAAGAAGAGAAGGAATAAGAGCTGGTGGCCGGGAGCCGACTTGCAAAATGTGCCCTTTGGAGATGTAAATTATTATATATGGCTGAGTGGTTTTTGTCTTGTTTGTTTGTGTTTTTTTTTAAAAACTAAACTGGATAGAAAGAAATACTGTTAACTGATGGTATATGGAGGGGATTATAATCAATGTAATGAAACAAGGTATATGATTTGTTTAATGTAAAACTGATGATATGCCCTGTAAACTTTCACTCAATCCACAATAAAACCTTAAATTAAAAAAAAAAAAAATGGCACAGTGCAGCAGTTCTGAAAATAGCTTGTGAGGGGGGCAGTGGTTAGCAAACAAACGTAGAAGGCATGCGTTTTTCTGCATAAAAATATGGTATATAGTCTATGAACCCTGGCAGGAACAAGGGTAACCTATATGAACAGGTTATCTACAGAAAAAAAGAAACTCAAAAGGTAAGAAATGTATGAAGTGATGCTCAAATTCAAGCTCATTGTTTAAAGAAATTCAACTAGACCAAGGAGATAGTGATTTTAGCAATTAGGCTGCTGCAATTTACAAAGGTGGATCATGTCAAATGTTGGCATTAGGAGACAAGATCCTTCATGCACTGGTAGAAGGAAAGCAGCACTTAACTAAACTAAGTAAACACATAACCACATGGCCCAGCAATTCCTCCTCTGGGTATATACATATCCCCCAAACATTGCTTCACTGGTGCATAGTGAATGTGTACAAGGTTTTTACAGCAGCACCATTTGTGATGGAGGAAAATTGGAGATAATCTGATGTCCATCTTTGGGAGAGTGGAGAAGTAAAATGTGACAGGCACATACCATGCAATATTTTGCAATTGGATGCAAAATACTATGGAACAACATGGATGGATCTTAAAAATAATGCTGAGCAAAAACAAGAGTCTATGGAATGAGTGATATAATACCTTTTAAATATTTATATGGAAAACAATTTTAGAAGAACACACATTGCAAAAACACGTACAGACAAAAGGATAGAAAATTTAACTCATCAGAATGGTTACATAAGAAGAAGAAATGGCAGTAAAAAGAAATCACTAAATGCATAAACCCAGAGAGGGACCTTGTTGGAGGCTCATGTTGATGCTATGCAGGAAATTGGACAGAATGATTAATTCAAACTTCTGAACTGACACCTGTACATCTGTTCATTTTGGACATGCATGAGAATAGCTTCTTCAAATGAGATGCTTAGTGCCTGTGTAAGCTATTTAGTGCTGCTATAATAGACCAGTCCCTGGAGAAGGATATCATGCTTGGAAAAGTACAGGGTCGGTGAAAAAGAGGAAGACCTCCAACAAGATGGATTGACATAGTAGCATCAACAATGGAGTCAAACAACAATTGTGAGGATGGTACAGGGCCGGGCAGCGTTTTGTTCTGTTGTGTATAGGGTCACTATGGATTGGAACCGACTTGACGGCACCTAACAACATAGTAGAAATACCACAAGTGGATAGATTTCACAAATGCACATTCATTCTATCAAAGTTTAGGAGGTTGGAAGTCTGAATTCACAGTACTGGCTCTAGTGGAAGACTTTCTTTCTCTGTGTCTCTTGCTTTTAGGGAGTTCTCTGTGCTCCACTCCCATTTCTTTTTTGGTGGCAGTAGGTCTCTTTCACTGTTTGCTTCTCCTTCCTTTCTATCTCTTGTAAGCTAAAAGGTGATGCAGGCCACCCCCCTAGGAAAACTTCCCTTACACTACATCTAGGTTGTGGCCAGAGTGAGGGTGGTGGATCCTACCCTAATCCTTTTACATCTGATTGGCTGATCATATCATGGAGAGTGGTCACATTATTACATGACTATCTAAGTGTATCATTACAGAACAGCCAAACCACTGAGAATCATAGCCCAGCCAAGTTGACACATATTTTGGGGAGTGCAGTGAGGTTGGAACATAATCAATCCATATCATCATCCTGTCCTTTTCCCCAAGCCGAGGCACAAAATGATGAGAAGGTTGAGCTCTTGTTTTACAAGGGTCTGCTTGCCTCAATGAATTAAGAACTCAAGCTATCTCTCACTGGTGGAGCAGAGGAAAGCTACTCCAGCTCCCCACTTGGGATGTGTCATATAAGGGGAGATAGAAGCGGGTAGTGAATTAGGATTTCCTTTGAACTCCTGATAACTATGTGGATTTGCGTGATCCACAGTCTTTTGTTCCAGAACCCAGAGTTTGCCAATCTTCACTAATTTTCACAACCTCAGATGTGAATGCTTTTGCTAGAGTGGAATCCAGAGTTGACACGGATTGTACATGGAATCTCAGCCTAGTTATGGGATAGCCAGGACCAGAGCAAAGGCAATAAAAGAGAACTCTGCATTACCTATCTCTGGATACCTCTGCAACATTGTCTTCACTTAACCTCAAGGTCAGGATAACCTATTTTATAGTCTTCACTGTCTCTGAGGACAAGCTTTAGCTAGAACCTTGTTTGCTTCTTATAGTATTAAAAGAGACAATGAAACCGGCCTCTCACATGATTATTTCACCAAGTCCCTGTTGCTCTGTGGGGAATATTTGTTTCCTCATTTATATTCATGTCTCTAAAAGACAAGTAGACCTTGGATGAAATTTCAGGCGACAGTAAATTATAAATTATGTATCCATAGTTTTTTTCTCTTCCATACTACTTGTATTTAATTCTCCCCAGAGTCTTGTGCAAACACCAGAGACAAGAGGACAGGAAGCTATTAACATGATGGAAAGAATGAAAGGGGTTTATGTTATGTAGCAGGAACACAACAAGGAAGACATCTTGTTCAAATCAGGTTTTGAGTTCTTCTCTTCTCTTCTCTTTCTCTTTTTGAAAACACCTGAACTCTTCCCCAGACCAGTACCTAGGTACTGGCTTGAAATGTGTGTCCTGTTCATTCAGGACAAGGTAAGGTTTGTCAATGGATGCAGATTTCTTAGGATCCCAACTTGAAGATTTTTTGTTTCTTGAGCGAGTGAGAGAGCACCAACTAAGCTGGTTGCCTTTAAGTCAATTCTGATCCTATGTGTTTTAGAGTAGAACTATGCTCTGTAGAGTTTCCAGTGGCTGCATTTTTAGAAAGCCTTTTTTTTCCTGAGGTGCCTCTAGGTGGAATTGAACCATAAACCATTTGGTTTGCAGGTGAGTACAATAACCAGTTGTGCCACCTAGGGACAACAAAAGAGTTGATAACATAAAACACTCAGGATGATTAGCTGAGAACAGCTAACCCTAGGAACAGGATGCTGCTGAGTGGGAAGGCCAGGTACTGTCAATGAAAGGATGCTGGCAGTTAGAATGAAATTAACCTCTAAATACTTCAGCCCTAGTTTGTCATCCTGTAGGAGGCATCCAGTGTTCCTCGGACTTCTTGCTCAACAAGAGTAGTGCATGCCTGGAGTGGCCATCCTGGCATCACTCCAGTCTTGTAAGCAAAATACTCCGTTCTTCAATTTTACTTACTTCCCACCTTGGGGATATCCCCATTCTCACTTAAGAAGATGGTACCCTTGTATTCTTTTCCTCCCTTGTCCTTAACAGAATTTAGTGGGGTTGGCACAAACAGCAAGGACTCAATATTAAATGAAAATAACTGTGTAGGTTTCATGTAATTTATTTAGGAACATTTGATTTGGGAGATGGTCTGAAATTAGAGTGGCTTTGGGCATCAAAGTAGAGCTTCTTGGGTGTACCATCCCTGAGAGGGGTATTGTGTACCCTCTCCGCCTAGGTTTCAGTGCACTGAAGATTCCCCTGTGAGTGCTCTGCAGTTGGAATTTAATGATTTGATGCAACCAACATTAGATTTTATTGGCCTGCCAAACTTTGTGCAAGGTGCTTTCACAGATATTATTTCTGTCTATGAACTTTTCATTCTGCAACACATTTTCCCCCAGTGTGTTCTGTTGAATCTCCAAGACAAAGCCAGCAGTGTGCATCAGTGCAGTGACTTAAGTCTAAAATTGAGCCTTCTATCAAAATCTGGCAAAAGCTTCCAAACATGTGCACACATCTTTTTCATGTACCAGACAACTCCTTCTTTGGTACTCAAACCTACATGGAGCACCTCGGTCAGTAACTATACTAATTGTATAGGTAATTGGGTTCTTTAGTTTTCTCCTTTCTGAGATGGCATTGGTAATTGCCCCAGGAGCCCAATGTTAATTGGGGGTCTCCTCAGGGGAAATACATCCTAATGGTCCCCTGTATTGCCCACAAAACAAAACCACTACTCAGGTTTCCTCTCCACATTTCCATACGGGCTGTTAACACTCCGATTGTTCCATCCTGCTGAGTTCCGGGCAGATTCAGGATCCCAAATCCAAACTCTTGAATGCCTATTGAAGAGGCTTCATCTAAGGGAGGGCAGTGGTATGCACAGAAACTGGTCTACCTTTAAACACACAGGTGTCTAGAGCAAAGCACAGCTCCAAGATAGCACAAAAACTTCAGGATATGGTCCTTTGGCTCACAACAGCTAGCTGCATCACTGCCAGTATGGGAATTAAAAGTTCACACGACACTGAGCAAGCATTGAAACTCATGCAGTTAGAGGATGAGTTTAGATCTAATAAGTGTGGAAATAAAGCACTCTGTTCAAGTGCCTGTTGATTGTATCCTTTTTATGGGAAAGAAATTCTTAATTCAGTGGAAAGCTCTAATCCATGGGTCATTGGCTGGTAGCTTGGGATAGAGGACCATGGAGGATTGTGGATGTGCAGGGATGGATTTAAATGAGAAAAGGATAGCCCCTTGGATCTGAAACATCTTTTGAAAGATGATTTTTGCCCACTAAAGAGAACAAAGGTCCTTCAAGGTCCAGTTAGTGAACATATAATGGAATAGTGAAAAAGAAGAGGAAATAGGATTGATTTGCAATCTCACTACATGGAAGGACCACTGGTAGCATTTTGGTGTATTTGGTCCAATGTCCTGTGCTGTCAGACCATGTCCAATGGGGGAGGTCCATGGGTTTGGACTGGAGGATTTCCAATCACCTTTCTGTGAGTCTGAGGGAATGGTTTCTGGGGCTAATCTAGTGCTCTATGATGGCAGAGCATCTCTAGGGATAAGGGTGGGTGATGGTTTTTGGTTTTTGTTTTTCAGAACATGCTTTCCCTACACTTGTGCACACTCATGAAGCAAGGGGAAAGTTCAAAGTCTGGTTGTGCAGTCCCACACAGGAGACTGCAGAGAGGTTCCATGGGAGGTGGCAAAGGTGTGTTAATAGCATGGGCCACAGAGCTGGAACCGATGGGCTCAAATTCCAGTCTTCCTATTTAAGAACTATGGGACCTTGGGTGAGTGAACTCACCTCTCTGTGGCCCAGTTCCACCATCTATGAGTAGGGATGATGATATACAACAAATAGGCTGTTGTAAGAATTAGTTTAAGTAATTGTTGTTAAGTGCTGTCCAATCAATTTCAACTCATAGCAACTCTGCGTAGGGTTTTGAAGCTTTAAATCTTCAAGAGAGCAGAGAGCCTCATCTTTCTTCTGCAAAGCAGCTGGTGGGCTCGATCTTCTGATTTGCAGTCCATGTTTAGGTAATTAGATAAGGTACATTGTTGTTGTTAAGTGCCGTCGAGTCGGTGCCTTACAAATAGCACTTAAAGGTTAGATATAGGTTTATTTGATGTGAATGACATTAAGCAAGTTGCTAGTGAGTCTAACCGAATTCATGGTGGCCCCATGTGTATCATAGTTCAACTGTGCTCCCTAGGATTTTAAATAGATCACCAAGCCTTTCTTCGGAGGTGCCTGTGGGTGAACTCAAATTCCTCTAATTCTTTGGTTAGCAGTCAAGCATGTTAATGGTTAGTACTACTTATGAACTCCATAAGGACATTATCATTCTTATCTCTTAAGAACATTTTTCAAGTGTCTTCTGCTGACTTGAATGAGGATATTGTTGTTATGTGCTGGTTCTGACTCATAGTGACCCTATTTAGGGTTTCTGAGGAGTGGTTGGTGGGTTTGAACTACCAACTTTAGAGTTAGCAAACCAGTGCTTATCCTATGGAGCCATCCCAGGACTCAATGAAGATTGTTTTTGTTGTGAAGTGCCATTATTCAGTTCCGACCATAGTGACCCTGTATAGAGTTTCTGAGGAGCAGCTGGTGAGCTTGAACCACCAACCTTGTGGTTCAAACCGGTTTTTCTGTCCAGCGCATTAATCCACAGTGCCACACCAGGCAGGTGGAATATCTGGATTTAGAGGTAGACAACCTCAAGCTCGATCTAGCCACTTACTAGCCCTTTGATTTCTATGTGCCTCAGTTACATCATCTGTGAAATGGGAAAATGAGGTCATTGTCACTAGTTGTTAAAAGGACTGTGTTGAAACTAAAGGGACGCAGAAGTGCTTTGTGTGTGGAGAAGAGCCATAGGTATAATTTTAAGAGATTTACTGTTGCTACTTTTACCATGCAAGTCTCTGATTCTAGGTAGCAGAAGGGGTAAGAGAGAGGCTAAACACTTGCAGACAATCTGAGCAGGAACCTGATGTTTAGCCTAGTGCCTTTCATGGCCTCCCATAGACCAGGGGAGAGCTCTGTCGGTTCCTGTGGTTGCCTTCGTAGTGAGAGGTTTCTTGCAGTATTTTGGGAGGGGCGAAAGAAGGAGTAGAAGAAAACACTCCTTTCCTTCTTTCCATAGGAAGGTAATTGAGCTTCTCTTATGGGCTCCTCTCAGGACAAGGCTCAGTAGAGGCTGCTGAGAGCCAAACATCATGCATGGGAGACGGAGGCATCAAAGAGGCCACAGCTCTCTCACCTGTGATGAAGGTGGTTGACGTGATGCTACTCCGCATGGCGTCCTGGGCTGCCTGCAGGAGCACTGTGTAGTCTGTGTTCTCTGACAGGCCCTCCAATCGGATCCATGTGTCCTCTGCATCCACAATCAGCTCCTGCATAATGGACCAGAGGAAGGGAGGTGGAAGAGAGAGCCACAATATGGGGAATGAGGGAAAGGAAACTTCACACCTCATGGCCAGTCAGGATGTTGTATAGAGTAATGCAGCGGCCATGTTTGTCTTCTCCATTAACCAATATGGAGGAAACCAAAAAGCAGAGAGGATGGCTTCTATGTGAAGGTTAGACCACTTCCTATCTCACAAGTGTACATTTGGATAAATGCTGCCAGATTACCAATCCATGGGTTCTCAGAATGCACTGGGCTTCCTCCACAGTTAGGAAAGCAGCTAAGGAAGCATGATGCTAGGCCTTCTCTACCCCCACGTTCAACAGAGTAGCTCTGCTGAACTCTATTGTATATTTTTGGCTCCTGCCTACTATGATTTCACTTTCAAAAAGGATTCCACTACTCAGTAAAATTTCATAAGCAGGATTCAAGATAGACTGTTTGATGATGACATAAAACAATACCTGTCATCTCTTTATTGTAGGCCAGACAGATGTAGCCTTTAAAATGCTTATTAGAAGTCATAACAGACCATTGAATTTGTTATCCAGCTCATGTTTACTTGGCCCAACAGTGAAAAATAGTCCCAATACCACCTACTTATGTATATAGACTTTGAAGCTTTGCATCATTATACTGAGAGGACCACCAGCACCTACAGAAGCTGCAGTGGCAGACACCCTGGTAATCTAGGGAGAGAAGCTGAGGCTTAGAGAGGTTACTGCTTTACTTCAAATTGAGTAGAGGGTGGTGGAGCCAGGACTACAACTCAGATGTTACGGCTCTATCCTCTACCACATGCTACGTATGGTGGATGGGGAACCTAGCTCTTTCACTGTGGATTACTTCCTTCCTGCCTCCCTACAATTTCTACCGATCATTGGACTGGCCTTGCTGAATCAAACTAGTCTTCCCCTTTTCAACAAAACCTCACCTTCCGGCTTCCATCAGTGGATTTGTAGGTCAAGACGTAGTTCTCAATCTCTGCCCTGGGAGGCTGCCAGGAGATCAGGGCACTCTGTCTGGTAACTTCATTGGCTGTCAGGTTTGAAGGAGGGTCCAGGACTGCAAAGAGGAGAACATGTTGGAGAGTGCCTGCCTCTCATGCCTTCTCTGCTAGAATCCAGACATGTGTATCCACGTGCCCACCTCTGTGTCTCAGAGTTGCTCCAATGCTGAGCCCAATGCTGGGTCAGAAGATAAGCCTTCAGTGTCATGATCACCTTTGTAGCCAGTTCCCACTTCCCTCACCTGGGCCTCTGGGTAGGGGCTGTGACATTTTATTAAAATTTCATGTCTGTGAATCCATTTTTTTTAAAAGTTTTTTTTTTTGTGTGTGTGTGTGTGTGAATTGAGTGATAGTTTACATGGGAGAATATCAGCTTTACACTCATCCT
>NW_006408618.1:5441754-5443166 GCF_000296735.1 Chrysochloris asiatica
CGAAACTACCAGCCGCTCCGCGGGAGAAAGATGAGGCTTTCTACTCCCGTAAAGATTTACACCCTTGGAAACCCTGTACAGGGTCGCTATGGGTTGGAATCGACTCGACGGCACTTCACAATCAATCAAATTTAAGCTACTACATCCATAAGTATAGGTCAAGGCCATCAAATTGTAGCAGATTACAAATCTTCCTCTAATAAAGTTCTGATGATCAAGCCATTGAAGCTAGAACAAATGTGTAATATCTGCAAGTATGTGTGTTGTTGTGCATCTCCCCTCACTTCAAATCAGCTGGTTGCTTCGCTCTCTGCTCTAGTCCTCTGTGGCTATGTCCCTGTCCATGGGCTCAGGAGTCCCCAGGTCTCACCATACTGCTGGCCAACCAGGTCTCACTCCATGGTGATGGGAGTCTATTGAATGTGGTTGGACTCAGCCCACATCTTAATTGCTGCTTTCCCCCCACTTCCCCTCATCAGTAGACCGAAGTGGTCACCAGCAAAATTACATGCCTGCTTGTTTATGCCCTTTGAGTTTCAGTATTGGAAGGGGGTTTGCTCTGAAGGGACTTGATGGCTCCCTGGTGAACAACTTGCTTGTTCTTGTAGCAGCCAATCAGATTGCCATTTTTGCTTTTGTTTTCTTCTGCTGGTCTTTATTTCAAGAAGTATTTTTCTGTTCCTCTAGCTGCTCCAGGCTGGTCTGCTTGTCTTTTCAAGTGGAAATTTCCTATCTCAGAAAGTTCTGGATGGGGATCAGGATTCCACCTAAGGTCTTATACACTACAAAGGCACTACAAGAAGCTTCTTTCACAGGGAAAGTTCTAGCACCCCTTTTAAGTATTCCAATCAGTTATAGGCTGAAGGTGGGCTTACAAGCTTTCTATAATCATGTTTCCAGATATTCCTTTCTATCCCCCTCAAGTGCCCATTTTATAATAGTTGTTGTTGTTGTTGTTGTGTGCCTTGGAGTCGGTTAGTAGGCAAGGGAAATCAAGATTCATAAGACAGTCAAGCATCTTAACATTATTTCCCCTCTTTTACCAATTCACACTATGCCTCAATCCCTGTATCGCAAAGCCCTGTTGTTCCAAGGTTGAGCATACATCACTAGTTACCTGTATCCCATTTAGCGCATGCAAACCTGCCTAAATGTTCTCTTATCCGCCTTGTTCTTCCATTCCCCTCCCCTTTCATGTGTATTGCTCCCCCAACCTCCAAACTATCATGTGTCTATTCCCTACCCTGTGCTCTACCTTACCCTCCCTCCCCTTCCCCTACCTCCTACACCCTGCTAACCAAAAAAGAATTTTTTTTTGTCCTTTTAGTGTGGGTATTTTTTCTTGAGCTTTTACAATAATGGTCTTATGCAGCATTTCCTTTTGTGAATGACTAATTTCACTCAGCATAATG
>NW_006408618.1:5444846-5477893 GCF_000296735.1 Chrysochloris asiatica
CTCCACCTTACCCAGCATGACATCCTTCTCCAGCGACTGTTCTCTCCGGACAATGTGTCCAAAGTAGGAGAGACGAAGCTTAGCCATCTTGGCCTTAGTAAGTATTTTAAGTCCTCTTTGCTTCCAGCAAATAAGGTTGTGTTATCTGCATATGGCAGGTTGTTAATGAGTCTTTCACTAATCCTGATGCCTTATTCTTCATATAACTTGGCTTCTTGGATTATTTGCTAGGATAGCTATCTTTGTTTGTTCCATTTCATTTTTGATGATTTCCATCTTTCCTAAGTTCATACTTCATACATTCCATGTTCTGATTATTAATGGATGTTTACAACTGTTTCTTCTCATTTTGAGTGTGTCTCATCGGCAAACAAAGATCCTAAAAGCTTCACTTCATCCACATCATTGTGGTCAACTATACTTAGAGGAGGAAGTTCTCTTCCTCTGTCATATTTTGAATGCCTTCCAACCTGATGGCCACATCTTCTGGCACTATATCTGATAATGTTCAGCTGCTATTCACAAGGTTTTCAGTGGCTAAATCATTCAGAAATGGCTTGCCTCTCCTTCTTCCTAGTCTCTTAGTCTAGATGTTCCACTGAAACTTGTCCACCATGGGTGACACTACTGGTATATAAAATACCAGTATCATACCTTTCAGCATCAGCACACAAACCATCACAATATGACAAACTAATCCTTTTGGGAATAGGGCTTTTTTTTTTTTTTTTTTTTATGTTACTGAGACCATGTCAGTGCAAGGTACATCCTAAACCTAATAATTTCTGAGTCATAAAAAGAGATTAAACAAAAAAGCAAGCATAAATGGGGGGAGGAAGGGAAAATGTCACATGGAGATTGCCAAGGCTACAGTTGATGAAATAGAAATGGACTTTCCCCCAGAACCAACACAAAGAAAGCTTTCCTCTAGAACTGGTGTCTTGAATTCAGACTTTTAGCATCCTAAACTAAGAGAAAATCATTGTCTTTTCTCTTAAGCCTCCCATCTGTGGTATTTCTCTTATAGCAGCACTAGGAAGCTAACACACAAACCATCAGACTTTTCTGACTAGGTGTGTTTTCAGCCCTGTTCTTTTTTTCCCCAGAGCCAGAATGAGAGAGAAAAAAGATGTGTGTCTGCTGGCTCAGAACTGCCTCTCACTTTTACTGGCAGTGGGGCCTGAGTCAACCAAAATAAAAGTAGCTCATAGGTGCACCACCAAAAGCCTTTCAACTATAATCTAGTCCACCATGAGGAAACCAATCATTCTTCTCATCCACAAAAGCCACCAGAGTACCAAGTATGCAGATGTCCATATACTCACGGGTAGAGAAATTGGTGCTGATGGTGCCACTGGTGAGAGGTCCACTGGTGGCATACATGGTGACTGTATAGTGAGTACTAGGAAGCAGGTCAACCAGCTGGAACTCCTCATTGATTCCATCAACCAGGATGGTCTCTCCAGCAACTGAAATCAGATGAATATGAATAAGGACGGAAAAAAGACTATTCAGCTTAGTAAAGACCCACAAAATTCAAAGGCATTTCACAAGGCTCTAATGTTAGGGGATTTTGGAAAAATCTGTTAGATGTTATCTAGCTTAGCATCTTATTCCATGTGAGGATCCTTTCTCATCTGTTTTTACATCTTTATTGAGAAAAACATTTCTTATATTGAGTTCAAATTGTGTCCTCTGTAACTTCTATTCAGGTTTCTGGAGTTATAAAGGATAAGTTGAATTCCTTATTTACATGAACCTTTTCTCCCCATCACTCTTCCTAGCCAAGAACTCTCTTCTCTAGATCTAAATAATTCAGCTCCTAAGCCATTTGACCCTCAACAAGATGGAATAACATGGCAGCTGCAACAATGGGCTCAAGCATAGGAACACTTGTGAGGATGGCATAGGAGCGGGCAGTGTTTCTTTCTGTTGTACATAAGGTCGCTATGGGTTGGAAATGACTTGACAGCAACTAACAACAACAACTCATTTATCACAATTCCCAAACCCTTCACAATCCGGACTGCATTTCCCTGCATAAGGAACAGTTTATCAGTGTCCCTTTTGAAATGCAAAAAGTCAGAAGAGAATTGAGAACAATAATTGAGATGTACTGACCCATGAAACAAACAGGATCTGCTTCTGCTTCTATTTGTGTTATTTGCATTCATCCATCAGACTTTTGAACAGCCATGTGATACTGTTGTTATAGTCAGAGATTATTGCTAACCAAAGATCTTGTTCATAATCCCCTCCCCAACTGTGTGCAGCTGATGCTTTTGGATCTAGTAACAGAATTCTACAAGTATTGCCTTGTTGATTGCATTTTGGACCACTCTTTCAGTTCATTAAAATATCTTTGAATTTGGATTCTATCAATCACAGCTTTGTTTTATATACAAATTCATTAAGCATATCTTTTTTGTATTCATTAAAAAATGTGGGTAAAACTATTCCTTAAATCAGGGCCAATCCTTCTATTAGACCACTTTGGAGTCATTAAGCACTTAAAAAAATTTTACCAGGCACATTTCCAATCTAGGTAGAACCTGAGGTTTCAAGTTTCTTATGGTCTACCTATAGGCAGAGAAAGGCATGCAAATAAGTTAAAATTCAAAATGACTCTTTGTCAGAGAATATTTTTAGTATTCTCCTTTGCAACAACCCACTCCAGCCATATCCTTAGGCTCTTCCAACCTCTTCAAACGCACATAGGTTGCCCTTTTTCTTGGAATTCCTTTTCTTTTCCTCTTCTTGCTTTTGAAATTTAGCTAAGAACTGCCTCCTTTCTTTCTTGCAAACCTCTGGCCCCAAATCATAGCAGCCCATTGATTGTGGTCTATCATGGCCTATGCTTTCCTCTATGATGGTACCGCTCACATTGAGTTGTAACTATTTACTTCTCTGAGTTGTTTCTAGGCAGTGCATTCTGTGTTTTTTCTCTGAATCCCTATGGCCTTGTAGAATACCTGGCATATACGAGGGCAAAAGCATCTGCTGAATGAATAGAAGCTACTTTCCAGCACAGGACTGTGTACTTTATACCTATGAGCAGGTACTGCTGAATGCCTTGGGATGTATACTTAAGAGGAAATAGTGTTGAAACAAAGATTTGAAGGGTGCATTTTCTAGGTAGATAAGTGGAGAGAGAATTTTCTAGAGGAGGAAACAGTTGAGGCAAATGCATGGGGGTTTGAGATGACATGGGCCAGTTAAGAAATGGTATGCAAGGAGATAAAATGTACACACAGAAGGGTTAGGACATACTCATAAGAATGATAATTTATTCTTTGAGGAAGTTCATTCAATCAGCTATGTTGTTGTTAAGTGCTGTCCAGTTGGTTCTGATCCATAGAGATCCTGTATAGGGTTTCCAAGGAGTGGCTGATGAGCTTGAACTGCCAACCTTGCAGTTCAAACAGACTTTGCAGTCCAGTGCATTAACCCATAGTGCCACACCAGGACACCAACTATAGATAGGTCCAGCTAAGTCCAACTACAATTGATCATGCAATTTTCTATCTTAATTAAGGACTAAGTGATAAGAGATTTTCTTAATGCCTTGCTGAAATACAAATGTACTACCCAGTTTGCCAAAAGTTCAGAGACTATGTAGGATAATCACAAGGTTGTCAGTTCAAGACTACCAGTCACTCTTTGGGAGAAAGATGAGGTTTTCTGCTCCCAAAAAGATTTAAAGCCTGTGAAATCAGACACAGGATCACTATGAGTCAGAACCGACTCGACAGCACTTAACAACAACAACAACCCAATTTGCCAATAAAAAACACAAACACAAAGTGTTTTTTGGTAAAATTATTCTTAGTGAACCTGAGCTGGTATGAGTAATAAATAATTTCTTCTCCAATTTGCTTATTAATATCTTTTAGTTCTCACTCTCCCAACTTGGACAATAAGTTTACTTCTTTGTAGCTTATAGAATTGGCTTTCTCTGCCATTTTTTAAAATCAAGACATCTGCCTGCCTTCTGTCTTTTGGCATTTCTTTTCTCTGAATTCCTGAATATAGCCCACAACATTCTGTGATCACATGTATAATTTAAGCAGGGAAATAATTTTCTAAAAATTTTATACTATTTTATAAAAAATAGTAATAGGCTTGGACTATCCAACATCATTTTGCTTTGTGCTTTTTTATTTAACTCCTGGTGTGGTACTATAGGACAGGCACTGGACTGTGAATCACAAGGTCAGTACTTCAAATCCACTAGCTGCTCCTTGGAAGCCCTGTATAGAGTGTTGCTATGAGTCAGAATAGACTCAGTGTTACTTAACAATAACAACATTCAACTGTAAATGACATTAGGTGAGCATACATGATGAAGAAGATATTGAAAGTCACGACTGCATGCTGCTTCAACTATTAGAGCTGAATATTTGTACAGAAGCAAAAACAAGAAAAGAGTTTAATAGTTCTGAATTCCCTGTTATGCATTATATGCTCCAAGAACGGTTTTTCATACTCTGTAAACATCTAGAAAAGTCTGCTTTCTTATCTTTAGCATTTAGAGGTAAATCTTAGCTCATTCTGAGTCTGTTCTTCCTACCACTATTTTCATATTTGTCTTAGACTACATACTCTTCTTTCACCTTTCGGACAAGAGTTTGAGAACATCTTTACAAACTGCATCAGTATTTGAGGAATTTTTAGTTTAACCAAAGTGGGAAAACTTCTAACTTGTCCTTTAGATTGAGTAAATATCTTCATACTGGTCTGCAGTCCTCACTCTTAGCATTCCCACCTTCCTGGTACACAGGCCTGCAGATGCCCACCTGCGAAGTGTGTGAGAACAATGACGTAGTTCTCCACTTCTCCCACAGGTGCTTTCCACTGCAACAGGGCTTCCGTTGGAGTGATGTTAGTAGCAGTCAGATCTACAGGGTTGTCCATGGCTGAAACAGAACAGGGGAGTATGAATTAAAAGCAAGAGGAACTACACGCTGGAAGTATAGCACTCTTATCTCAAAGTTTCACCCATGGTGCACTTCTGCTTCTGGGCTGCACAAAGTGGTGGAATGAGTGGAGACCTCTTGTCTGTCTCCCCTTCAGTTCCTTCTCCTCTCCCATCCTCCTTTCTTCCAACCACCCAGTTTTCCCCCATTGCTCTGTCTCTTCTTTTCCATTTATTCATTGACTTCTTATGTGCAGAGCACTATGACAGATGTTGTGGATGACTCCAAAGAGATATAAGGTATGACTCTTGTTGTTTAAAACACTTAAATCTAGATGGAGAAATTAAGAATCCATAGAAATGCTTATCTTTTTCTAATTAATGAGACAGCTATACTGGCCAGGCTATTGGCTCTTCCATATATGTAGGTGCTGTGCCAGGTAGAAAGTTCAGTAGGAGCTGTGTGAGGGCAGGTGTATCCCAGCACCTAGGACTTAGAGGCACTCAGAGAGTATTTGTAGAATAAATATGTTGCCCCTAATGTCACATTTGATTATTGAATTCTTGCTTGCTTCATGACTCATAAGGCCTATTCAGTAGTGAGTCTTGCATATGCTTTTTGTGACACAGATAAGCAACTTTTGCAGGTTTAGTGAAGTCAAAGTGCATTCTGCAAATGCAGAGTTTGCTTATCAAAGGACCATCTTCCTATTCTCAATTGCTCATGCCCTAATCCTTTTGTTATCACTATGCTTCCCTTTCATAAAGTTGAGATTTATTTTAGAAATTGATGTTATTATAGTAGTTTAGGCATCAAACCTCATGCAATTTACTCGGTAGAACCAAATTGTTGGTTTATCTCTGTTCTCTAATTGAAAGTTTGCTGTTGTTTCTCCCTTGCCTACGTCTCTCATCTCAAAGCAACCACCAGGAAAAAAAATTAATTTAAAATTTGACTATTAGCCATTATCTATGCCTTCAGAATGCTTCAAATAAAGTCTGTCTGAGACTCTGATTATCTTGATCTTTTTGACATCAAATATGATACTTTGATTTTGTAACTCCAAAAGGTATAAAAACATAGCATAGAAAAACAACAACAACAAAATAAGACATTTCAGTGAGTTACCTGGTGTTTGCAAGTTGCCACAATAGCTCTGCCTATGCTTGAATGAAGGAAGTTTGCATTGATGCATCACTGAATATTGACTTCAGAGATGCTTGCAGTTTATGGCCCCAAATCCAAGGAATGAGTTTCTGACCTGAGCTCTGCTCTCTTTCACATTGCAGGCAAGAGCTTCTTGAGGGCCAGAGGTTATTGTCCGTAATGCATAAAAAAAACCTCACTTCTTTATGATGAATTGCTAGAAATTCCAGGATAGTGGGTTGTTGTCATGAGTTGCCCTTGAGTTGATTTCAACTCATGGCGACCCTGTGTGTGCACAGTAGAATTGCCCCATAGGGTCTTCAAGGTGGTGACTTTTTAGAAGCAGCTAGCTGAGCCTGTCTTCTGAGGTGCCTGAGTGGGTCTGAACCACCAACTTTTTGGCCAGTAGCTGAGTTGGAACAAACTCCATGGCACATAACAACAACAACAAATGAGGCCACTCAGGGACTCCTTAGGAAGATGAAAAGGAGCTTCTTTTGATTCACTGGTCATCACTTCTGGTTCAATATTTGTTGATACTTTAATGACCATAGATAATTTAATGGGCAGGGTAAGATTACATTTAAAAAGACCAAACCCCTCCAACCCCCCCAGAAAAATACCATGATTGGTTTATCTGCAGAGTATTTTTTTCCCCCTCTCTTTCTAAACTTCTGAAGGCATATATTTTCAACCATTGCCTAAGAGATCCGGTCTCTTGGCTTATGAAAGAATCTAAAAAAGTAGTGAGGAATTAATTCTAAGACGCCTTATCCCTAGTTCAGGAAATACCATCATCAGAGGAAATTAAGCCACCTCAGAGATCCAGGTGTTCTTCTAATGAGGCAATGCAGGATGTTTTCCCATGGACTGTGGAAATGATAACTTAAGTAGGTCTAGCAGTAGGCTGTCCTTGCTGGTAATGTCTACATCAAATCTTTGCTGGTTCTGCATGGTAAGATGGCTGAGGAGAAGGAATGGAGCTGCTGAAGGAGCCCTGCTCACAGGCTTATCCAAGGACCTTGTTTTCCAGAAGAAGGCCACTTCTGAGAACAGAACAAGAGCAAATGCAGCTCCTAATTGGGGGGATTTTGGTCACATATGTTAAAGCAAGGAGTCCTGGTGTAGTACTGTGGGTTAATATGCTGTACTACAAGGTTGGTTTGGACTGCAAGGTCAATTTGAACCTCAAGTCGGCCATCCAAGCTCACCAGCTGCTCCTTGGAAACCCTATGCAGGGTCTGTCTTTATGAGTTGATACTGACTCAATAGCACTTAACAACAATGTTCAAGCAATCCCTGATATTAGAATAACAACCCTTTCCCTTCTCTGCTCTGAGGTCTTTTCAGAAACTAGATAGATTCAGCAGGCATAATTCACAGCTAGAGTTTCCTTTCATCATAGGTTTTTGAAAGGTCACCTTCCAAATGGGCAATTTCCTGACCCAAACCAGTGAGACTCCTATTTGTAGGTGACCCTCTAAATTTCTAGTTTTAGGTAGGAATGCCAGTGGAGAGAGAAACTGTGAATTGTTTTGCATGCGACAGGGATTCAGAAGAGTGCTCAGAAATCGAGCCTCAGACTCCAGGACCACAGTGCCCAATTAGTCAACGTCACTCTCTGTGGTTTCTGTTTGCTACAGATCCTTGACCAGGGCCCTGGAGGGACACACAGATGGGGCCAAGCCTACCTGTGTGTATGAGAGTGCAGATGCGCTCACTCTCTTCCCTGCCCTGAACGCTGTTGAGGCTGATTTCGTATTCAGTAGCTGGGTACAGCCTGGTGATGGTGAATTCAGTCACAGTGTTGGGCACGACCGAGCTGTCCAGCCGTCCCACTAAGGAAAAGCAGAAGCCACAGTTAGAATTCAGCAGCTTTTTACTGAATGTGGTTCACAGCAGCACTTTGTCATAAAGCACAGATGGATGGGGGACTCTGTACTCAGTGGGGAGGGAGGAGAAATGATTCATGGATAGAGAATGTTGGAACTTGAAAAGACCTTACAGGCTGGTTCCACCCCTTCACTTTACAAACTCCTTGGAGGAAAGACAAAAGAACCATTTATTAGGTGGTTTCTAATAAACTGGTCTTCTCTGAGGCAATTACCTTAAGGCAGTATAGAAGGCATGCTTGTACAGAAAGTTCCATGCAATTCAAAAACAAGACAACCTCAAAAACTGTCCTGCCTCTCACTGGAAGTGAGCTTGCACCCCACTTTATAACAGTGTCACCCATACCAACCAAAACTGGCAGGTGAGATCAAAGTCAAGTTCCTCTGACTCATGACTTGTCTGGAATGGCAGAAATAGAACCATGCCACTGTGGTTCCCTCTAAGACTTCATCTGTCTTGGCCAGGTTTTTAGACATCCCTGAGGGTCCTAGTCTTGAGCTTTACATTCTTAGTTAAGTACAAGTGATCTTGTTTAGGTCTTGGTAGATTCTTTTAAGACTTTTTCTTTCTCCTTATAACACATAGATCACAGGCATCAATTAGCCCTGCTGGTGAAGGGTCTGCTTTCTAAGTGAATATAACAATCTTTTGTAGGGAAGCTAGTGAATACATAGTTTTCTTGGCTGCTCCCCATCTACATACACTTCTTCTAATGGAGCACACCAGAGAGAGAAGGAAAAAGGTGAGCAGAGGTTGATATCCTTGGGTTATGCTAATTATCCTATAGTAATTTTTACCCAGTTCCAAATCCTATTCATCGATGAGAAGTCTAAAAATTGTATTATTACCTTGTGTAGGCCGATATGATACCCGATAGTAATCAAAAGATGCAACAGGAGGGCTCCAGGAGACAACCACTGAGTCCTTGGTAACGTTGCTAATGGTGATGTCTTTTGGGGGATCGATTCCTACACAGACCCAGAGGGATATGGGAAAAGATAGAAAGCACTGTGTGAAAAAGAATTCCCATTCTTGGTTTTGTGTGAACTGAGAGTTGATTGTGCACCGGAAGCAGACAAGACCTTCTATGTATAGTTGTTTGCTGCTTTTGGGGTAGCCTCTACATATGGACACCCATCCTGATGGAATGAAATGCTGCCTGATTAGTTACATCCCCAGGATAAATTGCAGATAAAGCCATTGTGATCCATAGGGTCTTCATTGGTTGATATTTAGAGGTAGATGACAGGTCTTTCCTCTCTGTCTGTTTGGAAGCTCTACTGAAATCGAATTAGCATCAAAGCAACATATATGCCTCCACTGATATAAGGGTAGTGGCTGCATACTAGGGCATCCTTAAAACCATAGTCAGGTCAAAGTTTAAACTGAAACATCATAGGCCTGGCCAAAGCCATGTTCATGGAGAATATCTAAACAACATAAAGTCAAGTTGGCAAGATGTGTGCCTGTGTAGCAAATACTACCTATCTGCAGGTCAACTAAGAACTTTCCTTGACATTCATATGCTTTATTTTTAACTTGAAGTAGAAGTAATATTGTCATTTTCTCGGGGGAACTTCTCGTGGACAAACTAAACTCCATCCCTATCTCTTATTTTTTATCAGTTGCCTTTAGTTCAATTTGGAAGAACTGCCTATTGAATGTAGAGGGATTTCAGAGCACAAGTCCAGAACAAATCCACTTTCCTAAATTGTATTTCATTTATGCTGGATGCTTTGTTTTTCCAGTGCTGTGAGATGACAGGGTCAAAGTCAGTTGACTGTTTAATCCATCTGTACAGTTTGTGAGTTCTTGTCAGTACACAGGAAACTATTCAAACACACATGTCCTCAACCACATGCATACTCGTATTTGGAGTTGGATTTTAGAAAGATGAGCTGGCTGTCCAATTCATTGCAGGGTGTGTGAGTTTCCAAACCATATGCAAGTAGATCCCACCTCCTGACTGCCCCCTCATCACGTGGTCACATGCTACTCCCTCTGTTTCTGAAAAAGCATCATTTGCATCAGTGACCTTGCATAACTCATTTAAAAGATGGCTCTCCAGAATAAGAGTAGGGGTTTTATCCCTGTCCCTGGGATTCTTTTTAGGTTTGTAGAGGGAGGACCACTGGAATAACATGTTCAAGCCCTGCCCTGGTCAAGGTACTCAGTCTGTCCTGCCTTTCAGATGGAAGTTCTCTCTCTTATGCATCTTAGATATCAAAGGAAGAATCTTAGATAGCTGTTTCTGATCAGCTCACAGGTCCTCTGTAGACATACATATGAAGCAGTCTCCTACTCTCTGGAAGTTCTCTTTTTAAAATTTTATAGACTTGTCAAAAGTTACTAAGCCCCCTTCACTACCTGCAGCCATGCCCTCCAGGTTCACCTGTGGTGATGGAGCCCACAATAGGCTCAGAGGTCACTGTGCCATGGACAGCCACCAGATTCACGATGTACTCAGTGGCTGGCTGCAGGCCCATCAGGACAGCATGCCTCTTGGTGGCATCCAGAGAGACCTCCAGCATCTCTTTTTCTTCATCTCGGGGGTTGTAGTTCAGAATGAGTCTGTCTGCTGGAGGGGATGGGTCGCTCCAGGTGATGTTCACACTGGAGGAGGTCACGTGAGAAAAGTGCAAATGGGAGATGGGGCGGAATCCTGCAAAATAAAGGAAGGATGGCTCTGAAACAAATGTGAAGTGGAGGGGCAACTGGGCTAAGACAACCATCCAACTCTAGGGATCTACTTTCCTTGCTAATAAAAGCTATACCATCATCAGCTAACCCAGAGATTCAGCTCCTCACTCTCCAGTTCTCTCCACTCCCGTTTCCCCAAGTCACACACTGAAAAATGAATGCCCTCAGTTGGGCAAAACCAGAATCACCTCTGTGAGTGATTCATAACACTAACCCAGGATTGAAAATTTCTATACTAGAAGGAATTTAGCATGACCTTGTTTAACGTGAATGCCTGATTTTAGTGCAGCCACGGAACAATGGATGAAAAATCATGCTGGCCAAGTTATAGGAAAACAGACACAAATTTTTGAGAATGTAGTAACACTTCCCCCATCCCCCTTTCTTCCCAACCATCCCCTCTTGATGTATTTATGGATTTCTCCTCTTTCTCTAACCACTCTTCCTTTTTCTAAACGAAATGGGGTATTGGAAGAGTATTACCTGTGAGCTGCTCATACTGAGCTCTGCCTAGCCCTGAACCTGGTTGGGTGGAATTTGGGATTCCCCACGGGGTTTCTGCTACCTGGTACCTGTGAAGGCATCCACCGTGGACTCCAGGCTCTGCTGCCGACCCCTCTCAGCAGCGATGGATATGATGTACTCTGCCCCAGGCTCCAGGTCTGTCAGTGTGTAAGAGGTCTTGTCCTTGGGCACAGTGACTTCAGAGGCAATCCCGGAGGATGGGGTAAAGGTAATTCTGTAGTGATCAATGGGTCCATTGGCCTTGGTCCAGATGAGAGAGATGGAGGTCTCTGAGGAAGCTGTCACCATGAGGTCTCGGGGACTGTCAAGTTCTGTGGATCAATACAAGTGATCTATTTTACATAGATTCCATATCCTGAAGGATTCTAAACTGGCCAGGATCACACTTTGTTAAGCACCTTCCTTTGGAAAGATGGCCAGGGGCTTGGCAAACAGATGACCACTTTGTAGAAAGGCATTATTAGCTCAGACACAAGTGGAATACATCCACCTCTGGAGTAAAACTAGCTGCTGAACTTCAAACTCTCCATATTCATTTTCTCACAGGCACTCTCAGTAAGCCTACCAGGGCAATCCATGAGCCAATATTAAGAAGGGGTACACCATTTACGGCAACAGTAGCTACTGCCTGTCTCTGAGGTCATTTTAACTTGGCTTAGCTATGTGTGTGCAAGCGACAAGATCTGAGGACTCTTGGGGACTTATGTCCAGATTGTTCTTGACTTCACTAGGAGAGATTATCTACATAATTAGGGATTGGTTTCAAATGCCCAGCCCCATCCAGCTCAGGCTGTTTGTACCTGACTGACTGAAATTTACTCAAAGAAGGAAGCAAAAATGCTGGGTCCAGAGTAGCAAGGTTTCAAACGTATGCTTCCATTCCCTTTGATTTTAATGTTTTATTTTTCCAAGTCTAGTCCTCCATCCCAGTGGCCTGTACACACAAGTACAGGGTGAGAGACACCACTGTTTAGATGACTAGATAAATATGGCTTGATACACATGTACAAAGACTTGTTCTCTGAACAGTTCTTGACAGTCCCTCAGACAATGGGGGCACATATATAGCTCTATAGAGAATAGATGGGACTCCACACAGTGTACCAGACATCAGAGGTTAAGCACAGGAAAATCAATGAGTTGCATCAGCCAGGAACCTGTTCACTGGGCGACATTGTCTTCTGACCAAACCTTGCTTGAACAAGTCTCCATGACTCCTTGGACTTATAACTATTCTAGTCTTCTTCCCCACCAATCCTCCTACTCACCAGTCCTGGCATTCATGGTAGCGGGTACACTCTGTTGTGAATTCATGACAGCAGATATTCCAACTCCGTACTCCGTGCCAGGCATTAAATCTATTGGTAGATGCAGAAACACAAAACATGAGTCTCTCTATGTGTATGCTGGGGGTGGAAGAAGGCTGAAAACAAGAGAACAAATGGTCTTAGATCTTGTTTTTAGTCTTTCTTGAATCCTCTCCTAATTTTACCTATTAGGAAATTCTGATTTAATCACTGAAGAAATTCATACCATCTCAATAGGATGAACCTGGCCAGTATAGAACTTCCTTCTTGCTGTTAGTCACTTTGAGTGGTCCGTGAGGCTTCCCTTAAAAGTGTGCTATCCTCTGGAAGGCCTCCCTGTGGAACTCAATGTCTTAGGTTGGCTCGAATTGGTAAAGGGGTTTTTGCTTAAATTGGGAATTGGGGAGTGTATAATTGAGAAGAAGTATGTGGACATACAATGTTTTGAAGCATTTATTGAATATTGTATATGAGGACAGGGGCTGAAGCCATTTGTGTACTCCCAGGTCCCTCCTGAGAACAGCTGTGGGCAGACATTTTCTCTGAGCACAGGACTGTCAGACCTTTAATGTAATGGGATATAGAATTCCTATTACTGTGGACTCCCTCAAGGTAGAAAATTAAGGCAACAGTCAAAGGTTTAAAGCTAAGGGTTCAACCTTAGTGTTACTTCTGGAGACAAGTAGGAAAATGGAGAAAATGCTAATATTGTCCAGCTAAAGGAGCTCTGGTGGCGTAGTGGTTACGAATCGGGCTGCTAACATCAGGGTAAACAGTTCGAAACTACCAGCTGTTCTGTGGGAGAAAGATAAGGCTTTCTGCTCTCGTAAAGATTTACAGCCTCGGAAATCCTCTCAGGGTCACTATGAGTCAGAACCGACTCCACGGCATATAACCACCACCACCACAAGATATAAACCTCTCTGAGGAAATCTTTTGGGGACTCAACACAACCAAGGATCATTGATGGCTCCAGAAATTCATGAAGTTATCTGGTATCTCTCCTTACCGTCTTCTACATTCTTTTTTAGAATAACTGGTGTAATTGGTACATTAGTTTGCTATTTCTGGTGTTAGCACATTACTACCAACTTCATGGCTTAAAAGGATACAAATTTATTATCCTATAGTTCAGAAAGTCAGAAGTGTAAAATGTGTCAGCAGGCCTGTGTTTCTTGCCTTATTCAGCTTCTAGAAGCTGCTTGGATTCCTTGGCTTGTGGCCAGTCCTTCTATCTTCAAAGCTGGCAGCATAATATTTTCTGATCACCTCTCTTTCTGTTTCTCTCCGACTTCTGGTTTTGTAATCACATTTCCTACTCTGAATCTGATCCTCCCTTTCTTTCTCCTAAGAACTCTTTTGATTACATTGGACTCACTTGGATAATTTAAGATACTATTTCTATCTCAATATTTTACCTTAATCACAACTGACAAATTCCTTTTGCCATGTAAGGTGACAAATTCATAGGTTCTATGGATTGGGATGTGAACTTCTTCAGGGGCTACTGTTCTGCCTACCACACTGCCATCAGCTCATCTTCATTTATTAAGACTGGGAGTGCAGGAAAATGCAACCAAGAATAAGTCCTCCATGCCCTTAAAAGCCCTCTATGGTCAGTCTAAGTCCTTCTGGTAGGCTCTTTGTAGGGCTCTGTATGGGTGTTCCAGAACTGTGTCTGATTTTAATACTAGTCCAATTTAAATAACACTTGTGCTTTAAGAAAAAAAAAAAATGTTTGAATATGTTTTCAGCCTCGGTACAACTTTTATGAAAAAAAAAGGATAAATAGTCTTCTTTCCATCTTTTTGTAAAATGAAACTGAGATACAAAGTACTTCTGTGACCAGCTGAAGAAGTCATCCAGGTTTCTGGCCTCCAGGTTCAGGGCTTTTAGGATGATTGGGATTTCCTCATGGGACAGCTCTGATGTATTACCTGGGACCCCTGAATGATTTTGACAGGAAATGCATTGCATTGATGAGTCCTTTTTTTTTTTTTTTTTAAGAAAAACAACATGGCTTGGCTTAACCAAGGAAGATGAAAAGTTCTGCACCCACTCTCCCTCAGTAAGGCTTTAGAGCTCATCTCATACAACACATGACCATGCTTGGTATGGTGAATCTAGCAGGCCTTTCTGACCAAGCTCTGTTAAAGGAATACAGTCCCCAAGCCCTGTCCTGGGGGAGGTTTGAATCAGCACCCTGTTTTCTTTCTTGAACTAGCTCTATTCCTTTCCTAATCCTCAGTTCTTTCTTCCTCTAATGACAGCAACAAAATGAAAAACCAAATCCCAACTCATAGGAACCTTATACAGCATTTTGTTGTTGTTGTGAAGTGCTGTCGAGTTCTGACCCATAGCGACCCTGTATAGGGTTTCCAAGAAGCAGTTTGTGAGCTTGAACCGCCGACCTTGCAGTTCAAATGGCTTTGCAGTCTGGTGCATTAACCCACAGCGCCATACCAGGACTCTGTTATATCGCATTTACAAGACCGTAAATAATCTTTATGAGAGCAGACAGCCTCATCATTCTTTCTTGGGATGGTTGTGGGTTTGAATTGTCAATCTTGTGGTTAGTGGTCCAGTGCTTATCCTAAGTGCCACCAGAGATTGGAGGTAAAATCATCAGATATTGAAGTCTGACATACCTGTGTTTGTTTTCAGGCTCTGCCATCGTCTACCTGTGTGACTTTGATTGTGTAACATTTTTCAGCTCCAGTTTCCATAGAATGAGAATAATGACAGTATCTTAAGATTTATAACCCCAGAAACCCTAGGGAGCAGTTCTTCTGTGTTTATAGGGTCCCTATGAGTTGGAATCCTTGGATGGCAGTGGGTTTTGCTTGGGTTATCTCAGAATGTCATTGTGAGGATTCAGTGACTTAGTATATGTAAAGTACAGTGGTAGGCCCAGAGGGTAGGAACTTAAGTTCATTCTTTGTGGGTGGTCTTATCAGGTACACAGGTTGGTTCCAGGTACACCTGTTGTCAGTTTGCTAAGGCTTAGCCTGTTGGTTCCATTTGAAACCAATGACGCAGCAAGGCCAGATGTCAGTGAGGAGCTTGCCCCTGGCTGGGGTCAAGTACCTATCTCTAGACTGAGTGGGTGACTGCAATGCCTTGAATCTGTTGAAAGCCACACATTTATCTTTATCAATATGTCGGCAAGTCTCAGGTACATCTTTGGTTGGAGAAATTAGATTACCTTTTGGACATAGGCTATTTTTCTCAGACAACTGATTGAGATCTTCAATAACCTATAATGAAGTAAAAATTCTGCGATGTAGATGAAGGGTGACAGATTGTGGGAGTAAGATCAAAATTAGATGTTGCCAAATGGGCCTAACATGTAACGTTTTTATCCGAGTTTCTTATTTATGAAGCTTAAATGAAATGTTCAATAATTTACAACAGAATCATCTTCTCCCAGAAAACTGCAGAGCAGAATTTAAAGCACTCTTTTTCCAAGCTTTCTGTCTAGGGATGGGGAAGTGAGGCTCGCTTATAGGTCTGTGCCTGCTGCTTTCCTTTGATTATCAGTCTCTTTCTTCCTGTGCTATCAGTGAATTGTTGCTCTTTGCCAACAGGTAAAATGCAGTGCTGCTGGAAAAGAAAATGTGTATCCAAGGCATATCTAGTGTACTTATATATCAGCACTCTGAGGACTCTGAGGGATTTCTCACTTTTAAAAAGATCCTATTGCTCTCCATCATTTCTCCCTTTATCTTTTCATCCAACTCCTGTAAGTGGTAGCATATGAATGGCCCCATTCCCTTTGTTAGTATCAGCTCAGCAAAGTTATCCCATAGGAAACCACTGCTCTCTATCCCTTAAAGAATTTCCTTTGTTCTGCTTGGAGGCTGACACTTTACTCAACTACATCACCACAAGTCCATTCTTCTCTGAACTCCTAAAGCATACAAGTCATTCATCCCATAAACATGACTGAGTGCCTCCTTTGTGCCAGGCACAATGCTGTGCCTGTGTACTGGGAATGCCAGGGTGACCTGAGGAATATCAGTCTTGCCTTTATGGATATGCAAGTAATCTATACTAAAGAAGTCAATTAATTATTTACTGAGTATCCATACTATACCAAGTACTAAACAACATACAATAGGCAATCTAGAAGAATAATGAAGAAGGGAGGAAAGGAGAAACAAGTCAAAGATTTTTGAGTGTTTGATGGTATAAGTTTCCATGTAACTATAGCTTCTTGGAGATTCCTACTTGTTATTGTATTTATTTCTCACAGCAGCTCTGTGGGGAGGATATTGTTGCTCAGCAAACAGATGCTAGAAAAGTCTATTCTTTGGCCATGACCAGGAAGCTAATTGAATTATTGGAACGACAGCATCTTGGTCTAGGCACAGGTTCCACAGGAACACAATTGAGTGTTCTGGAACTCTTATTTTTTGAAATGCTATCCATAATTTGTTAAGATCTATACTGTCCAATGCCTTTGCAAAATCAGCAAAGCACAGTAATAGCTTTCTGGTATTTTCTGCTCTCAGCCAAGATCCATCTTACATCAGAGGTGTTATCCATTGTTACACTTTATCAGGAGGGATCAGTCCCTGGAGAAGTACATCATTCTTGGTAAAGTTGTTGTTGTTACATGAGGCGGTTCTGACTCATAGCGACCCTGTGTAGGGTTTCTGAGGAGCAACTGGTGGGTTTGAACTGTTGACCTTTTGGTTTACAGTTCTTCGCTGATCCTATAGCACCACACCAGGATTCTGATAAGAAGTAGTAGGGAAGTAAGTTATTCTGACTTACTTATCACCCATGGTCCTTGCAGTTCGGGTGAGAAATCACTGCTCATTATGCCCCACCCTGACCACTAAAGGATTCCATATTTCCTTGCCTTTACCTTTCCTAATCTTGGCTAGCTTTCAATGTACAACCCAAGCCCCCTTCTAAAAAGGAAGACTCACAGGAGAAAGTCTGACACAATGGTAGCAGCAATGGGCTCCAGCATATCAACTTTTGTGAGGATGGTGCAGAACCAGGTAGTGTTTGTTCCTGTTGTACATAGGGTTGCTATGAGTCAGAGCCAATTCAACAGCACCTAACAATGCATGCAAAGACTGGGTTTGGAATTCCAGTCTCTTGTTCTTTCTGTTACACCACAGCATAGAGTCTTACAGTCCACTAGTGAGGAATGGAATAATAAAGCTGGACCTTGGAAGTAATTTGATGCTGTCACACCTTGAGCTCCTAGCTAAGAAGGTTGTTTCAGAGAGAAGAGATCAGCATGGGTTAGTGTAGCCAGAGAAGGCTTTTGAGAAGGAGGCTTGGGTTGTACATTGAAAGCTACCCAAAGTTAGGGAAGGTAGAGGCAAGGAAATATGGAATCCTGTGGTGGTCAGGGTGGGGCATAGTGAACAGTGATTTCTTGCATGCACTGCAAGGATCATGGGTGATAAAGTCAGAATGATTTGCTTTTCTGTTTACAAAACTTAATCATGCTTACTACTGCTCAGTGGGGATATCAGTAGGGAGCAGGAAGCTCAAGGAACTGAAACTGCTGTTTGTTGCCAGCTAAAACATGAACATTTGGGGTCTACTGGCTTGGTTGGGTTCAGGTAGACATGTGAACACATGGACCTTTTTAAACTCTAAATTTCTGAGCTTATCTCCCAGGTATGTAAAGGACCATGAAACATTAGCTTTCATTTTGTTTTAAATTACAGATTAATATTCATTGTTCTCAGAACAGGATTTTCCCCCTCAAAATTAGAATAGTCTTTCTTTTCTTTTGAATTTAATGAAGTATTGCTAGCTGAAGGAAGTTTGACTTGGTGAAAGAGATGTCAGACTAATGAGAGGTCTGCAGTATGATTTAAAACAAAATCCTGAGCCCTGTATATAACTTATAATAAAACATATTTTACATATGAGAAAAAAATGGGGGGAGAGGTTGGCCTTCACAGGAAGGAATAAACTGAACACCCTGCATGCGGGAGCTTTCAGTCTACCAGGAGATACAAGAAAGTTCAATAATTACAATTCCGTGTAATTAGCACCATGATAGAGCATTGCTTCTTTGTGACCCTTCTCCCTAATAGGGATCATATTGTTATCATCAGCTCACATGTCTGTCTCCTCACAAGACTCTTGCTGCTGCTGTGTGCTGTTGAGTTGGTTCCAACTTATTGTTGTTGTTGTTGTTAGGTGCCATTGAGTTGACTCTGACTTATAGTGACCCTACAGTGACCCTACGCACAGCAGGATGTAACATTACCTACTCCTGAGTCATCCTCATAATTGTTATGCTTGAGCTCCTTGTTGCTGACACTGTGCCAATTCATCTTGTTGGGGATCTTCCTCTCTTTCACTGACCCTCTACTTTAGCAAGCATGATGTTCTTCTCCAGGGACTGATCCCTCCTGACAACATGTCGGAAGTGTGAGAGATGAAGTCTGACCATCCTGGTTTCTAAGGAGCATTCTGGCTGTACTTCTTCCAACACAGATTTGTTTGTTCTTCTGGAAGCCCATGGTACTTTTAATATTCTTCTCCAACATCATAAAATGAAACTGCTTCAATTTTTTATGGTCTTCCTTACTCACTGTTCAACTTTCACATATATATGGTGGTGGTGGTAGTTGTGTGCCGTGGAGTCAGTACTAATTCACAGTGACTGTGTACAGGGTTTCGAGGCTGTAAGTCTTTACAGGAGCAGAAAACCTCATCTGTCTCCCACAGTGCAACAGGTAGATTTGAACTGCTGAACTTGTGGTTACCAGTCCAGCTCGTACTCCAATATGTTACCAGGGATATGAGGTGATTGAAAACATCATGGCATGGATCTGACACACCTTAATCCTCAAACTGACATTTTTGCTCTTGAACATTTTAAAGAGGTCTTGTGCAATAGATTTGCCTAATGCAATATGTCGTTTGATTTCTTGACTGCTGCTTTCATGAGTGTTAATAGTGGATTCAAGCAAAATTAAGTCTTTAGCAACTTCTATCTTTCCCCCATTTATCATGATGTTATTTTTTGGTCCAGTAGTGAGGTTTTTGTTTTCTTTACATTGAGATACAACCCAATTGAAGACTGTGGTCTTTGATCTTAATCAGTTAAGTATTTTAAGTCCTTTTCACTTTCAGCAAGCAAGGTTATATCATCTGCATATTGCAGGTTGCTAATGAGTCATCTTCCAAGCCTGATGCCACATTCTTCCACATATAATCCAGTTTCTCAGATTATTTTCTCAGCATGCAGACAGATTAAGTATGGTGAAAGGATATACAATCCTGAAACACACATTTTCTGATATTAAACCATTTAGTATCTACTTGTTCTGTTCTAACAACTGCCCCTTAGTCTGTGTACAGGTTTCTTATGAACAAAATTAAGTGTTCTGGAATTTTTTTCAGCTGTCTCTCATTTTGAGTTGTGCCCCAACAGCAAATGAAGGTCCTGAAAGCTTTACTCAATTCATATTATCACAGGCAACTCTACTATGGGGAGGTACCTCTTCCCCAGTTGTAGTTTAGCATCTCTATGCTAGAGATTCAACCTGAAAGGCTCTTTTCTAGCACTATAGCTGACAATATTTTGGTGCTAGGCATCATGCTTCAATATTCAATATTCTGGTACTGACAGTGTTCCACTGCTATATGTAAGGTTTTTAGTTGGTCCAGGACCGGGCAGTGTTTTGTTCTGCTGTGCATAAGGTGGCTATGGGTCTGTACTGACTCAATGGCACTTAACAACAATAGCAAGACATTCAGAAGTAGTCTGTCTCTCCATCTTCCTAGTTGTCTTAGTCTGGAAACTTAGCTGGAACCTGTCCCCCATGGGTGACCCTGCTGATATTTAAAATACCAATGGCATAGCTTCCAGAATCACAGCAACACACAAGCCTCCATAATATGACAAACTGACAGACAAGTGGGGGCACTAGACAATTAGGAATTGAAAAAATTTTTTTCAGTGTGAAGCATGGTGTAAAATAAATGAGCCATAGAAGCAGCATGGTAATAGTAGTGATGGTGGTGGTAGTGTTAGGAAAACTTCTAAGTGAAGAAATCTCAGCTGGGCTTTGAAGGGTCAGTGGACCTTTGTTATAGGAAGGACAACCCAGGTTGGGAGAACAACATATGCAAAGACAGATCTAGTAAATTAATTCATGAAAACTAGGGACACAATGAAGAGTCCCTCCTAGGGAAATTTTCCAATGGTGGAAGTTTGGAATGAGAGTATTCATAGATGGAAAGATATTTGGAGACAGAGAGTCTTCCGGGAAACCCCCAATTCACAACAGATAGACAGCAATCCATTCTAAAATAGAGTAGAGATCCAAACTTCCAGGCTTCCTACCCTTGTCTTTTTGGATAACAGTAGGTGCTTCTTAAGGGCCCTCTGAATGAATCAGCCATTTGAGGACATCTCTCTGCTCTCTTGGTGTGAGTGATGTTCAAGCATCAAGATAAGCAGCCAATTCCAAGCTGACTATAAGGAAGAAACTGGCTCGACAAACACACATTTTAAAAATAATAATACTAAGGAGTTTTCTCAGATGGAGCTTTCTTATTGCCAGTGAAATTAATGAAAAACATGTCTCATCATCCCGTGTCCTACAGGAACATCCTGTCTCTGTGTCTTTACTGTAAACAACCACTCTTTGCTGAAGAAGCCAAAGCAGAAGCTAAAAAATTCCCACCTGGCTTTCTTCCTGGTTCACTTTTCCCCAGTCCTTTTAAACAAACAAGGGGACAGCTGAGTTTACGGCCCAGTTTTGTGAGAATGAGGAGTATGGGAGCCTCTGCTCTATTCTTCTTGGATCCTTGCAGTTTACCTGCCATGATCCAACCCTGGTTGATGGCCCTGGGTTCAGAGGGTTCCTTACTAAAGTGACCACTTGGGGTCACTGTGACTTCACCTTAAGGAGGCTGAAAACAGTCTGGCCTGTGCCCCCAGGCCCCTTGCCCTCCCTCCCTGTCAGAAGAGCATTGAAGCTTTGGCACTCAATTTGGTGTTTGTGTGCTGGCATGTCAAGGGAGTGCAGACAGGGTGAAGTGAACATCAAGTGCCTTGGTCAATGCTGCTTTGCCAGCTGGACTTCTTCTGGAATGTCGGTTTCTTCATGGAAAATTCTCCTGTGGACAAGCAGATCTCCTGCCTTTGCACCTTGAGGGAGCCCATCTTCTACCCACCACACCCTGTTTGAACCCAAATGGCTTCAGATTTGGGTTTGATAGTAGAACCCCATTCTGTGTGCCCATCTACCAGAAGCTCTGAAGGTGGTAACTTACACTGCCTGACAGGAGGTTTGCTTTCAGAAATCAGCTTGTGAGTGAGTGTGTCTGCGTGTGCATGGAAGTGTGTGAGTGTATGTTGTGTGGTGGGCTGTAAATTTGTGTTTTCTTACAGCCCTAAATCATACCGGTTGTACTGTGATCTCCGTAGCAATCTTCAAACTCTTGGTTTGAAACTCTGCTGATAATTTTTCTGACCAGTAGCTTACTGATTGGAGGTAAAGGTTGTCACAGCACAGAGAGAAGCAGCTGGTTGGGTCTTGCTGTGGGGAAGCATGGAGGTCAAGCCTGACTAAGGGGACAGGGGTGCAGTGAATGGGCCTGAGTGGCTGGTGAGCACATAGTGCATGCCTTGTCTCATGACCACAGTGCATCCCTAAACTGAAGTCTTCACGTGTACACTACTGTTCACAACGGAGGCCCAAAAGTGAGCATGTAGATGGCTGATGGGAAACTCTTCTCTCTTCCCGGCACATGCTTTTCTGATGAGGGTTAGAGGAGTCACCTCAGACACAAAGGCCAGATAATGTGTGCAGCTTTCATTAGTTTCATTAGTCTCCTAGCAGTGAGACTGGTGTTCAGACCAAAGTTCAGGCAACGAATGATAATCTTCTTGACGCCCTGCCTGTCTTCACTTTCCTCTACCTCCCTCCATGTATTCCTGCTGTACATGGTGGCACTGTAGGATAAGCACTGGACAGGTAACCACAAGGTCGGTGGTTCAAACCCACCAGCTACTCCTCAGAAACCCTATACCGGGTTGCTACGAGTCAGAAACAGACTTGACAGCACTTAAAAACAAAAAACAACAACACCTCCCTCTATGGGGTCTTGGTGTGGTGATGTATAGGATACTCACTGGACTGCTAACAGAAAGGTGGGCAGTTCGAACCCACTAGCTGCCCTATACAGGGTCACTATGTGTCAAAACCAACTCAACAGCACTTTACATCAACGACAACCTCCCTCCATTAGGATTTTTCTTTGATGCTTATTGCTTTTTGCTGCTATGTAGAAAGCAGAACAATTTTGCTGGCCACTGTTCAATGCTGTTAAGTTCCAACTCAGGGGTACCTTGATGAGTCATTAAGGTGTATGTAGTGCTCAGATCCCTTTAGGACTCGGAGTACATAGGCCAAGCAAGCATCATCTGAGCTAAGAAACTGAACCTCAAAAAAGTCTTAGCATTAAGGACACAAGCTAGTAGGGCAGAGCGAGAGAGAACCAAAAAAAAAAAACTGTTGTTCAGAAACAAATTCTTACTCCAGAGGAAATTCACTGAGCATGACTGTGAAAGAATAATGGGAAGAAAATATTTTGTATTATGTGACCTTTGTGTTGGAGAAGGGCTACTGCTGTTGTTAAGTGCTGCCGAGTCAGTTCTGACCCAGAGTGACCCTGCATAGGGTTTCCAAGGAGCAACTGGTGAGCTCAAACCAGCGACCCTGTGGTTCAAACAGACTTTGCAGTCCAGCACATTAACCCACAGTGCCACACTAGGAGTCCTAGAGAAAGGCAGGGTGAGGTATATGAAGGAGAAGTTGGAAGGGTTGCCTGCTACGTGCTCTCAATGATTCAAGACCTGGAAAGTTGATCTGCAGTTTGAAACTATCAGCTCTTCCACGGGAGAAAGATGTGGCTTTCTGCTCCTGTAAAGATTTACAGCCTCAGAAACCTATGCAGGGTTGCTATGAGTCAGAACTGACTCCATGGCACAATACACCACCACCATGCTCCACCTGGCCACAGAGACAGGGCTTTGGCAAGGCATAGAAAACACAGCATCATAGGACATACAAGGTTTAGAGGCCACTATGAAAATCCTGTGGCACTGTCGGGTGGACATCCTTACAGCTACCACACTGGACTGCTAACCACAAGGCTGGAGGTTCAAACACATGGATTGCTCCTTGCACACCATGAGTCAGAACTAACTTGGTGGCCCTTAACAATCAGAACAACATGAAAGCAAAGGAGTATGAACTAGTACCAATGAAAGGCCAGACAGCCTTGGACCCAGGTCTGCTCTGTGGGGAGGATAACAGTAATAGATCTAAGGTGAGTGCTCACAGCGTGCCAGACTCCAACCTAAGCGTGTGTGTATTGTTGTTGTTGGATGCTATTGAGCCTATTCCAACTCTGAGCAACCTCATGTGACAGATTAGGACTCCACAGCACATAACAACAACAACAACAACAACAACAACCCTGTACAGGGTCGCTATGAGTTGGAACCGTCCCCACCTCACATAACAACAACAACAACATATACATGCTGGTCAGGAGTCTCAGTGTGGCACTGTAGGACAAAGCTACTGGACTGAAAGTCAGTTTTAACCATAAGGTTGGCACTTCAAACTCACCAGCTGCTCCTCAGAAGCCCTATAAAGGGACACTATGAGTCAGACTCTGGTAGCATAGTGTTTACGAATCAGGCTACTGACCTCAAGGTTGGCAGTTTGAAACTACCAGCGGTTCTGCGGGAGAAAGATGAGGCATTCTGCTCCCGTAAAAATGTACAGCCTCAGAAACCCTGTGCAGGGTCACTATGAGACTGACTCCACAGTACTTAACAACAACAACAGTGTTTTCTAGGCTGTGATCTCTACTGGATGGAACTCTGTGGCACAATGGTTAAGAGCTTGAAGACTAACCAAAAGGTCAGCAGTTCAAACCCACAAGCAAGTCTGCAGGAGAAAGGTGAGACAGTCCACTGCCGTAAAGATTACAGCATTGGAAACCCTATTGGGCAGTTCTACTCTCTTCTATGGAGCCTTGGTATGGTGCTGTAGGTTAATGAGCTGGACTGCAGAGTTGGTTTGAATTGCAGAGTTTGGCGGTTCAAGCTTACCAGCTGCACCTTATAAACACTACACAAGGTCACTATAGGTCGAAACTGACTCGATGGCACTTAACAACAATTCTGCTCTACGGGGTCACGGTTATTTTCCAATTCACTGAAAGGCCATGGACTTGTTTTTACTTATTTATTTTTGGTTAATCTTTATGGGAGCAGACTGTCAGATCTTTTGCCTGCAGGGTGGGTTCGAACTAACAACTATTACTATCCATTTGTGGAGTAATTTACTTTGCTGGTAGAAACACTCCATTGAACTCATTATTTTATTAAGTCCTCATGTGGATGCCGATAAAGAAATGGAGATTTCGAAAAGCTAAGTAAACTGTTCCATATTACACAGGAAGTGGTAGAGCCAAGATACAGATTTGAAACCTTGAACACAGCTGAACATTCATATAAAACTTGGGGCTCCAAGGGTCTGAATACAGGCCTTATTGTGGTTAGCTGCCATTAGGTTGTATGCCTCTAGGTGACCTTCTATAAAAGAGAATGAAACACTGTCTAGGCCTAGGTCATTGTTGCAGCCTTTGTGCCAATCCACCTCACTGATGGACTCCCATGCCCTTGTTGGCCTTCTACTTCACCAAACATGATGTCCTCCTCTGGTGGTTTAATTTGTCCTGATGACATATCCAAAGCAAACAAGGCAAACAATATTCTGTCGTGATCCACAGGATTTTCACTGGCTCATTTAAAAAAGTAGATCAACAGATCTTTCCTTCTAGTCTTTCAGTCTGGAACCTCCCCTGAAATTTTTCCGCCATGCTTGATCTTGCTGGCATATGAAATGTCAATGACATAGCTTCTAGCATTACTGCAACATGAAAGGCACAAACTGACAGGCAGTGGTGGGAACACAAACCTTAGAGGCTATAAAACTTTCCTCTTTAGGGTCCAAGTTTGGAGTGTGAGAAGAACACAACTCCTTGGAACTGAGGTTGAACATCTCCCTCCCTTTCTCTTCTATCTTTCATGGCCATTCCTTCTCGGCCTCCCTACGGTCCCCCCCACCAGATACTGCAGCAAAAGAGCTAACAGTCCTTGTAATTCGAGTCTCAGCAAATACAGACAGACTTGATTTCCTTACATGCCTATAATCTCTTCTAAATCATGTAAAGTTATTTGCCTTGATAAATCTCTCCAGCAGTGAACTTCCTGGGATAATTATGTGTACCATGTACCTGTATAAAAAATTATAAACCAAACCTTGACAAAAATATCAACCTAAATCTACTACTCAATAATAATTTTTCATCCCTTATAAATTGTCAGGATTTTAATATTGACTGTCCTTAAGTGTGACTTCCTCATTAGACACAGCCATGGAATAGGATGCCATTTGGTGTGAGGTAACAGACTTTGCTTGATGCTCAAAACTGATTTTGAGTCATAGGTATGCCCTTGGACCACTAACCATAAGGTCATCAGTTCAAACACACCAACTACTCCTTGGAAACCCTATCTATACAGAGTCTCTATGAGTCAGAGCCAACTCAATGGCATTCAACAACAACAATATCTACCTCACAAGGTTGTGAAGATTAAATAAGCAACAACTATGTGAAGGTGTCTAGCATAAGAGTTGATCAATGCTGAATCTTCCTTATCCTGCTAGTGGGAAATGAGAATTAGGATGTGACTGGGTACTTTTCTATATCTTTCATGATTTTATGGTATATCTGCCATCCAAACAACTAGTCATTGTCTTTGTAACTGCTAATTGCCAAATCAGCCAGAGGCTCTGGGCAGGGATGGGTTGCGTTTAGAATCCATTCCCTCTTGCATCATTCTCAGAATTTTGTTTAGCTTAATTTTTGTGAATGTCTCCAGTTTTTTGCAAAAGGCCCTTATGCCAGCTGCTCTGTTTCTTCTGTTTAATTCACCCCCATTAACCTGCTTGGTCAGCACATCTTTCCATCTCCTTGCTGTATTTATTTTTTTCTGGAGATCGTCTGTCTGGAAAAGGCATTTATTATATTTACTTTAACTGGCCTCATTTGGCAAGGTAGTCTGGGATTTCAGCTTGGGAGGAAAACAGCTTTGATTATACTGCCCTTGTTTACTGTACACAGTCTTTACTATGTATCTCTTCTTTACTAAGATGGCAAATGCTTTTGCAAGAAGACTAAACACAAGATAAATAAAATGTCTGTCTGTGAGTCCTGGTGTGGTACTGTAGGATCAGCACTGGACTGCTAACTGCAAGGTTGGCAGTTCAAACCCACCAGTCACTCCTCTGAAACCCTATACAGGGTGACTATGAGTCAGAACAGACTTGATGGCCCTTAACAACAATAACAATGTGAGTACTCTGGCAGCCCAAGGCTTTGTACAGTGGCTTTGCTCAGCTCCTCTATTTCAAAGTCACACTCTTTGTTGTCAGCCACCTAACTTTTGGCAAGGTCCAACAGGTAGATTTTTCCTGGATGGGTGTGTGGCAGGGCCCAGAAGGAACACTAGCTGGGCCCTACACACCCATGGGGACAAAGAAACCACCAGGCAGGCATTGTCTTAGTGCTAGTCTTTACCTTTACTCTGGTGACAGCCTCTTGGTCACTATTCCTGCTTCCTGCTTTGCTCTCCTCCCATCTACCCTCTACATGTTGTTGTTGTTAAGTGCTGTCGAGTCAGTTCTGACTAATAACAACCCTGTATAGGGTTTCCAAAGAATGGCTGGTGAGGCTGCACCGCCAATCTTGTGGTTCAAACTGACCTTGAGGCCCAGTGCTTTATCCCACAGTGCCACAAACTGCATAAACTGATTCATTACACCCTATTAAAAATCCCTCAGCAACTCCCCCTGTGATCCCAAGACTAAACCTAAACTCTTTCTAGATCACACTGTCACCTGATAACAGGCTTTTAGCAGACTATGACAATCAGAGTGAACTGGAACTTCTACAGTTTCAACCATTCATTTATTCATTAATTCTTTCAATAGCTATTTATTTGCTATTGTTGTTGTTAGGTGCTGTCGAGTTGGCTCTGACTTGTGGCAACCCTGTGCACAACAGCACAAAATACTGTCATCCTCACAATTGTTGCTATGTGTTTTTTGTTTGTTTTTAATTTTTCATTGTGAATTGTGTGAAGGTTTACAAAGCAGACTATCAGTTTTACATTGCAATCATTGTAATGAAACTTAGTATATGGTTTGTTGAATTAACAACCATTCAATGTTTGAGCCCATTGTTGCTGCCACTGTGTCAATCCATCTTGTTGGGAGATTTCCTGTTTTTTGATGGCCTTCTCCTTTACCAAGCATAATGTCCTTCTCATATGCTCAAAATACAAGAGACAAAGTCTCAACATCCTTGCTTCTAAGAACTTCTTGTTATAGATGACTGAGCACCTCTAATACTTCATCAGTTTGTTGCACATTTCAATTTGTAGTCCATCAACTCTTGGATCCTTGTTTATCACCAATGCCTTCAAAGCTGCTTGAACTTCTTCCTCCAATATCATAGCTTCTTGATAATATGCTATGTCTTGAAATGATAGAAATGTACAGTGATGGTGTATTCCTTCCATCTTCTTCTGATGTTTTCAGCATCATTCAATATTTTGCTCATAGAACCCTTCAATATTGCAACTTGAGATTTAAATCTTTTCTTTAGTTATTTCAGGTTCAGAAATGCTGAGTATGTTCTTGCTTTTTGGCTTTTTAATTCCAGGTCTTTGCATATTTCACTATAATATTTGACTGTGTCATCTCAAATTGTCCTTTGAAATTTTCTATTCAGTTATTTTACTTCCTCATTTCTCATAGTTGCTTTAGCTTCTCTATGATCAAGAGCAAGTTTCAGAGTCTCTTCTGATACCCACTTTGGTCTCTGTTCTCATCGTCATTGCACAACACTTCTGGTCCATAAGAAGTTCCAATGAACCCTGCCCTCCATGGGTGACCCTGCTGCTATTTAAAACACTGGTGACATTGCTTCCAGTATCACAGCATCAAGCAAGCCACCACAGTGCAACAAACTGACAGATGAGTGGTGGACCTATTTAAGACCTGCTATGTGCTAGCTCTGGTAGCGTAGTGGTTATGAATTGGGCTGCTAATCTCACGGTCTAGCAGTTCAAAACTACCAGTTGTTCTGTAGGAGAAAGATTTATAGCCTCGGAAACCCTATGCAGGGTCACTATGAGTTGGAACCAATTCCACAACACATAACAACATGTGCTAGATGCTCTGCTAGACTGGAATTCAGTGGTGAGGAAATATATAAATAAAATCCAATTGGCATAGACCTTTAAGTTTAGAGTAAGGCTGACAGTCAAATCATGACATATTACTAGCTGCCACTGAATTGATGATTCTCATTCATGGCAACTTGATGTGAGTCAGAAAGAACTGTGCTTCCATTTTCAATGGCTGACTTTTTTTGGAAGTAGACCTGAAGGCCTTTTATTGTGAAACACCTCTGATAGGACTTGAATTACAAACCTTTCAGTTAGTGGCCAACTTCTTAACGATTTGCACCACCCAGGAACTCCTTAATGACACACACAGTGTACAATGGGAACTTGTAACATGAGGCTGAAGGATGGAATGAGTTGACTAGGTCCAGGAACTGGAGAGGGCTTCCTGAGAAGTGACCAAAGAACTGAGAGCTGAGAGGGAAGCACATGGTAACTGGGTGCAGAAAGTGGATGGGAGGGCATGTCAGGGAGATATAGAAAGGGGAGGGCATGTGCAAAGCCCTGTGGCTGGAAGGAAGCCAAGTTTGAGATCCTGTGGGCCAGGAGCACTGAGAGAACCTGGGGAAATTGTGGGAGGTGAGACTAGAGAAGAAGACAGGTGGGTAAGCCATGCAAATCAGGCTAAGGATTTGCAATTCTATTCCTAAAATAATGGGAAGTTCCTAAGACTCACACACCAAGGGATGGCATAATCAGAAAAGCACTTTGAAAAGATCACTAATGGTGTGAAGACTACATCAGAATGGGGCAAAAGAGATTGTGGGGAGGTTATTTCAGTGGTTCAGCTAAGAGATGATAGTAGTTTTGACCTGATAGTGGCAGTACACATGGAGAATGTTTGATAGGCGCTTAGGAGATGAAGTCAATGGGATTTGGTGATGGTTTAGATGTATGCGGTATGAGGGGTTGGGCAGAGAACTGTGAGGGTGTAGACTCAGGAACCAACATGACTTTAGGAAATAACCCACTCACCTGTGAGGGTGGCTCTGCTGGTAGGACCAATGCTCTTGGAAACCAGAAGTTCATGGTAATGTTCACCTGCCAGGGTGCTGTATACAACCTTATACTCCTGGACTTCAGCTTCACTGTTGTCCCACTCGAGGTCAAGGCTGGTTGCTGTGCGGGAACCAACTCGCATGTTCTTGGGGGCATCAATCTCTAGAAAGAGTTAGGCATCAACAATATCATACATGATAATGTACATCTTGAATTTCAAAAGCTTTGGGGTTTGAACCCATACCTGTGGATTCTCTGCTTTACATTTGAATGAACCCTGTGGCTGCCCCCTTTGCTTTTGTCTGCCAGGTAGTGGTTGTTGCTGTTTTCAACGTCCCACCAGTCAACTGACTCTGGAAACCCCACAAGGTTATAGGACAATTGAATCCATAGGGTTTTTATTGGCTTATTTTTAGAAGTAGATCACCTGTCCTTTCTATCCTAGTCTGTCCTGCACTGAAACCTATTCATTATCCTAGCTGCAGGCAAGCCTCCAATGACAGAGTGGTGGTGGCTGCACATGAGGTGCATTGGCCAGAAATTGAACCTGGATCCTCTACATGGAAGACAAGTATTCTACCATTGAACCACCAGTGACCCATCTGCTATTGATGTAGAGTATGAAATCTGAAGACTTTTTGCCTGCAGACAACTCCAGCCAAGCAGAGATTAATTCCATTTAGTGCTTACTTTTAAGTGTTCAGATACCAATTTTTCTTGGCTGGGGGAGGAGATTCCTTTGTTCCCCGTGCCCTACAAAAATTCACCATGTTGAGGTTGTTGTTGTTGCTGTTAAATGCCGTTGAGTCAGTTACGACCCATAGTGAACCTGTATAGGGTTTCCAAGGAGTGGCTGCTAAGTTTGAAACACTGACCTTGCAGTTCAAACCAACCTTGTGGTTAAGTTCTTATCCTAAAGTGCCACACCAGGTAGAACTTTGGAAATTCATCATGGTGTATATGATTTCCATCACCCAGATGATCTGTGTTTGTTTTTTGTTTTTTTGTTTTTTTAACTCCTGTTTAGAACTTAATCAAGAATCTCTGTAATATTTATGGAGTCCTGGTATGGTGCTGGAGGATAAATACTAGACAAGGTAGGTGGTTCAAACCTATAAACCACTCCTTGGAAACTCTATATAACGTCACTATGAGTCGTAACAGAGTACTTGTGTGGTGCTGTGGGCTAATGTGTCACACTGCAAAGTCATTTGAACTGCAAGGTCAGTGGTTCAAGCTCACCAGCTGTTCCTTGGAAACCCTATACACGGTCGCTATAGGTCGGAATCAACTCAATGGCACTTTACAACAACATGAGTTGTAACCGACTTGACAGCACATAACAACAACATAACATTTATATATTTGAAGATGGGGGTCTCTTTTCACTACTATAACAGTAGGTTACCAAAACCCATTGCCATCAACTTCATTTCCAACTCATGGAGACCCTGGATAGGGCTTTGGAGATTGTAAATCTTTATGAGAGCAGAAAGTCTCATTTTCTCCTGAAGAGTAATTGGTGGGCTTAAGCTACCAGGAAAAATTCCTTGGTCAGGTTAGAGAGTTTTACTCGAAAGTTAGTTATTAACATACTGCACTAATATCCACTTGGGAGTTTCAGTGGGGTGCTAGAAACTTTACTATGGACTAATTAATCTCATAGAGTCCTGGTGTGGTGCTGTTGGTTAACACACTAGACTGCAAAGTCTGCTTGAACTGGGAGGCCTGCGGTTCAAGTTCATCAGCTGCTCCTCGGAAACCCTATACAGAGTCACTGTGGGTTGAAACCAGACTCTATGGCACTTAACAACACCAACAACAATTAATCTCATCAAGTTAAAATCAAAGGAAGGGAACAACCTGTAGGAGAAAATAAGGGAAAACTCTCAGATTAAATTAGAATAGATTAATATCAGATTTGAATGTAGAGCAAAAAGAAAATGGTTGATTCTAAATTTTGAAGTGTGTAAGATATCTTTACCTGGCTCTACTTGCTTAGCTACAGAAAAATTAAGATATGCATAGTGGAGTCCTAGTGTGGCACTGTGGGTTAATGAGCTGGACTGCAAGGTGGGTTTGAACAGCAAGGTCGGTGGTTCAGGCTCACTAGCTGCTCTTCAAAAACCCTATATAGGGTCGCTATGGGTTAGAACTGACTTGACAGCACTTAACAACCACATAGGAGATGAAATGCAAGTGTAACAAATATGGGTTTTGGAAGCCAACTCTGTTACTTATTGGAATGTGACCATTAGAAAGTCTTTTATCCTCACTGAATCTTGAAGTCCATGTCTATAAAACAGGGCAATACTACCATCATTTCAGAAGTCCTGGTGTGGCATTGTGGGTTAATGTGTCAGACTGCAAAGCCATTTGAACTGTGAGGTCGGTGGGTCAAGCTCAGCAGTTGTTCCTCGGAAACCCTATACAGGGTTGCTATGGTGCGGAATCTACTCAAAGGCACTTTACAACAGCCACCATTTCAGCTTAAACAATGCATATGAAAGCATATGAGGTGTGTGGCATGGTGCTTGGTGACAAAATTGATCCTAAACGCTGCACTGGCTTCCTGTTGTCTCAAAAGTTCTTGCTGAGTTCAAACAACATGGCACCCCAATACTTGTTTTCTGGGGTTCCAATGCCATGATAGGACAACTAGCATTGGGAACTGTCTTGGGGCTTCTTCCCTTTCCTAAAGCTTTACAACTTACACAACCTACAGTGTCATAAGGTACTGTGGTAAAAATCTGCCATTTAAAAAATTCCAGAGATTTTGTCTTTGAGACTTGAATTTAACTTCTGAGTGGACCAACAAGACATTCTGAGAAAACTTCCACTGGACAGTTTTAATTTGCAAATGCAAGGCAAGTATCCACCAATTGTTCTTGCTGAAGACTGGAAATGGAATGCTGTGAATCAATCTGAATGCAGATGCTCTGGAGTGAGAAGTGTTCTGTTTAGTAATGTAAATTGGATGAATCTTTTAGCAGATTTATGTCTCTGCAGCTTATCTTTCAGAGAAATGTTTCCTTATTCAATGAGGATCATCATATGCCTTCTTGATAGGCTGTGGGTGTTATTTCTCCAGCAGCTGTTGGAGGGAGAGAAGCCTGTGGCAAGGTGGGAAGACATCCTAGACCTTCACACTGGGGGGGGGGGGGGGGGGGGGAGAAGCTGGGCAAAGGGGTAGGACTGGGTGTGGTCTGTGCAGCCAGGACTGGGCTG
>NW_006408618.1:5477993-5485202 GCF_000296735.1 Chrysochloris asiatica
GGGGGGAGAAGCTGGGCAAAGGGGTAGGACTGGGTGTGGTCTGTGCAGCCAGGACTGGGCTGGAACAAAAGGAAATCAGGGTTACAGTTAGGGTTAAGGAAGAATCCTGTATGTAGAACTCCTCACAACTAAGAAACATTTGACCTCGGAACATGTTAAACTACATTGTTTGTTTGTTTCTCTTTAGTCATAGGACAAGACTATACTCTGTGCTCTAATGTTACTGGTAAGACTAATTATACCTTTGCCCTGAGGAGACAGAGGGCTCTTGCCATCTGCTGATTAAGAATAGTCAGGTGTTGCAGAGTTTCCATGGGTTGGATCACTTAGATTTTAGCTAAAATGTCACCTCTTCAGAGAGGCCTTTCTAACTCATTCACTCCAATGTTACCTCCCTCCTTTTTTATCACCCATTTCACCTCTCAGTATGGCACTCAGGATGGGAGTGATCTTATCTATGCATTTTCTTCTTTATTGTCCAGTTTCTCACAGTAGAATTTATCTCCCTATGAACAGAAATCTTGTCTAGTTCATTCTTCAGCCTCAGCTTCTACCTATGTGCTGAGCACTTAGCAGGTGTTCAATAAACATGTTAAGTGACTGAAAGAATATTACTGGTTCCCTGTTGAGTTAGATACCTCAAAGCCTTTAGAAATGTCTTTTCAAGTATTTTAGTTGTATGGCTTTGATGATGCTTTGGGATGAGGTGGAACAGGGGAAAGAGTAGTTTTGAATGAAGGAAGTTGGTCTTACAAGGGCAGAAAACCCATTTATGATGTCTGAAGACAGAATCTTGGCTGAGGTGGGAAGAGCCATCAAGGTTCAGTTTGTGTGAGCATTTCCTGAAGGATCCCAGAAAGTACTGGAAAATGGTATCATTTCCAAGCAGGTAGCGACTCTGACTTTTATGATTTGAGCATTAAAGGGAGGTTGGCACTGTGGGTTAAGCATTGGGCTGCTAACCCCAAGGTTAGTGGTTCAAACCCATGAGAAGCTCCGCAAGAGAAAGATGGGGCTGTCAACTCCCATAAATATTTACAAATTCAAAAACTCTCTGAATTTTACTCTGTTCTGTAGAGTCGCTATGAGTCAGAATTGACTTTGGGTTAAAGCAGCGGTCTCTGTTTGGCTGAATGTCCTGGTGCCCTGTGGGATGGACTTAAAGAGAAAGCCGCTGGTAGAGAAACGGTCTCAGGAGTTCCTTTTCTGAAGAGTGGCTGAGGGCAGGCTGGACATTTGGAGACTGGCATCCCAGTTACTTTGGGCTGGCTTCTCACATGCCAATGGTCTGAGCATGCTCAGACTGGGGCTCTTTTCTTTTCTAGAGCAGCTCTAAGACCCAGGCAAATATCCCTCTCACCATGAAGGAAGCAAATCTCTGTTTTAATTGCCTATGCAATTAGTGCGCTCCTAGTGTCGAAGCCATCACCTGGAAAAACACTTTGGCTAATTTGAATTTAAGCAGAGTTCTGAAATGACTGAGGACCCTACTGTGAGGGTCCGGGCACCCTCTCATCATTCAACTGGCACCTGCCAACCTCCGGGTAGGGCTTGAGAGTCTGTCTGTAAAACCATTAAAAACGCCCCCACCCCTTGCTCCCCACTCCCCTTGAGCAGAAGGGAGTAGTGTTGTGGTACAGGCAGAGCTGCACTGAGAAGACAGCTGCCAAACAGCCGCCAATCTGCAAGGCAACCGGAAACAGAATCGTGCAGCAGTGAGCTGAAACTCAGGGGGAGATCTAGGAGGCAGATTGTAATTGTCTTGATTGGAATTTTCCTGGGCCACCGGCCAATCCTGCTCCCATCTCCTTGGCTTAACCATTAAGAATTTGCTTTTCATTCAGCTGCTGGAGAGAGCTCTTCTCTTGCCTACTCACACTCCTTATCTGAGCAAAGCACAAAGAAACTACTTTTCAAACAAAACTATCTTGAAATTAAAGAAAGAATATAGGACTTGTGGTTGGAAGATACCACCATCCTGAGCAAACTGGGTAGGAAGTGTAGGAAGAAAGGATGACCTTAGAATAAGCCAAGCAGGCATGTTGTAAAAGAGCTCCCTTCTTTGGCTGCTGGGAACATTGTTGGCAAAGTGAGGAAGGAGAAGGAAAGAGAAATTGGCAGAGTTTAGTTACGTTTTGAATCCCTAGCTAGTTCCTATTGAGTGACTGATTCATGGCAACTCTATGGGTGTCTTGTGCTCCATACGGTTGCTAATGACTGATCTTTCAGTAGATCACAAGATCTTTTTTTTAAGATGACCCTGGGTAGACTTGGACCTTCAAAATTCTGGTTGGTAACACAGCGTATTAACTGCTTATAACACACAGGTACTCCATTATATCATGGGGGGCAGGGGATATCCCAGAATGTGTTCAGTAGAATAATCTGATGCTAATAATAATGAAAAGGAGCTCTGGTAGCACAGTGGCTACAAATCGGGCTGCAAACTGCAAGGTCAGCAGTTTGAAACTACCAGCTGTCCCTCGGGAGAAAGATGAGGCTTTCTGCTCCTGTAAAGATTTACAGCCTCAGGAACCCTGTTCAGGGTCGCTATGGGTCAGAACCGACTCGACGGCACTTAACAACAACAACAATAATGAAAAAGAAAATCTGAAAGGGTGTCTTGAGAATCAAACTTCATTACATCATATCTACACTTGCTCCCTTTAAAGGCAGAAGCTTTTTTCCTCTCTCCATGTTTCTTCCTGTGTGGAGGGAGTCCCATTTTAACGCTCCTAGTATTTCTCTCTCTCTCTCTCTCTTTTTGATGATGAGGAATTTGGGTTTAACTTAATGGTAAGTTCTGTAGCAGGAACTGAATACTTTCTTTTTGTTTCCTCTCTCTCATGGGAATGGGCTAATCCCAGGGGTCAGACCTTCTGCTTGTTCCTTCATTCCCATGCGGTAAATCCTACCTGAGTAGTCCTACAACTTCAGTCACATGGAGAGACTTGCCCAAACCCACAGTAACCTCTTGCTGAGCTGTTGTTGTTGTTTTAGGTGCATTGAGTGGATTTTGACTTATAACAATCCACGTGACAGAGCAGAACCGGCTCAGTGGAGGATTCTAATTACAGGGCTCAGTTTACCAGCTTATCTGGCTCTAACACTGAATGACATGCTCTAAACTTTGGACCTCCATTGATCTTGTTTTTGCTTTGATTATTAATTGGTTTGAAATATAGATGGAGCAGAGGTATGCTTTCATGAGGTCTCCTTGAAATCCCCCAGAAACCCTTTCCTGTAATAAGTATCCACAACCCAAGGTAGGCTACTTGATGCAGCAGATTCTCCTTTTACCTTATTCCAGTCAGGAAGAAGCTGGTTATTAGATCTAACACATATGATCGGTTTCCTTTGATCCCTGGGACAACCTAGTATTGGCAGAGACTTTCCTTGATATGTGATTGTCTCAAGTTAGAGAAGCCATGACTGAGAATCTGGATAAGATATGGACTCTCTGAGGGCAGCTCCATGTTGGCTCAGTGAGAGTGCCAGGAAACCTGTCCTTGGATAGTCTCTGTCCCCCTTTGCCACCTGGTCAGCCTGGTGGGTTCTGTGAGGGCTAGAGAGCAGGTAACCCTGAGGTCTAGTCTTTCCAGAACGGTGGTGAAGCTCTTTAAAAGCTCCAGCAGCCTTGGGAAGAGTAAAGGGGTGGTTGTGGTAGTAAGGCAGGAGGCACAGGTCAAGCCTTACTCAGAAGATTGTCTCTGGGAGTCAGGGCCTCAAATTGGGCCTTATGGCTAGTGCATTCAAATGGGAGGAGCAGTCCATTGGAAGGTCTGTTTATGGCAGTGTAGGCTGTACTTTGCACAACTCCAGGGGGCACAATCATGGCATTGTAGTCATTATACCCACTGCCATCAACTAATTCTGATGCACAGTCATCCTGTACAGTGTTCTAAGACTGTGAATTTTGATGGGAGCAGAAAACCTCAACTTTCTCCCAAGGAGTCATTAGTGGATTTGACATGCTGACCTTGCAGTTCCGTGCTTACCCTACAGTGCCACCGGGGCTCCTTGTAGTCATTACTGTTGTTGGTAAGTGCTACTGAGTTGGTTCTGACTCAAAGTGACCCTGTATAAGGTTTTCTGAGGAGTAAATGGTGGATTTCAATCCCCGGCCTTGCAGTTCAAACTGATCTTGCTTATTCTACAGTGCTTATTCTACAGTGCCACACCTGGACTCCTTAGTCATTTTATTGCTGTTGAGTCAGTTCTGACTCATAGCAACCCTGTACAGTTTCCAAGGAGCAACTGGTGGGTTTGAACCACCGACCTTGCAGTTCAGCGCATTATCCCACAGTGCCACACCAGGACTCTATAATCATTATAGAGTGATGCAATTATTACAATGATTTCTGGCAAGTACCAGTAAAGTGTCTTGAGGAAGGGGTGGGGAGGTCCCTCTTCTGAACTCTTAGAAAATTGCCATTTGTATTAGCAACACGAATGCTTAAAAGTCTTCAAGACAAACTTTCATTTTACAAATGAGAAACCTGAGAGACCCAAGGGAGAAAGGACTTATATCAGATCACAGAGCTAGCACACAGCCAAGGCAAGACAAATGCTTCTTGTGCTCCTTACTCCTAGTGTACTGCTTTCTCCTCTCTGCTGTGAGGTGAACATCACCAGGAGTCCCTGAAACCTCTTGCTTCTTGCAACATCTGTGACGATATGTATGCCCAACTATACTTAATTCTCCTCTTGCCACAATGACACCCCCAGCTGACTCCAGTCTTACCTGTTGTAAACTGGGTGGTCATGGGATCGCTCTCGTTGGTCCCTCGGACTGCGCTAACAGATACTTCATAGTGAGAGCCAGGCCGCAGGGCCTGCACTGAATATTGGCTCAGGGGAGGTTGTAGCCGGAAGGTGGTCTTCCCTCCTTCCCCACCCACCAAGCCATATTTCAAGAGAATGAAATCGACTTTGGCTCGAGGTGGGGTCCACTCCACAAATGCCACGGTGTCGGAGACATCTCGAACCAGGATCTGTGTGGGCCCGTCAATGACTGAATGAGAAGAATCACATGGAAAAAAGAGAGAAATTTGATTGAGAAATAAACATTCAACATCAGCTCTGTGGACATTATTATCCCAATTTGCAGATGGGGAAAATGAAACACAGGGAGACTGAATATCTTTCCTAAGGTCACACAGTTTGTCAATAGGGCAGCTGACGCTTAAAGTCCAAACCACCAATTGCCATAGATTCCATTCTGATTTGTGACCACCCTACGTATATCAGAAAAGAACTGTGCTTCACAGGGTTTTCAATGACCAGTTTTTCAGAAACAGCCAGTTCTTTCTTCTGATGCACCACTGTTGTTGTTGTTGTTAAGTGCCATCGAGTCAGTTGAGACTCATAGAGGTAGTTCCGACTCATAGAGTTGGTTCTGACTCATAGTGACCCTGTATAGGGTTTCTGAGGAGCAGCTGGTAGGGTTGAACTGCTGACCTGTGGTTAGCAGTCCAGTGCTTATCCTATCGCGTCACACCAAGACTCTGAAGCACTATTGGGTGGACCCAAATCTCCAACATTTTGGTTAGCAGCCAAGCTTGTTAACTGTTAGTATTACCCAGAGACTCTGAAACTAAGTTCCCCTGAATCTTGGTCTAACTCCCCTCTCACCAAACTGGATTTCATAATTTAGGAAGTAGAAGGGCACTTTGTCTGGAGGGAATGGTGCAAAGAACTGAGCACTGAACTTCTAGTGTGTGCCCTGTTGCCTACCTCTCACTTTTGAGCACTGAGGAAAGATCTATGCAATGACCAACCCTGTCTAAACATTGGAGATGTTCAACGTGGCTCCCAAAGTTGACAGCACTTGGCCATATTAGCCATCGAGTAAACCCAGCTGCTAAGATTGTATCAAATGCAACAGACATATGCATTTGTGGACATGAAACATACATTCTGGGCAAATTTGCTTCTCTGAATAAAAAGGACTTCAGGTTTAGAACAGCTTTATGTGGTTCATCTACATGTTCACCTTTTCCTGTATATTCCTGAGCTACAAGTGCACTGTTGTTGCCCATAGAATCTCAAGGTTCTCTAGCACATGCCTCACATAAGCCTTGATCTCTGGCACTTTATAAAAACAAGTACAGAGGAGTGGTGGCGCTTCCCTGACCCAACAGCACAGGTGCGGGGGCTCCGGTAGTGGGTGGACAGTGTCGCACAAGGGGCGCCCTGCCTGGTAGACAGAAGGCCTTTGGGCAAACATAAGACTTTAGCCCCCAACATTGTGGACTTGCTTTTTTAAAGGGTCGAGCTGCTGGGGAGTTTTACACATTTTGGACCTGCACTCAGCTCCCTCTCTGGGATGGTGCCCTGTGCCACTGTGGAGCTTAGAACAAAGGGCCTGAGCAGACCAGTTTGGAGGGCAGACAGGCCCAGAGAGCCGGCGGGGCCACAGGGACTGGCACAGTCCTTCATGAGGGGTGGGGGGGGTCTCATTGCCACGGGAGGCGTTGACTACTTGGATGTAGGGCAAACCATGTGCCCACGGAGCAGGGAGACAGAGAGAGGCATTTTTGATGACCTCAGACAGGGACTCCATCAGCCACCATCTACTAATCCCGCCCTCCACCCCGTCTGCCTAGGCTAGCCCTCTGCCCAAACTCTGAGGCTCAGGCCTGGCCATCAAGGCACAAGCGGAGACGCTTTGAGGTGGTTTTTACCACCAGTGACAAGGCAATCCTACTTTGGCTTTGCGGGTTAAGGGATCGAACTGCAGAGCCTTTTGAGCTGCAAGGTCGGAGGTTCCGGCCCACCAGCTGCTCCTTAGAAATCTAATACATGTTTTTTTTTTGTTTATTTGTTTTTTCTTTTTGCTCTGTGGGTTAAGGGACCAGACTGCAGAGCCTTTTGAACTGCAAGGTTGGTGGTTCGTGCCCACCAGCTGATCCTTAGAAACCCTATAAAGGGCCTTTTTTTTTCTTTTCTTTTTTCTCTTTCTTTTTGTGTGTGTGACTAGAGATTGCCTTATTTAATCTCATTTTTTTCTGATGCTGAATCCTTTCTCCTTTTTTTCCCCCTTTTTTGTCCTTTCTTTTTTGCTGTTGTTGTTTTTTGTCTTGCTTCATTATTATCTCATTATCCCTTTTGTTTTTGACTTTGCTTTTGATTTTGTTTTCTACCCGACTGGTGTTGCTTGACAGTCACATAGCCTCCCTTCTGCTATCGGAAAACTCCGTTTTTGCC
>NW_006408618.1:5491579-5525920 GCF_000296735.1 Chrysochloris asiatica
AAAAGGCATTTGACAAAATCCAACATCCATTCCTGATAAAAACATTCAGCAAAGTAGGAACTGAAGGAAAATTCCTCAACATAATCAAGAGCATATATACAAAACCAATAGCCTACATTACTCTCAATGGAGAGAAATTGAAAGCTCCAAAGTATGAATTATGAAACCAAGCGGCAAAGTATGAATTATGAATCCGTAAATAACATTATCTGTGGCACTGTGCAACTGAGAGGAACACCATATTGGAATGACATCTCATAGAAAAGTTGGCTGATTTCCTATAAGGCCTGGCTATCCATGATTCCAATATTCACTGAAGGTCCTACTCATATTGCATTGGATGATGGTGTGGGGGCAGGGTAAGACTGTAGAAGGAAAATAGAAAAAAGAAAGGTCTTAGTGAGGGAAACAGAAAATGATCTCAGCTCCTTGTAGGATGACTACTTGGTTCATATGCCCTTCACTAAGAATTACCCATCATTGGTAAGAGTGGACCTGGCCTCATATTTTCTCCAGCTCTGGCTGGAGCTAATTAATATTATTGTTAATGTTCTTCAGAAATCTGGTCTCCAGAGTCTCCAGTTATGTATTGAACCATGTGGAGTGAGGGCTGGGGTGGCCATTAAAGACTATATTCATACAGCACCAGAGAATGTCTATCTGGAGAGGAAGAGTGAAGAGTGAGAAAGAGAGAAAGGAAGAGGAAGAGAATAAGTGAGAAAGAAAGGAGAGAGAACGGAGCAGAAACGCAGAGAAGCAGAAATGAGTGACCATGTGGTGCCTCTAGAAAGATTTAGAGGGAACTCAATTTCTGACTTCCCATTTTCTAGTTTAGATCTTTCATGAGGTTCAGATGCATGCCTGGCCTTAAGGTTCCTTGAGGCATTATATGTCCTTCCAGTAAATGTTGACTTGTTTAAGCTAGTTTAAGTAAGTTTCTCTTCTTTGTTACCAAAAAGTCTTGATTTTCTTTTTTAAAGCATCGCACCATCTGGATCACCTCTTACTCTGTCTCTGAATGGCTGTCCCCCTGAGAACTGTCTCAGGCTGCTTTAAGCCTCTCAGTCTTCACAACTGGGTATCTCCTTCGTCACTCCCTCTTTTTGGGTCTACCCTAGTCCTATTTTCTCTTAACTAGCTTAGAAATTTTGGACTAGCACTAGCCAAAATGGAAATCCCCACATCACTTTGGTACTAAAATAAAGTCCAAGTTTTTATATTTGGGGAAGTAATATGATTGAGCAGAATACAGCCACACATTATCTTTTCAGTCACTGGTGATTTTAGATAACTGGGATTTTTTTTGTTGTTGTTTAGTTTAATTGAATCATGAAATGGGAAAACTGCCTCCTAGTTGCTGTACACAAACAATGCCTGACACACAGTAGGTGCTCGCTCAGTACATGAGAGTTGAGTAAATGAATGAGGAGATGACACTCTTATTCCTTGAAAAAGGAGAACGATTGTTACGTGTAGGAGCTGCTGCTTCTTTTTTAAAAAACTTTTTGTTGTGAATTGAGTGAAGGTTTACAGACAAGTTCATCAGTTTTACATTCAACAAATCCTACACTTTGTTTCATTTCAATGATTGCAATCCCCTCCATGCAACAAAAGATATCCTGTTTCCTCCATGTGGTTCCTGTTTCCATTTCATCCCCTTCCCCTTCCCATTTCCCATAACATTTCCCTTAGGAAAATGTTGCCCTTTAGATTTTAAAGGTTGGAGCATTCCATGGTGAGCATACCTTACTATTGTCCTCGTCTCCCCTATAAACCTATTTACTGGTTGGCGGATAATTGGGCTAAAACGGTGAGTTCCTCTCCAAACCTGAAGGGTGGTTGAGGGCCATAGTGTCAGGTTCCTCCAGTCTCTTTCTAACTTGTAAACTGTTTTTGATAGAATCCCTCAGCCACATGCATAATAAAATGGCTGCTTGCCACGCTTTCGCTCTCCCTACTGGAACTTCTCTTCCTACTGGAACTTCCTCTCTCCCGACTGGCTCGTCATCCCTAGTCAACCTATCACCTACCTCCACTAATCTCAACCCCTTCCTCCTCTTCAACCAGTATAAAAATCCTTCCCCTGGCAATACCTCTCTCTCTTTCCTTCCAACCTCCAATAAAGCCTTTTACGTGGGTATTTATGTTCTGGCTCATTCCATCTCACAGTTATTGTGCCGAAACCTGGCAGGGACTTTTCCAGGAACCACAATGATCCCCAGCTCTTGGGTTGATCCACTTCCTGGCTGTCCCTCCTGAATCTGCCGACCAAACACCCATCCAGGATCCCTCATTCATTGCCATTGCTGACTTTTACAGCCACACACTGGTCAACAATCTCAGGGTGAGTGTTTGGGCATGCCTCCCTATCTCGGGTCCTCTGTGCTGTCAAGTCTAAGTCCTAGTGCTAGGCCAGACGGACTCTTCTCGGCCCATGGCCCAGGATTGCTGCTCTCGGGGGATGCCCCGTCAGCTCAATTCCTTTCTCTTCTCTCAGGGGTCTGGCAAGAGAGACGAGGATGCTCCTCTCTTTGCGCTTCTCCTCAGAGGCTTCCTGATTCTCACCCTAACTCATAATGCTTACTCTTTTTCTGTAATCAAGAAAATGGTTCCTAATGACTGGAGAATGGCACCTTCAATTTCAACGTCCTTCGTGACCTTGATAACTTCTGTCAGCACGGTGGCAAATGGCCTGAGGTCTCTTACGTACAGACTTCCTTTTCTCTCTGCTCTCATCCTTCTCTCTATCTGACTTGCTCCCCTTAGCAAATCCTTCTAGCCCATGAGAAACTACTCCCCACCCAAGACCCAAGCTCCCTCCCAGACGCTTCCTCTTCTGGCCCATCAGACCAGGTCCATCCTGCACTCCCCTCTCCATACAACCCTTCCTCCTCCTCTGCCCTGCCTACCTCCTCTTCCCACTCTCCTTCTCCCCATGGCTCTGTTCCACCATCATTGAGCAGTCAAGCCTCACCTACTCAGCTGAACCCTCCCTCTCCACCACATACTTGGTCCTGAGACCACTCTCATCGATCCCAATACCCACCCCTGCCTGCACCCCTGATGCTATTACGTGAGGTAACTGGGGCAGAGGGCATTGTCTGGGTCCATGTTCCTCTTTCCTTATTTGACCTCTCACAAATCAAAAAGAGGCTAGGAAATTTCTCCTCTGATCCAGACACCTACATCAAAGAAATTCAGATACCTCACTCAATCCTATTACCTCACCTGACATGACCTCTACATCACTCTCAGTTCTGACGAGGTGCATGCTATGAGCAACGAAAAGCTAGTGGGAGCTCAGGCAGTTCCCCCAAGATGATCCCTCTTGGGATTATCAACCAGGCAACACCAACTGTGGACTTAGAGATCATATGATTCTTTGCCTTGCATAAGGCTTAAAGAGAACTGCTCATAAAGCAGTCAACTACAGATGAGAAATATCACCCAAAATTCAGACAAAAATCCAGCCCAATTTCTATCACGTCTAACGGTGGCCCTACAAAAATACACCAAACTAGATCCAACATCCCTGTGGCATAACATATAGGCATAACAGTTATGAACACTCATTTCATCTCTCAGTAGGCCCCGGACATAGACAAGGTGAAATACCTGTTACTAGCCAATGCTCTACAGGGTTCCAGACCAAAGAAGGGGTATAATACCCTCTGGGGCACTGCCCGGGCCCTGCTTCAAGTGTAACCGAGAGGGTCATTGGGCAAAAAACTGCCCAAACCCTCATCCTCCCCATGACCCATGCCCTGCCTGCAAACAGGAAGGACACTGTAAGGCTGATTGCTCCTTTATCCAGAGAGGGAAGGGAACAATAGCTCCCCAGTCCCACCAAGCAAAGAGGTTTGCCCTACCAGAGCTTCTAGGACTGGCCACAGAGAATTGAAGATGCCTGGGATCGCCGGCCTCTACGGAAATAACTCACAGTGAACTCAGGGCAATGGTCCAGGTAAGCCAGTCTCTTCTTTTAGACACTGGGGCCACTTACTCAGCTCTACCAGAATACTCAGGGCGGACACACCCTACCCCTACATTAATACTTGGGGTTGACAGAACCCCTAGCATGCTCACTTCATGATACCCCATTCGCGCCCTTCTAGTTCTACCCAAGTGCCCTACACCAATCCTAGGATGAGACATTCTAGCCAAGTTCAAATCTGCCCTCATATTATACCCTATTAAAACTGTCACGCCTACCTCAATGCCTGGCTTGTTCTTGCTATATGCTGCACCAGATTACAAGCACTGGCTAAAGACCTCTCTAACCTCAATGTCTCACCTAGTACTCTCCTTCAATATGCGGATGACCTACTTCTATTAGGTCTCCACACCACCTCCAACATCTACTCACCCACAAAGCAGTCTCAAACCTCTCCCCTTCACGCCTTCAATTATTCCATGTGATTTTCATTGAAAATCCCAACTTTAAATTAGAATCTTGCCCCTCCCCCTCAACCCTGCCTCCCTCTTCCCTATAACCAGGAGGGATCTCTCTCACTCATGTACGGAAGCTCTAGATCATCTCCCTCCTCTACATCACATCTCCTCCACCCAGCTGCCCCAATGGTTCATCAATGGCAGTTCTATCACCTCACCTACAGGCCACCTCCAAGCCGGCTATGCCATTGTATCTTCAGATAGGGTAACTGAAGCCATGTCTCTTCCCTTTAACACAACCTCCCAAAAGGCACCCCTATAAACAACGGTCCTCTAGTCTTACAACTACTTCAAACAGTAAAACTCCCAACACAAGCAGGAGTCATACAATGTAGGAGTCATCAATTCACCAATGACCCCGTCTCACAGGGAAATAATAAGGCCGACCCACAAAGCAAAACGAGCATGCTCCCACCTCCACCCAAACAAATGCTTGCTGTTCCCCCTATAACAACTCTCTATAACCCCCTTGAAACACAAGATTGGCTTCAACAGGGAGCCACACTCACTGGGACTGGCTTCTTCTCAAGGGACTGTACATTCTCCCCAGGTCACAGGCAACACACATCCTCATGGATATACACAATACCCTTCACATAGGGCATGAACCCTTACTCCGCCTCCTACAACCCAAATTTTTCTGCTCCAAAATGCCCTCACTACTCCAACAAATAACTCAAACATGCCCCACTTGCTCAGTCACATCCCCACAGGGAACACTGCACCCCAAATCATTTCCTACCCATCAGGCCCGTGGCTTTCTACCAGGAGAAAACTGGCAAATTGACTTCACACACATGCCCCCTCACAAAAAACACAAGTACCTCCTAACCATGGTAGACACCTTCTCAGGATTGATCAAGCCCTTTCCTACCACCTCAGAGGGTGCTGCAGCAGTTACACACACTCTCTTAACTGAAATTATTCTGCACTTTGGCCTCCCACACTCTATACAGTCAGTCAATGGTCCTGCCTTCATCTCCCATATCACCCAACTCACTGCCCAAGCCCTCAACATTACCTGGAAACTCCACATTCCATACAGACCTCAATCATTAGGCAAGGTGGAAAGGGCAAATGGCCTTATAAAAACACAATGAACCAAGCTTTCATTAGAGTTACACATGCCATGGCCAGAATCACTTCCCATAGCACTAGCAAGACTAAGGTCAGCCCCCCGAAAATCCACCTTCTTAAGCCCATTTGAACTAATGTATGGAAGACCATTTCTCCTGGGAAACCTCCCAACCACCTCACCCCCACTTGCTGACTATATCCCAATCCTAAGTATGGTCCATCATTTGTTGTGAACCCACGCAGACCAATTTCTACCCAAACCCCACCCAAAGGAACAACAACACTTCCGGGTCCAACCTAGTGACCAAGTGTACCAGAAAACCCTCAACCCAAGCTCTTTGCAAGCAAAATGGGGAGGACCCCTCAAGGTCTTACTCATCACCCCCACAGCAGCCAAATTAGCTGGCCGAGCTTCCTGGTTCCATGTCACGCATAAAAATGGTACACACAGTTTTACCCACTCCCAAATCGGTTATTAAACCAGGTATCCCCGTCTATAATTCCTCTTTTGCAGGACTGACCAAGCTCAAACCCACCCTCATCCCAGAGGAATAAATGAATGGCTCCTGCCTAGTCAACCAATTTTCCTGCTTCCTCGACCAGGTGAACCAGGACCTCCAGTGGTTCTTTCCAAAGGCTAACACTCCTGACTCTATCCTATTCTGGATCAAAGACCTAGTTCTCCAGGGCACTCTCTCTCTGATTTCTCACCAGATGATATCTCTCTGCTGACAGTCTTTTCTCCTCTGCCGGCTAGCCCTAGCTCCACATACTCCCTTAGACGTGCCTCCAAGGTAACTTGCTACCTGGCCTTTCTCGCCCCCTTCAGGGCACTATCGTCCTTGCAGTAGGCCTCTTCTCTGTCTTACCCCGAGTGGCCTCGCCATTCTTGAATAATCTTTGCCTTACTCTTTTTCCTCATAGTGGGATTTATCATCCCAGTATGCTCCCCGTACTCTTTAACTTAACCTTGATGATCAGATAGTGCCTTAGCCAAAATGACAAAACATGCTCAACCCCTCATACAGCCACGGATTGCTCCAGTGTCCTGACCTTTGTTAACTCTGCTTGCTATCTGGGACAAACACCTGTCATCAAGCAGTTTTGCAGAATCAGAGTATCCAAACTCTCTAACTGCAAGGCTTCCCAATCCACAGCTTGCAAAAGGTGGTGCAACAAGCCTGTCTGCTGTACATATCAAACCCAAATAGGGATGTCAGATAGTGGTGGGAGTGGTGGCAGATGCAGCAAGGCAAAAAGATCAGGGTAGAAGCCACAAAGAACCTCACACAATGGCTGGACCCAGGATATAAAGGGTTATGAACATGGTTATATCCTGACAGCATCTGCCAACCCCATCACATGCTAATCACTGAAATAGAAACCATATTCAATAAAACCTCATGCTGGGCTTGTTTGCTCTGTAGGTACTGAGGGTACTCAGCCATTCCCACCGACCCAGTCCCTAAATCATATCCTAACACAACCACCATATAGTACACAGGACCTCTACTCATGGAGATTGGCCTCAGTAATTCCACCAACCTCACCTGCATTCATAACTACAACTAACCTTTCCTCCCTCTCCCTTCCAAACTCCTGGTGCACTGACGTAACAAAGTTAAGCAACCCAACATGTGGGCCAAAAGGAATATTTTTCTTATGTGGAAAGGATTTTCAAATGCCTACATGCACAACACCTGTGTGGCATCACATATTTAATCCCTGCGGCCCAAATCTTAACCCCGTCTGATTAGGAACATCCATACATCTATCACAAAAAAATTATCAGAGGCCCTGAACAGGGACATGAGAGGGTAGCAGACACCCTCCTTGCTTTACAAGTTCAAGTTAAACAAACCATGCTTGGACCCTAACGTCCTCCTGGTGGCCTTGGCTTCTCACCTTCCTAGGGCCATTAACTATAATCCTCCTGATACTGTTATTTGGCCCCTGCCTGTTTCGCTTTCTTCAAAAATTTTTTCAGGAACGCATGAGGGCCTTCACAAACCAGATGGTGGGCGAATTCCTCATGGCCAGCGAATTCCTCATGGCTGGATACCAACCACCGTCAAGCAACAGGAACAGCCAGCCAGATACAAAGTTCCCTCCTCTTCGCCCCCTTCCAGTAGGAAGCAGCTCCAGAAGAAATGACCTCCACCCCTGTACCCATAACAACAAAAGGCTGGAATGATAGACTCTCTCATCCACACGCATAATAAAATGGCTGCTTACCGTGGGTTTCGCTCTCCCTACCGGAACTTCTTTTCCTGCCGGAACTCCCTCTCTCCCTACTGGCTTGTCATCCCTAGTCAACCTATCACCTATCTCCACTAATCGCAACCCCTCCCTCCTCTTGGACCAGTATAAAAATCCTTCCCCCGGCAATACCTCTCTCCCTTTTGTGTTCCGGCTCATTCCATCTCACAGTTTTGTTTTTAAAATAATTTTGAGTATTTGAAAAAAAAGTTGTCACAGGAAGGAAAATGCCCAAATAGTCTTTTTCACTTCTAAGAACCCTAATCCTAATGTGATTCTGTAGGAGGGAGGGCTCTAGCTGTAGGAGGTCTTGTAATTTGCATTTACAAAATGGCCTGTCTGAGTGCTTGATGAGGGCTCAGCTTTGCAGGGGGTGGGAATTGTTGTAGGTCAAACCTTAGCAGAAGGAAGTAATTAAGCAATCATTTCCTAAAATCAGCAGACAAGGTTGGGAGCCAGCCTTCTTTTCTGTAGCCACCAGGGGTTCTGCCCTTTGGTTGGTCATTTGGTAGTGATGTTGCATTCCAAACAAGGAGGCATCAACTTGATTTTTTCCTAATTTTTAAACAAACACAGTCCTACTCAGAAAGTAAACTGGAATAAATGTTTTTCTTTCCATTTCTTCATGACTGTACACAAGGCCAAAATATTAACTAGAAAAGTTTTTTTTTTCTTAATTGAAAAAAGTTCTGCCTAAGCTTACCACAAATTTTTAGATCTGGAAATTTACATTTTAATCTCAAGGAACTTCAAAACCAAAACATAATGAAAATTTTATAAAAATGTGGTTTAAGTATAAGACTAAAGCAGAGTTGGACTGTCTTTTCTAAGAATTCCTAATATTTTGGAAGAAAAACTTTTGACAACTGTAATGCTCTCCTCTGCCCTCTAACTGTCTTCTTCTCGTCATTCTCCTACTAGGGACTTCTTATTATCAAACCACAGGAATGACTTGAAGACCCAGAAACCATTACATACCAAAAGAAGGGAGTTTCTATATATTATTAAATGTCAACTATTCAGGTTCAATCATAACCTTGGATGTTGGGCAGAACCTGTGGAAAATCTGAGGCCATTGGTTTCATCTGGAAAGATTCCTACAGAGCACTTGAGGTTTCAAGGCTGCAAGGCTTTCTTATACAACCTTTTTTTGATATATATATATATATATATAAAATAACAAAATTGTAAATGTCTGTCCAAAATATGTAAGTGGAGCTGCCCTGGTTGGATGACCCCTAGGGCTCTAATAAAACTTGTACCAATGCCACAATAGTTTTCAACCAGTGCTTTCTAGATTAAGTATAAACCTCAACACCTGATACTGTTTAGTTTGCATGCAAATGGCAAAGTATGAACCACCAATCTATGCACATGGTGACCAAGGATGATCATATAAGTCACTTAGAACTTTTGAAAAATTCTTGGTGGGGGCACACACAACATTGCAATTGATCACTTCTTCCATTGAAAGTGAATATCCTTTGTTACATAGGGAAACAATAAGGTAAAAATACTATGCATTTGATGAATCAAACTTAGAAATATAACAGTTGTGAATTAGATGAACTGTGGGGATGAAATTGTCATCAACCTAAGTTATCACCTTGAACATTAGCCAAACCTACTGGTTTTAAATAATTTGGTTCCCACTGCTTTTGCTTCTAATTGTTCTTTCTGGGTAAAAGTGCAGTTATCAAGGATTAGGCACTCACTCTTATCAAATATAGTGTTAATTAAATGTATCGTTATATCATCTCAATGAAGGAGGTGTTTTCGTTCCCCATTGTTGTTCTTCACTGAAGCTCGGGAATGTTTTTGGTGGCTTCCCTAAATATCATAAGTAAGCAGTGAGTCAAGTCTTGCTAGTTTCTAAGCTTATGACACAGGTTATTAAGTGCTGTTGAGTCAGTTCCAATTCATAGTGACTCTGTGTAGGGTTTCTGAGGAGCAGCTGGTGAGTTTGAACCACCCTAAATATAATAGATAAGCAGTATGTCAATTCTTGCTAGTCCCAAAGTTCATGACACTAGAGACTGACAAATGAGGCTTCTTGATGAGTAAGATCAGATGAATTACACTGCAGAATGCACTCCCAGACATCTGTGCTTGCAAGGATAAGCAGTAGGGAAGATGCTCAGCTAAGCGTCTGGTAGAGTAACTTCATCACCAGGGCGCCAAAATAATCTTAGTACCTCTTTTGTCTCTTTACTTCTTGGGTGATTCTGCAGTTCTGTTTTGTGAGTGAGCTAATGGGCAGCCTCAGGGAGAAGAGCTGGAGACACTTACCAGTGGAGACGCTGGCCGAAGTAGGGGGGCTCCGGCCTTGCTCTTTCAGAGCCACCACATTGACAATGTATTCCTCCCCAGGCTTCAGTCCCGTCTGGTTGAAAGACGTAACATCACTGGGGAGCTGAGCAATTACCCCTCCTTCATTATTCTGGAGGGTGGTAGGAAGGGAAAAACAGAGAAAGTAAAAGAGAAAATCAATGGGAGAGAAATTCCTTAAGAGAAAGATGAAGGTGTGGAACTCAGATTGTGGTTTGGGAATTAAAAATGGGGCATGTCTGTTTCTTCCATCCTGACAGCTGAGTGTCGGGCCAGGAACAGCTCCCAACAAGTGCAGTATGAGTGCCACCACTTTATGAGGACTTGGCAAATGGAAAATACATTTTCAAGAACATTTCTTTGGCCTCCCCTGAGTTTATCGTTTTCCAGTAAAAAATTAGTCATGAGGTGATGTAGATTGGCTTTTGCCAAAGATTAAATGTTTGATGGTTATGGTTAACATCCATCAGATTTTTTTTTTTTTGGCATATATCTTGATGAGTATGTCCCTGGCTATTTAGAAGAGTAGAATTGTGCATGTATGTGTGTAAACATTTTTATATACACATGCAACATATTTTAAACTAAAGCATTCTCAGCTGGATCTGTTATTTTGCTAAATCTGGAGTTTCTCCTAGTCTTAACTTGTCAAATTTTGTTTCTTCTTAACCAGAAATGTTAGGGCTTAGTGACACATGAAGTACAAAGTAAAGAAGGAGGAAGCAGGGAATAGAAAATAATATAAAGGATGGTGGTGGTGGTAGTTATGTGCCACGGAGTCAGTTCTGATTTATAGTGATTCTGCATAGGGTTTCCGAGGCTGTAAATTTTTGCGGGAGCAGAAAGCCTCATCTTCCTTCCACAGAACAGCTGGTATTTTCAAACTGCTGACCTTGAGGTTAGCAGCCTGACTTGCAACCACTATGCTACCATAGCTCATTAATATAAAGAATAGAGGAAGGAAAATATCTTATAGAAAAGAAACTGGAAAGATCGTCTTGATGATGTTGGGTCCAGGTTAATATTGTCTATGGGTGTCTCTGGAAATAGAGCAGACATGAGGGGATTTTTGCCTTCTCTCCTGTGTTCTGGTCTCTGTTCATGTCATCCAGAGTACCCTGTATGTAATTTATAGTCATATTCTTATAAATCAGTCTGATAGATGTTTCCCAGTGGACTCAACCTACAGAAAAGATCTGCAACTCCGTGTGGCCATGTAATTAACCTTTGTCTGCTTGGTCATCCCATCTGTTATACAGTTTTACATTTTGGATGTAAAACAGGCTATTCTTGCATCTTTTTTTCTTTTTTTTTTTTTTCTGCCTGCATAGCAGCGACATGATTCTGCCCTGATATTAACCCAGTTGCTTGTCATGCTTTTTCAGGCATTTCAATTAAGATAAGTATGAGAGACACTGAGTGGTACAAATGGGCAAGTGCTCAACTATGACCCAAACGGTTGGCAGTTTAAGCCCATCCAGAGGTTCATTAGAAGATATGCCAGGTGACTGTTTATACAAACATTTTATAACCTGCCTTATTGTTTTTAGTTGCTGTCTAGTTGACCAAAAGGTCACAGGTTTGAAAATCCTATGGAACAGTTCTAGTCTGTACACATGGAGTCTCCATGAGGCAGAACTAACTAGACAGCAATTAACAATAAGAAGGCATGTTATATAATGTTTTCATAGAGTGCCTATCTTCATATATTTAGCTTGTTATGACATCGGTACACATATGTAAGAGCATGGGCAGTTTTGCAGACAGAGTTTGCAAATTGAGTCACCTTAAGCTGTGTGACCGAAGTCCTCTAGAAACTAAACAAAAATGAGACATGGAATAAGAGTTTGTACACTGAGCCTGAAGGTCTTTGGTATCTCCAACAGTCTATGACTCTAAGAATGCTAAAGTAAAAGAATGATGAAATCACAGTCCTGTTAGTCAAAAATATGTCATCTGTCATTAAAAATGATGTATGTCTGAAAAAAAGAAAGAAGAAGGCTTTTTAATATTGAAGGATGAAGACAGAGGCAAAAAGTATGACACTCATGAATGGTGTCATTAGGGAGGACAGGGGTAAAGTCAACAAATTAGAACTAGGCAGGCATCTTTGGTAACTTAGAAATGTTAGTTTTAGGATTCATAAAAGAAAATAATAGGATACTTTTGAACTCAGACTAGCAATTTAATTTGTTTATAGAGAATTTTGCTCAACTAATAGGTTATGAATTCATTAGGAAAAAATTCAGAGATGCCAAAGTGCTTTGTGTTATATATCAAACCTTTAGAGGTTGAAGCTATGCAAGCTGACTTTTGGGGCAACTGCTTATAACAGAATGAAGCTGTGGCTATGTGACTAATTTGGCTTTGCTTTTTTCATACCTAAAGATATGCACCAGCTTTTTGAGAGTCAGGCTAAAATCACAGCTAACTAAATCCTGAGCAGAGAGCTGGAGGTAGCAGCTGTTTCCTAACTCCTCCTGACCAGGGTGCTAGGTTTGGGAGCCAGGAAAACAAAAATCCTCACCACTGGGCCAATAAACAACATTCTTATCAATGGAGAAAAGATTAAAGTTGTCAAGGACTTCATTTTTCTTGAATCAACTATCAACACTCATGGAAGCAGCAGTCAAGAAATCAAATGAGGTATTGCATTAGGCAAATCTGCTGCACAAGACCTTTTTTAAGTGTTGAAGAGCAAAGATGTCAGCTTGAGGACTAAGGTGCGCCTGACCCAAACCATGGAATTTTCAATAACCTCATATGCATGCAAACGCTGGACAGTGAAAAAGGAAGACTTTAGAAGAATTGATGCATTTGAGTTATGGTGTTGGAAGGGAATATTGAAAGTGTCATGAGCTGCCAAAAGAGCCAATAGATCTGTTTTGGAAGAAGTGCAGCCAGAGTGCTCCTTGGAGGCCAAGATGGCCAAACTTCGTCTCTTATACTTTGGACATATTGTCAGGAGGGACCAGTCAGTTGTGAAGGGTCAGAGAAAAAGAGGAAGACCCCCAACAAGATGGATTGGCCAAGTGGCAGCATCGATGGACTCAAGTGTGGCAACAGTAGTGAGGTTGGCCCAGGATCGGGCAGTGTTTCGTTCAGCTGTGCATAGGGTCACTATGAGTCAGTACTGACTCGATGGCACCTAACAACAACAATGAATTGTTAGTCAGTCATTACCACATCTTTGTAAAAGAAATGCTCCATAGTTCAGGCAACCTGAAAGGCCGTTTTTCATCCTTCATGGAATTGTTGTTGGGTACCATCAAGTGGAAGGGAGCTTTGGTAGCGTAGTGGTTACAAATTGGACTGCGAACTGCAAGGTCAGCAGTTTGAAACTATCAGCTGTTCCGTGGGAGAAAGATGAGGCTTTCTGCTCCTGTAAAGATTTACAGCCTCGGAAATTCTGTACAGGGTCGCTATGAGTCAGAACCGACTCCATGGCACATAACAACAAGAACAACGATCAAGTGGATATTCCATTTCCAGTAACCCTATGTAACAGTATACAACTGCTCCCATAGTGTCTTCTACGCTTTCATTTTTATGGGCATTCACTTGATCTTAAATCAGTCGAGCCACTGGGTGAGTTTGAACCTCCAATCTATCAGTTAGCAGCCAACCACTTAACTGTTGCACCACCAGGGCTCCTTCCTTAGCAGAATAAAAGGAACCATTCGATAGCGACTTCCTTGCTGCTTTTAATTCTAAGTTGAGTATACGAATACTCCAAGAATGCCATTTAGCAGACTGGAAAAATGGTGGGTGTTACCTTTGGAATGAAGCTGATCTCCCACCCATCAAAGGAGAATGAGAAGGGCTCCCACTGCACCTCCACGGTGGTTTCTGTGATCCTCTTGAATTGTAGCCCTTGAGGCCTGGAAAGATCTGGAATACAGTAATGTGGGTGACAATGTCATGACTGTCTCTGACAGGACAAAGAGCAGCATCACCTGGTACCTTGTCTTGATGAACTCCCTCCATACCATGGCTGAGGGGCCAGGTGGTAGGCAACCCCAATCTTGTTTCAAATACAGTGAGTCCAGTGAAGGATTGCCCACTTCATTGTGGTGCTGGTGCTCAGTATTGGTGGAACAAATGAGCAAATTTAACAAACACAATCTAATGAATTTTTAAGACTTTCTATTACATAGGGTTAGCATTACATAAAAAAGTACTACTATTACTGATATGGTAAATGTTGGTATTTAATACTTTCCTTCAGGAAACTTGAACGCTATTTTAAGACGTTTAGTAAGAGGCAAGATTATGTCAAATATTAGTGCTCCCATTCCACTCACAGGAAAAGAGGGCACATGGGTTGTCTAAAGGTGTGGAGCAAGCCATTTTCAGAATTAAGACTAGAAGTCTTTTCTAGAATATCTGATGTGCATTAAGAGTATTTTGTTTCATTTGGTAAAATTAAGCTTAGGATGATCTGGATTTTTCATTTCCTGTACACAAGTAAAGTAAAGGCACACATAGAGGACAATAGCAGATGCTTGGGTGTTTACTTTCACTTCACTTTCTTTTTTTATTTCTCCAGTTGTTCCTCTCCACTCTCATTCATCATTTCTTTCTTCTCTCCCTCACTTGCCTTTGTCTCATTTTTCTTACTTTTCCTTCTGCTCTGTTAACCTCCTTCCTAATATGCTCCTAGCCACCCCAACCCCAACCACACATACACAAACACATACACATGCACAAGTTTAGTGAGGTGGAGGTATGTTTGTCCTAATGGAGTCCCAAATACCAGCCCTGAGACAGGATAGCATGGCTTTTCTCAGTTCCTCAGGGAGCCTGTTCCCATTTTAGCTTGGCCTCTCATGGCATATTCCCATTAGAAACTGAACAGATTCTCATTCCTCTTGTTTGGAAGCTTCCTGAAACCTTTGGTTGAAAGGTGGGACTGATTTTCAACACACTTGAAGGCATACCAGATGAGTTTACACGATTTTGTTGGTATCACTTGGGAGCTTGCCTGAGGGGATGCCCTGAATTGGCATAATAAAAGCTACAGGAGAGGGAAACTTCATCACTGCCTTCTTATGTGGATCAGAGAGAGATGCTGGGAGTTGAGTCAGACACCTGAGGTAGTGACTCACCTAGAACAAGGTAGAAAAAGCAGCAGATGGTGACCTGCCTCTATACAATCCTAGAAGCCACTCAAAACTAGCTTTCAGGCACCAGAGGAATTAATTTTTAAAAAATCAGTTCAAACAGAAACAGATAATATAGCTCAATTTTTGTCATCCCTAGTTAAGTTCTTGGGTCTCCATGAAGCCTTCAATGGTCCAACCTGCCTATGCCAACTTCTCTGAACTCTCATAGCATTTGTAATCCAATCAGCTTTCCATTTGAGATTTATGCAAAATGGGCTCAACTTCTTGATCCTACATTCCCATTTACTGATCTGGGAGCATTTTGTTCCCGTGGTTACCTCTTATATTGATTGGTTTTCTGATGCACCTAATTCTGTGTCACTCATAGCTCACCTCATCTGGAAGCTCTCTTCTCTCTTCCCAATTCCTTTCCCTTTAGCTTTCTTTCCATATAAGGCACACAGAGATTTGGGTGCATGACAGATACTGCGGTAAGTTTGGGGCGATGGGGTTGTAAAGTGGTTTCATCACCACTGGACATTTCTGTGGCGTAAGTTTTTTTTGCAGAGCTTCCTTATGGTGTTTGAAATGTCAAAGTAATACAGGCTCATTGCAACAATTGAAGAACTCAGAGCTGTATAGAGAAATGAAAATAGTGCTCTCCTATCTCTTTCTTAAGGAGTTCTGGTAGCGTAGTGGTTATGAATCAGGCTGTGAACCTTAAGGTCAGCGGTTCGAAACTACCAGCCACTCCGCGGGAGAAAGATGAGGCTTTCTACTCCCGTAAAGATTTACACCCTCGGAAACCCTGTACAGGGTCGCTATGGGTTGGAACCGACTCGATGGCACTTAACAACAACAACAAATCTCTTTCTTAAGGAGCTCTGGTAGTGTAGTGGTTATGAATTGGGCTGCTAATCTTACAGTCAGCAGTTCAAAAGTACCAGCTGTTCTGCTGGATAAAGATGAGGCTTTCTGCTCCTATAACAATTTACAGCCTCGGAAACCCTATTCAGGGTCACTATGAGTCGCAACTGACTCCACAACACATAACAACAGCAACAACATCTCTTTCTTATTCCATTCTTAGATGGAGTTGGTATTAATCCTTAGTACAAAACTTTTCATATTTTTCTAGCTTGAATAAACCTACAAAATATAAATGCACAATTATAGGATCTTTGTTACCTGTTAAAAGAAAAGAAAAACTCTTCATCTTTTTAAGACGAATTTAGCCTGTTTTCTGTCTCGCTCTTCCTATTTCTCTTTTTCCCATTTTATCGTTCTAAGCTATACTCTGAAGCCTCAACTTTCATAGCTAAAAGGACTGCCATCTAAACAACAACAATAAACATAAAATTAAGATACATTATTTAAAAAAATATATGGCCTGCCAAGATATTTTGCTCAACAAAAGATCACAAAGAAATTATGCTTCTGCTCTTTGAGGAGAAGTGGATGTTGTTGTTTATAGCTTTTAAATAAGATTTTCCTCCCTCCCAACTCTGCTATGTTATTGTTGTTAAATGCTGTTGAGTTGGTTCCAACTCACAGTGACCTTGTATACAGTTTCTGAGGAACAGCTGATGGGTTTGAACTGTCACCCTTACAGTTAGTAGTCTAGTGCTTTCCTACAGCACCACTCCAGGACTCCCAACTCTGCTATATTCTTACAGTTTGCAACATGCCATTCTTTGTTGTTAAGTGCCAGAGTCGATTCCGACTCATACGATCCTATACAGGGTTTCCAAGAACCACCTTGTGGTTCACAGTCCAGTACTTATCCTACAGCACCACACCAGGAGTCCACCGTTTAGTACTTGCTAATTATATGTCTTGTTTCAAATTTCCTGGTTTTGAATCCTTAACTAACTAGAACTTCCAGCTAAGTATCATACTTCACTTGATTTCTAATCAGTCTAGCTGATAACAGGTCAGTACTCAATAATCAAAGCACTTTCTGTCCTTTTGGCTTGATAATGGATGGGAGTTGCTTGAATTTGGAAACTCTTTTAATCAGAAGTGCTTTTTCCATGATGCTCCCTTTCCAAAGTGGGCCTGATTTGAAGCCCCTCCTCTCAAAAGTGGTGCTACTGCAGGCACCCTGAAGCATTAAGAAAAGACACTACTATCATGAATGCCCATGAGCTCATGTAGGGAAAAGACAAATGAAGCAGGAGGGGAAATGGTACGTACGGGTGGCCACCTTGGCAGTGATGGGAAGGCTGAGGATGTTGCTAATGACAGTGTAGACGCTGATGTTGTAGGTGAGACCTGGCTCCAGCTCCGTGATGGTGACACCACTCCAATCTCCAGGCACCCGCTGCTGGAGCTGGAGGCCCCCCTGGGTCATCGGCTGGTAAGAGATCACATATTCCGTCACTGCCATCGGCCCGTCCCATTCCAGCTCAATGGACCTGTCGCTGATACCAGCCACTCGCAAGTCCTCTGGAGGGGCAACTACCAGGAGGCAATACACAGACAGCATGAGCTCAGAGGATTGCCTTCTCATCCTGGACTCAACTTTGCTTCTGCACATCTCTTCTCACATGCCCTGCTTGGATGTTTCTGCTGGGCATTGTAGCTTTGCAGGCAGGTTCTTGTCTTCCCTTTATCTCCATGGGACCATAAGTTACTGATGTGCTGGAGCCAGTCCCTATGGCCTCATGAATGTTAAACTTTCAGGGCTTTTGCAAGATGGCTGTTTGAAACTGCCATTATTAAAGATTAAATCCTATAAACTTATAATTAATCAAAATACTTGAAATAAAGGTAATAAATATTCAGAACCCATCACTTCCAAATTATTTCACTACATTTTACTTTGTAGTGAAGGTAATTTGCTTGTCCTGTACCTTCACCACATGGATTAATCTACAATCGTGTGTTCCTCTACATCTCTCCCCAGCTCCATTGTTAATGATGTCATGTTGGTAGTATGAAATTGGTCATGAAGTATTTACACAGTCCATTTTGGCAAATACTACAAATCAGAACTTTTAATTTCTACCCTTCATAAACCAGTTGTTTGTATTTAATAGGCCATAATTTTTGGTAGATTAATATATTATCGTCACCAGAATACTGTGGAAGCCAATCTCTGATTTGGCAAGTGGAAATAAGGATCATTCTTAGTTATCTTGTTGGAGCCCTGGTGGCACATGATTTAAGTGCTTGGCTGCTAACCCACATTGACGTTTGAACCCATCAGATACTCTGTAGAGGAAAGATGTGGCAGTCTGCTTCTGGAAAGATTTACAGACTTGGAAATCCTATGGGGATGGTCTACTGTGTCCTGTATGGTCACCATGAGTCAGAACTGACTCAACAACAGTGGATTTCATTTTTTTGTTGTGGTTGTTTAGTTATTTTGTAAAATATAAGAAGCCAAAACAGTAAATTCTGGATACCGTGGCTTGGCAAAGACATTCAGTAGTCTCCTATGGTTGCATTTTTCATGTTAAAAGGAGACTGTTTAGATTTCAAAAGAAATGTAGCTTGTTGTTCAATTCATTTTTATCATCCTTGATCTTGGGGGTGATGCAAAAGAAAAATTCTTGAGGATTTTGCTTTTTTCTCCTGTCCTACTTCTCTAATCTTGCTAAACGAATTTCCAAAGATTATAAGATTGAAATAATCTTTTACTTTAACTCTTACCTTCTACCAGTAGTGTAGGCCTTAAATAATTGAACCTGCAAAGCCAAGTAGGAGGCTAAATCCAAGTATGCCTATAATTGGACCTACCCACAGATTAAATATTAACTATCAAAGATTAGGTCAATAGTTGAATGGTCATAATTAGCTTATAAATTTATATGGAGTGGAGACTTTGATTAAATTAAAAATTGTCATTGGTTTCTTTTCTGGGCAACCTCACTCTTTTACCATTACAGTGAGTAGGATTTCGTGGGCCAGGTGGTTTTCATGGAACCATATGAGCAGAAAATGTCTACTGCCACTGTGCACGCTCAAATCTTCAGCAAAGGCAGAAATGGAGGTTCCCTTCAACTAATCCCAGAATGGAATCAGGAATGGAAAGTAACATATAGTAATGTGCTAGAATTTTTTTTTTTTTTTTTTTTCTGGATGCTTTCATCCCAAACTATTCATTGTATGTCACAGTTTAGGAAGCAGAGTTTCTTCTGATTAAAGATGGCAAGTGCTGATTGACACAAAACATAGAAAATTTACTTTGTAAAATGTACAAACCTAAAAAAGTATATAAAATATACTTTTTAATTTATATTTACTTTTAAATTTTATAAGTTTGAATCATTTACAGTTATCTTATTATGAAAGCTAAGAATTGTGCTGAGAACCTTTGGGCAAGCTTGTCCTTGACCAAAGGAAGAAGAGGTCGTATATACATACATAGAGCCTGCTGGTAGTTACATAATAATATTAAACATTTGTTATATGCCAGGCACAATGTTAACCACTCTTATGTGGATGATCTCATTTCATCCTTGCACTAACACCATGGGATAGTTATTACTAATCCTCTTATTTTATAAATGAGAAAACTGAGTCATATAGCCAGGAAGCACAGAAGTTAGGGAGTGACTGTAGGCAGATTAACTATTTAGCCAGTACACAATAATACTTCACATTTGTATAGCACATCACAGTCTATAAAACTATGCTCATACATACATCTAGCTAGAAGTTAAACAAATATTTTAAGTGGTCTTATGAGATAAATAGGGAGTATGGTGACTCTGTAGGATAAGCGCTGGGATGCATATCACAAGTTTAGCAGTTCAAGCTCACCAGTTGCTCCACGGGAGAAAGATGAGACTTTCTGCTTCCACAAAAATAAAGCTTTGGAAACCCCATACAGGGTCACTGTGAATCAGAATTAACTCAACTTGACAGCGCTTAACAACAACAACATGAGATAGATAAGGTTGTTATAATGATTCCAGTTTTACAAATGAGGAAACTGAGTCCCAGATAAAGGGACTTGCCAAAAGTCAGGGAGTTGGGTCATAACAGAACTGGCTATCAAACTCAGATCATCTAGGTTAATGTACTTTCTCTTAAAGTTTGTGGAGCAGGCTACAGATTATACCAGATGTTTAATTTAATTTATGAACAGCCCCCAAACTAAATGACATTATGGAATAATCCAGATCATCTTATAGAATGTGATCTTCAGACTGGTGATTTTCCTAGAGAAAAGAAACCACTTAAAAAATGATTTGCTAGTGCCTACCTATTGTGAATAAAGAAGCACACTGACAAGTTTCCTGTGCAGGACTTCTATTGTTATAGTGACAGTAATAATGTCCATTACAAATTTCAAGTCACCCAACAACTCTTGGGACATGTGGAGCAACTCAGTGTATGCCTTTTGGGTTCTTTCTTTCAGAAAATTAAGTTAATATCATTAGTGAAAAGTGATCTGAACAGAGCATTCTGGGATTCTGAAGTAAAAGAGGTTCTGAAAATTTTTTTTTTTTTAATCAAGGCAATTGTCTTTGCTTCTAAGAAAGCAGCAACTGGTGTCATTAATGGTGGAAGTGCTCTTATGAACCATGTCTTGATAGAGTTGACCATCACTACTTGTCCTATCATTTATTAATAGCGTGAACATTGGAGGCAGGAACACAAGAGGTTGAAATTCTCACTTTCATTCTGTTGTACATGAGGTCACCATGAGTTGGGGCCCAACTCAACAGCAGCTAGCAATAACATACATTGAGTGAGTGACAGTCATCCTTATAGGACGAAATACTATGGAACTACAAATCAAATGTTGAAAGAGCCTTATGCTGTGATTCAAATAATTTATGGTGGGTGCAAAGGTATTCTTACTCTTACTTTCTTTGGAGTTCCAATTTTGAATATTGGGGAAGAGCAGACTAGTTTTTTTTTTTTTTTTTTTTTTTTTTTAAGTGAATTATGGCTTGAGGAATTGGATTTGCTTATCTGCATAGATGCTGCATTGTTGGCTGTTTAGGTATCATGCAGATTTTGCCCTGGTGTGATGAAATTAGTTCTATGATGTGGTATGCTCCAAAGAACAAGTGATTTCAGGTGCCAAAGGGTGGGTTGGCTGTCGTCCTGGCAAAATAACAGATTGACAGTGATGAATCTCTGCAGGTCTGACTGAAGTCCAGGGAACAGCTTTCTGGACTGTTCCAAGGCCCTGCTCCATGGTTCTTTTATCCTGCTGACTCACTGGGAGTCTTGGCCAACTCACTGGCCAGGTCCTACACTAACCACCTTCAGTAAGGGAGGTTACGGACAGATGGTTCAATGGGCTTCTCTATTCCATCTCTAACACTTAATTTTTTATCATTCGACAGGGTTCAACTTTCATATCAAAAGACTGGTGTTCTGTTTTTGTGTTGTTGTTTTTTAACTTTGTGTAGCTTTAACATTTTTATTTTTCAATTCTCATTTACTTAGTATCCCAGAGAGGATTAAAATGTGCTGGAAGCGGGTAGAAGACCAGAATTCTCATTGTTTCTCTACCATTAATTAGCTGTCTGGCTCTGGGAAAAATCTCTGTTTCATTGGGCTGATGTTTTTTAATTTGCAAAATGAGAAGACTGGAGTAGCTTATTTCTAAGACCTGTTTTAAGTGCTCATATGCATGCTCTTTTTGTTCTATTATATTTACATGGCCAGAGAACAGAGAACAGAATGGTTAACATTATGTCCCATGATTCAGGATAAACAAAGATCAAGGCTAGGAATCAAATAGTGTAGACTTGCTGACACTATTAAATTGCATTCAAGCTCTAGAGGCCTATGGGGCCTCAAAATGAAATCCACACAGTGGGTAGCTATTTCCCAAACCCTTGCCAAACAGAAAAGAATGACCAGTGAGGAAGTATATTTTGTGGCTCCCTGTGTTTTCACTTTTCCATTCCCGTCTCTCTCCTCTTCTCACTCATTTAGGCAAGGGGAGCAGTAATGCTCTAGTGTGTACACCTGGCCAGAAATGTCAAACAGTGGACAAATAGCTCCATCTCCTACTGCCTGTTCACAAAGAGCAAGCAAAGTAGCACTTTAGATAATGGCTTAGACACTTCTCTGGTACAGACCTGTGGCACTTGGTTTAAAAGCCAGGCATTAAGAGTAGCCCCTACTGCAAAGAATGGTGGTTCCAGGGTTGCTATAGAAACAGATGGAGATTATGCAACTGTCCTTCACACACTTTGGGAGCCTGTAGAGTAATTTAGCTAGGCCTACAGAAGTCTTTCTCAAACACCACAGAAGTATCATTTTGGAGAAAACATGTGTGCTGCTGGTTTGGACTTGACCCAGTTGTAGTTACATTAGCAATTCCTGACCATCCCTGAGATGACCATGAGAATTTCTCTCTAATTCCATTTGGACTCTAGACCAGATCAAGATTCTCTTTGCAAATGGGTCCACCTCTGTAGAAAACGGAGTCAAAACAAGACAGTTATGCCTAACAAGTATGTCTTAATAAAGTCCAACAATGAACAGCTTTATTAAGAAGCATGTGTACATGCTCATCACCACTGGGTTGATTCCAACTCATACTGACCCTATGGGACACAGTAGAGCTGTGTACTAGGGTTTCTGAGGCTGTAAATCTTTAGGAGAACAAACAGCCTGAAATTTCTCCCACAGAGTCACAGGTGACTTTGAACTGCTGACCTTTCACTGTCCACTGTGCCACTAGGACTTCCATGTGTACTATAGAATACCCATAGTACAGACATGGTCCAAACAGATCTCTAGCATCCTCCAGACAAGGCCTCATGGAGTGAGTGTCTCTGGACTAGCTCATCATCTGGGTGGGAATTGCAAGCACTCTTCAGCCTTGCTTCTCCAGCAACTGCCTACTGAGTTTGGATTCAGAAACAATGGGGCTTAACAACTGTTTAAACTTCCCTTTGGAACAGTGGTTATGATGGCTATTTATATCTTTAAAAAGATACTTCAATTCCAAGATCAAAACTGGGAGGTTAAGTGAATTATTGAATGTGGTAAAAAACCAAATGCCCTTAAGGAACATACTGTTTTTCCCCTGAGCAATGCATTACTGTGGTTAATTCTATTCGTTGTTGCTATTGATCTTTGGGCAGAATTTAAATTGAAGCCACATATGCAGGAATCTTACCCTTTTGTAATCTGACATCTAAGTAGAAACTATTGATGATGCTGAAGAACAAAAGGCTGATGAAGCTGGCTTCCCAGGAATTCTCTCCTCAATTTATGTCAGGAAGCTAATAAGAAAATTCCTAGAATCCATCACCTAGAAGGTCTATCCATAATTTTGCTTGTTTTCACTTAAAATTTTTAAATCTTCATAATGGGTATTCTCAGTCTATTGCTACAGATTGAAGCCTAAATGGAAAGGATTAATTGCTTACATTGTTTGCTAAAAACATAACAGATGTATCAACAATTGTCACTGGCTTAGTCAGAAGAGGATGAGTGATAATGAAATGATGAAAATAGTATGATTCTTAAGGGAATAAACCCACCAGTGATTTATTGACATTTTTCTGGACTTGGATTTGGGTATTCATTTAAGAACATTAGTTATCTATCAGTTTGCCATGGTGTAGACTATCTATGGGGTTGGCTCCAATGTGCTGTATAATCATCTGGAACAAAGTGACTCATGCCCTTTTAATATTCGGTTCTAAGTGTTAGAATGTAATTTGTTCTTGATGCTTTTAATACTTGATTCCTATTTATATTGAATTCCTTGCATACAAATGCTCTTCTCCATATGGACACATTAGATGATTTCATGAATTAATACCATCTTGCAATCTGTAAGCTTCAACCAAGAGCACCAGAGTACATCACAGGTTATCTACCAGCTCACACCATGGCACTGCAAAATGAACATGGTGATAGATGAGGGGCATGATTTGGGCAGGTGGAGCTCTCAACATCGTTCTGAGTTAGAGAAAGACCTTGCATAAGGTGATCTTATGGCCTGACTCTCCACCCTTCTCCACACCTGAGTCCAGTAGAAGGTTATCATCAGTATTACCTTTGTTTTCATTCTTGTCTTTCCTGAACTAAACTTTCTGATTCCTGTTCTTTCCCTCCCTCTCCCTTTAGTTTGCCCTGCTGATATAGTGATTGGTTCATGAAAATGTCTCTCTTGGAAAGCAAAGGAGGACAACCCAATTGGAAACTCTTTTTCCTTAAAACTGACCTTCCCTGCCACCTCTCTTCCCACCTTCTGTTGGCTTGCTGGGCCTCCCTTGCTAGACACCCAGAAGAGTTCCCCTTCCTACCTGCAGAGCAGTCAGGGCCTTGGTAGCCCTCTTCACAGAAGCAGAGCCCCTCCTGACAGTGTCCTCGCCCACTGCAGGCATTCAGACACCGCCTCTGGCCGCAGTCCTCACCAACGTAGCCCTCCTGGCATAAGCAGGTACCGTTGACACATTTCCCCATCCCTGAGCAGTCCCCAGGGCATCTCAGCTCGCTGCAGTCCTCGCCTGTGTAGGCCTCTTCACAGATACACTCCCCATCCACACAGAGCCCCCGGGAGCTGCAGTCCGTGGGGCAGCGGAGCTCAGAGCAGTCATCCCCGCTGTATTCACTGTCACAGATGCATTGGCCGTCCACACACATGCCCCGGCTGGAGCAGCCCAGGGGGCAGTAGGGCTCTGAGCAGTTCTTGCCAAACCAGCCTTCGTTGCAGATGCAGCCACAGGACTCGAGGCTAAAGTTCCCATGACCACTGCAGTGAGGGATATAGTCCACTTGTCCTGGAACGGTCAAGGAGAAGGTCAAAGGGAAGCTGGGGCAGCTCCTATGCAATGGAGCATGAGGAGGGATGGGCAGAGACCTCTCCTCACCACTCTCATCAGCTTTGTTTTCCTGACAATTCAGTTTGGTATGTGTTCAATTTATTACGTATTTCCACCTATTATGGGCTGTCTGTGCAGTGGTACTGTGGGTTAGACATTGGGCTACTAGCTTCAAGGCTGGCAGTTGGAACCCACCAGCCACTCTGAGGGAGAAAGATGAAGCTGTCTGCTCCTGTAAAGAGTTACAGTCTCAGAATCCCTGTACAGGGTAACCCTAAGTCAGAATCGACTCAATGGCTGTGGGTTTGGTTTGGTTTGGGGTGTCTAGAACAGTACTGAGGCAAGATGAATGAGACCTAGCCTGAGAGTTCATCTTCAAACTGTCTTAGATTGAGTTTTCTAAAAGTAGATGTTAGATGAGGATTTGTATGAAAGTGACTTATTGGAAAGCATTCCCAGGTAGTGGTGGGGTTGGACTGAGGATATGGGAGAAAACTTGTAGGGAGAGAAGTGGAAAAGATTGAGAAGGGAAGGGGACCAAATCCAAACACATTATTAGGGAAAGTGCTGCGCAGGGTAACTTGGGTTCAGTCTTGCAAGGGGCTCTGGAGATAGTGCAGGTCACACCTCCTCATGGATTAAGGTCCATCTGTGGGTGAATGTAAATTCCCACGTCCTTCCCTTCTCTCTCTGGACAGGGAAAGAGGGTTCTAGTAGCCTGAGCACAGTCCTGTGGCAAAGATGATCACTGACAGAGTGAGCTCCCCAGAAGGAGGTTCAGTAGTACAGACTTACCCCACCTTCTCTCCTGCCTGCCACCTAACTAACTCTACTCATTCATCAAAGCTCAGCACCAGGGTCGCTTCAAAGGCTTCTGGGAACCTCACATTCAGTTAGTTACTGATGGACGGGATCCTTCGAGAATTCTGTACATTTCTCTGTCCTAGCCCTCACCACAGTATAACTATAGTGGCTAATTTCTCTGTTTAGCATGATTTAAACTAAGTTATTAAACAAACACAAATCGAGTACCTGCTCAGCATCCTTCTCTGCACTTGGCTTTGAGATATGAAGTCAAGTGAGTTATATCCTTGTTTAATTCTGTCGCTTCACACAGCCTCCCAAGGTCTGAAATGATACCACACTGGCATCTCTTAACATAGCTCTTCTCTGTAGATTTTTGCCATGTATGCCAGGAAGCCTGAAGGGAGGCTGGTCAAAAGCCCATTTATAGAAGTCATCTGACTTCATAAATAGCAAAGGGACCTCATCCATAGCAACCTATGACTTGCTCTCTGGAGAATAGGAGACAGAACAACAGGACTCTATCCTCCATTCTTCAGATTGTTTATGTATGGCTTTTCTTATAGGGCAAAGAGGAAAGTGAGAATTATTTCTGTAATATTTGAATTATTTCAGTATTCAAAGACTGCCCATAGCCTTGGGCATCTTAGAATGAATGTGTCTGACATCTCTCTGGACATGCAGGTCACCCAAGTTCGTTAAAATTCCATCTTTGACATCCCCAACATGCATTCTATGCAAGCCTTGAGTTATTGGACCCTTATAGGATTAAATGCCTGAACCCATACTGGTAAGAATAATTTTTTTTCTCATTGAAGACTGTAATTGAATGGGTCTAATGTGTCTTTTTTGGTGAGGAAAGCTGAGGGCACAAAAGGAAAGAGACTCGTTTCCTGCTATTGGTGAGTCAACAGATCATAGCTACTGCTCTCATTTTATGGTGCTAACTAGACTAGATGCTTTATATTGAATAACTGTTCAATTCTATCACCATTTTGCGTACAAGGAAAGGAAGGTAGCCTGTTTAGGCAAAAGAGTTAGTGAGTAATAGAGTCAGGATTTGAACTCAGAAGGTCTGGCTCTGAAGATGTAATCACTTATACCAGAAAGATAAAGACAATAATTTATAAGTGTTACTAGTAAAGGGGCAGGTGAGGCTAGAGGAAAATCCCTTGAACATTCAGGTGTTTGGAGGGCAGGTGTTGGGTAAGTTCTCTGTGTATGCATGTATGTACAGGTATGATGTGTGTACATCTGTGTGTGTGTGCACATGCATGCACACGTATGTGTGTGGAGGTGCCAGGGGATAAAACTTCTATCTTGCTGAGGAAGATGGGGACAGGTCCTCTGAGACCTTAATGACTATCATTTACACAGATGGAAAAGAGGTTGCGATTGAGTGAACAGAGCGCCTGCATTCTCTAGTCCCTCAGGTTAACATGGATAGATATCAATTCAGCAGCCTGTGAAAACCAAAGATGAATGAAGACAGACATCAAATTCCTTTCTCGCCACAGAAGTTGCTCTGCTGAACCGATGTACCATTACCTGACTCATCCCCCCAAAAATCAGGTTAATATATTTCAAACCGACTAAGCATTGTCGAGAATTCCTGAATTGAATCCCTCGGGAAGAGCCACATTTAGATCTTAGAGATATTAACAGAGAGCTACAGACTAGGGAACTATTTCCCTGTCGCAGACCATGAGAAGAGTTGCCTAATTTCTCTGTGAATGCATCACTTGCTCTCATTCATGCTCCCTCCCTGATCAGCTCCCTTTTTCTCCTCTAAGCCCAGGGTTGCATGTCCCCCTGCAAGTCCCAGAGACACTACCTGCGGCAGCACTTTCTTGACAGCAGTTGGCGCTGCACTGATCCCGCAGCATTGACACCTCCCTCTCCAGCATCTCGATTCGGCTCAGCAGCTCCTGAAGCACTTGGGTGGAGCTGGCACAAGGGCAGGCCTTTTTGGGGAGGTTGATCCTGTGGGTGAAGGTGACCTGGCTCTCCTGGTCTGAGGTCTGGCCCGTGTACTCAGCCAGAGTCTCATCTTCAGCACTCACCTCCTGCTCAGCAGAGGCCTCCAACCCTGAGGAACAGAGGCTGTCCAGGGGCACATTAATGTTGTACACATGGTTGAAGACCACGGGCTGTTCTTTGCTGGATGTGTTATAGTTGGTCACACTGCCTTCCTCCTCGGCCGCCTGTCTCTGGACCCTTTCCGTAGTGACTTCCAGCTGACATTCTGAGGGCTTGAGCATGGCGCCGAGAAGGATTAAGTTGACACCAATGAGCATGTTCTTCAGGACCACGGTTTCCCCATCTGCCCCCATCCTTTTAGCCAGAGCACCAGGTTCGAGATCAGCCTGCAGTACACAGCATGGAGTTTTGGTTATCTGAAGGAGAAACCAAGGAACAAGAGAACTTGTGAGTCCTGTACCTTGGCATGAGGGCTCTGCACAATCCTACAAAGCTAAACATAGCCGGCTCAGTATATTCAAGTTGAGCAGTGTTGGCTCAGAGGTGAAATCCTTACCTCCCAAGCAGGAGACCTGAGTTTAATTCTTGGCCAATGGACCTCATGTGTAGCTGCTGCCTCTATGATACTGAACATATTTCAGTTGCTATGATGTTAAACATATTTCAGCAAAGCTTTCAGCTAAGCTAAGATAGACCAGGAAGAAAGACTTAGCAATCTACTTCTGAAAATCAGTCAATGAAAACCTGGTGCATCCAGTGGTCCTATCTATAACCAATTAGGGGATTGGTGTGGGTGTCATCATGAGTTGGGGTTGACTTGAAAGCAGCTTACAACAAATACAAAGATTTCCAAAGGGGGTGGGGATTGGGAAGGAAGTGACTGTCAAAGTCATAAAACCCCAAAGCTCTGACCCCTAGAGGGATGTTGTTGTTGTTGAGCGTCATCAAGTTGATTCCAACCCATAGCGACCCTGTATAGAGTTTCCAAGGAGCAGCTGGTGAGCTTGAACCACCAACCTTGCAGTTCAAACAACTTTGCAGTCTGACACATTAGCCCACAGCGCCATACCAGCATGGGAACCCAAAAATGGACACTGCTACTTCAGGATGCCATTTTGTTTTTCCAAAAGGCTTACCTAAGGCACATGCACTTGTCTCCCATGGTGAGCAAGTGACGCAGCAAAGAGAGCATGCAGCTGTTGCTGGGGGCACTGTGGAAAGGTTTTCCTCTGAGGAGAACACTAAGCATCCTTTCACTTTTGAGTGAGCAATGGGTAAAGGGGACCAAGTATACTCACATGTCTCCAAATATGCTTTTATGAAGGGACCCCACTTTCCAAATTCAAAGGAACTTACTCATAAACTCCTCTGAGCTCATCTATTCAGTACAGGTTGACTTTATAAACTAACCAGGCAAATAATGTAGTTTCAGGTAATTGTGGTTGTTAATAATCCTTGAATACATTTGTGATTATCTGGGACTGTCTGAGTTGAACTTTCTTTTAATATTCTCAGTACTCTGTGACCTTAGGGTGCCTTTCTTTTGAGCTCCTGTTTAAATTGCTAAAATAATGAATTAGCTCTTCTGCTGATTACCAAGCCACCAAGAACCACAGAGTAAAAATTCATGATGATGAAAATCAGTTTTACAGAAATTATATTTCTCTTTAATTCCTTATGTAAAAGAGAAAAGAAGCTTACAAACTTTGGCTCCAGAGATAATGTACGAGTAACGGAGAAGATTAAGGACTAAGGGACTGAGCAAGAGAGACTGAGATCTGAGAAGATAATAAATGACAGCTAATATTTGCTGAATATGGACTATGTACAAGTTCTCCTTAGAAGTGAGGATAGGGAGACTTCATCTCACATACTTTGGATATGTTTTCAGGAGGGATCAGTCTATAAAGAAGAACATCATGCTTAGTAAAATAGAGGTTCAGCAAAAAAGAGGAAGACCCTCAATAGGATGGATTGACACAGTGATCATGCGTGGTACAGTAGAGGGTCAGCAAGAAAGAAGAAAACCTTCCTTCGATAAGATGAATTGACACTATAGGTGCAACAAAAGAATAGGTTCAAACACAGGAAATGTGTTTGATAGGATGGGATAGGACCAGACAGTGTTTCATTGTGTTATATGTAGGGTCACTATGAGTCAGAACCGACTTGATGGTACCTAACAATAACAACAGCAACAAGTGATGTGTTGTGCACCTCACATGTAATCTTATTTGACCCCTAGGACAATCCTGTGATGAAACATTATGATTAGTCTATCATATAACTGAGGAAATTTTGCCTGCAGTAGTCAAGATTTGAATTTAGGTCTGCCTCTAAAGCTCATGTTCTTAAATACAATGCTCCAGTGCCTCTCCCAAATAGGGTGGTTTGATTTTCTCTTGTCTCCAGTGGAAACTATATGCTCTAAGATCTTTCCAGAAATAAGTAGATGAGCAAGTTTAGCTAGAACCAGATCCAATGTCACCTTGTCCATGAATCAATCTTCTTTCATCTTTTCCCTCCTATCTTCTCATCTAGACCCCTAATGCCCAGTCCGGTTGCTGTCCAATCAATTCTGACTCATAGTGACCACATGTAGTTGCCATGGGTCACCCACTAATACAAGGCTAAATTAATCTCCTATTCTTCTAGGAGGCTCTCTTTATAGAATTTACACATTTAGGCTTGTTTGTTTTCCCCCACCTGGACAGTTAAGTAATTTTAAGTTACATCATGTCTTATCTGCAGGCCTGGGATGATGCAAAAAATTAATGTGCTTGACCAATAATCAAAAGGTTGGAGGTTTGAGTCCACCCAGAGGTACTTTGGAGGAAAGATCTGGTAATATACTTCTGAAAAACTGGGCATTGAAAACCCAGTGGAGCACAGTTCTACTCTGAAACAAATGGGGTTGCATGGGACAGAGTTGACTTGGTGGCAACTGATTTTTATATGTGCAGCATGTGACCATGTGTCTGAGACAGTGAGAGTGCTCAATAATTAGTTGTTGAAGGAGTGGATTGGTAGATGGATGGAAGGATGAATGAATAGATGGACTAATGATAAATGCTCAGTGAGGAAAAGGTTGAATGATTTGCAAACACATTTGGGTTTCATTATCTACCAGTTATTCACTGTTCTCTTCATACTCAGTTCAGCTGGACAATGTCTGAGGGTTAATTTATAAGAGTAACCTATAAGATCTATGTCTTACTACTTGGCTCTCATATATTTGGAGACTTGCTGGCACAGTGGTTAAAGTGCTCAGCTGCTAACCCAAACGTCAGCGGTTTGATCCTACTAGTCATTCCAGGGAGAAAGTTGAGGCAGACTGCTTCCATAAATATTTACAGCCTTGGGTGCCCTACAAGGCCTTTCCACTCTGTCCTTTAAGGTATCTATGAGTCATAATCAACTCAACAACGGTGTGTATACTATATATTGAAATACAGTATTTCCCTGTTTCTAATAGGGAAAAGAAGCAGGGCAGAGCCGTGGCATTGTGACTATGAACTTTGGAGCCAGACTGCCTGGGTTTGAACTCCAGCTCCTTCACCTTCTAGTCGTGGCAGGTCACTTTACCTCTCTGTGCCTCAGTTTCCACATCTACAGTGAGGATAATAATGGCACCTATCCCATAGTGTTATAGTCATTTTTGAGTTCTTATCTCCAAATACTTAACACTGTAACTGGTATCACGTAAGTTAAATGAGCATGGTTTGTGGACAAGCAGAATAATGGTCTGGTCTTGCCCCTTTTCAAGGACTGTCCTGAAATCACTGGAATATGTGAGAAGTCTCATCCATCACTAGACAACACGAAAGTCTGATCTTTAGCATACCTTTGTCCAAAGAAGGGTGAGGTTTTTTTTTTTTTCTTTGTTTTTTTTAGTGAGATGAGATGTGGCCCAATTAATGGGCCATATCCAGATGACCAAAGTCAACTTTGGGATCAATGGAGTGACATTTGTGAACCACAGTGAACCATGCTTCAACTTTAAAACTAACTGTAAACTCTAAGTTCCCCCGCATCAGAGGTTGGCTCTGCTTACTTCTCACTTTCAGATGTTCTAGGCATTGCATCCTTGGGTCATTGCCTCTGCCTTTCTGTCACTGAAACTGTCCCCAGGAATGGCAGTGCCATCATTTACATGTACAAGGGACCTTAGCTTTCTTTTCCACTTTAGTTTCTTTGTCTGATCCAAATTGATTTTAGGTAAATAACTTTTTTTTTCCTTCTAACAATTGCAAAATAATTATCACTTAACACCCCATAGCACTTAGCATAGATTTTTACGCATAGTAGATGCTCAGTGAATAAGTGACAGAATTCATGAGATTACAAATGAAAAAGAAGGCAAATGATAGAAAATTTAAGATGGAAAAAAGGTAGCTCCTACTCTTAAATCCATAGCAACTACTACCAAATTATATAGAGAAGGAAAGATGCAGTTTTATGTGTGAAAACACATGAAAGACTTTAGTCAATTACTAAATTTAGTAGACTTAGTAGGAGTCGGTCAACAGAGTGAGTTTTGTTAACAACAAAATCGTACTTAGTCTCAGGTTTTATTAAGTGAAATATACAATAAAGGATAACCAAGAGGTCCCACGCTGCACTGTTCTTTGATGACTGCTGGGTGATTGGGACTCAAGATATTGTCATATGTTGTTAAGTGCCATCAAGTCGGTCCTGACCCATGGCAACCCTGCATAGGGTTTCCAAGGAGCAGTTGGTGAGCTTGAGCTGCTGACCTTGTGGTTCAAACCAACTTTGCAGTCCAGTGCATTAACCAACAGTGCCACAGAGGGAGGAATTTAGCATTTGTGTCCAAAAAAAGTGAAGGTTCAATGGGGTCCATTCATTCATTTGAAAGATATTTATTGAGTACATACTATATGCCTATACAGGATTGCTATAAGTCAGAATCGACTTGATGGCACTTAACAACAACAAAAAAACAGCTATCTGCCAGGAGTCCTTGGTGTGGTGCTGTAGGATAAGCACTGGATTGCTAACCTCAAGGATGGCAGTTCAAACCCACCAGCTGCTCCCTCAGAAGCCCCATACAGGGTTGCTATGAATTGGAATTGACTCAATGGCACTTAACAACAACTATATGCCAGTCCTTTTATTCATGGAGGTTACATTCAACTGTGTATGTTTGATAATATAAATAACCGAAAATAATTATGTATATCAAATATAACACATACCAGATGACATTTAATACACAGTACCATAGCGTACATTTGTATGTGTGCAGCAGAAAGTGGTTTAACAGCTGCGGGAAAATGCAAAAAGATAATAAGAAAGAAGGGAAGTTAACAGGGCTAGTGATATTTTATAGTTCATGGCCAATGAAGGACTCTGATTAGGTTACATCTGAGGAAGAGAGCCAAGCAGATGGCTGAGGAAGCAATTCCCAGTCAGAGGGAGCAGCAAATGCAAAGGCTCCCGGGCAGAAACAGCTCTGGAGATGTTGAGTGATAGGATGGTTTGAGTCAGGTGAGTGAGAGAGCAGATGTTGAAAGAGGAGGTCATAGAAGTAGTACAGGCTAAACTGTGTGTGGCTTTGTAATCCACTGAAAGAACTCTGACTTTAAGAGAATTGATGGTGACCCACACAACTAAGCACAGAAAGCTGCATGAAAGGGATGGGATAATCATCAGTGTACTTTGCCAAGTATTTCTGGCCTGGTTTCCAGGGACATGGTAGAAGTACATTTTTTGGCTCCCTACGGTCCTGGTGTGGCGCTGTGGGTTAATGCGCCAGACTGCAAAGCCATTTTGAACTGCAAGATCGGCAGTTCAAGCTTATCAGTTGCTCCTCAGAAACCCTATACAGGGTCGCTATGGGTCGGAATCGACTCGACGGCACTTCACAACAACAAATTGGCGGTTGAGGTTCTGTCACTAGTTCTGGCCAATGACTCGTGAGAGGAAATAGTGTATGTCATTTCCGGGCTGATGAACTTACTTGATGATGAGAAACCTCCAGGACTGCCTCTCTTCTGAGACTGGCAGTGTTCAAGGTGGTGTCTGCTCTATCAACCTGGGTTCCTGGGTCACTATCATTAACAGAGGCCCCATACAGAACGACAGTGGATACCCAATATAAGAAAGAAATAATCCTTGGTTTTGAAGCACAGATTTTGAGATTGCTTCCCCCCCCCCGTCCCCCCCCACCACAACGTAAACTAGTCTATCAGGAGTTAACACTTAGCAGCCTTTTAATAGGCTCTTTAGGCAGAAAAGTCCAAAGTCCGTTCTGCACAGAAGAAAATGCATTGACTATAACTGGCATGTGCAACAATATGATTGTTCAATAAATGCAAACATTTGAAAAGCTAAGGTTGTAACAAGTCAAGAGATTGAACAATTCTCATAGGGCAGAAGGTCCCAGGTAAGTAGTCGGCACCAAATTGGGGAACCCATTTTTGGCTCTACATAAGGAATAATGTGGAGCTCTGTAGCGTAGTGGTTACGAATTGGGCTGCGAACCTTAAGGTCAGTGGTTCGAAACTACCAACCGATCCGCGGGAGAAAGATGAGGCTTTCTACTCCCGTAA
>NW_006408618.1:5527353-5531553 GCF_000296735.1 Chrysochloris asiatica
GGTGTGGTGGGGCTGGGGGAGGAATGGACGGACATTTTTAAGCCTGCCCTTGATTCTCCAGTGAGGCAGCAGTTAGAGAAAATCAGGGCCAATGTGGTTAACCCACTGGGGGTTAACACAGTGGACTGCAAAGTCGATTTGAACTGTTCAGGCTCACTAGCCGCTCCTTGGAAACAGGGTCACTATGGGTCTGAGCAGACTCGAGGACACTGAACAACAACAACAGTTTCCCTCTGCTTCCTTTACTCCTTTGAGCTCCCAGTGAGGAGAGAGTGCCAGCCACAGACCATGGTGAACTGCACAATAGTCCTTTCTGACTTACAAATGGAGACACATTTTTTGGGGGGAAGGCAGAGAGAAAGGGTGGCATCAATGGCATGAGGGGCTCCGTTTTTCTCACTTCATCTGAAGCCTGCTGAAGGAAGAGGGAAAAATGAAACTAACATTTATTAAATGCCTATTTAATAAATGTACCCTTTGTTTTACTCTGCTCATGCTACTTCGAAATTCTCTCAATGAAGACTTTGTTTCTTGTGCCCTTGAAAGCTTTTATTTTCTGCTTTCATTCTCTCTTTCTACATCCTGATCCTCTTTCTTTGGCAGGTGGTCTTTCTCTTTGGCTCTTTTTTTTTTTTTTAGCAGTGCTGGTATGGACTGATGAGCCACAGGCAGATTTTTGTAGCTTCTTCTAAGGAAAGCCTAATCTAATTCTGTGTTGTGTTTAGGAGTGCTACAATGAACATATTTGTCTCCTTTAGAGGGGACCCACATGCTCTGAAACCTCTAAAGCAGAGACAAGAAACTCTATCTTCAAAGGTGATGCTCAGACCTTAGGAGGACTGATAGGACCAGCAGAGACTCCCTCCCTTCTTCTCAGTATGTCTCCAACTGTCAGACAAACCATCAGACTACAACTGGTAAGACTGCAGAGCTAGAGTCAAAGTGCGCCAGTCAAAGAGAGAAAGTGCCAGTGGGAGAAGGGTGAAGAAGAGAGGAAAGGACGATAAAGGAGAACAGAAGATGGAGAAATAAAAACAGAAGCAAGCCAGGTAAATGGGGAACCAGACAAGAGTTCTACAGGTAGAGAGAGAAAAAATAAACCTGAGGGGCTGATAATATACCCAGGGTTCAATGATACACTAATAGTTGTGAGCAAGACAGATAGCTAATGACCCTACAAATGAGAGTGCAAGAGACTTGCAGTAATTCGATAGATTGATACTCAAGAATCCATGCGGTTCCATTGATTCATTTCCTCCACTTCAGCTTCCTTATCAATATAATTATCATGGCTAGTACCAGAGGTGTCTCAGGGTAATTTGCAAGACGTGGATAACAGGATCATCCTCAAGGCTGATTTAGTGCCAACCTAATGAGATGCTCATTCCTCTCTAAGGAGACCTGCTGAGAAAGACTTGGTCATCCTAGCTTGCTGAAGAATTTGCCCCAAACTAAAATGGTTCATAAGTGGTTTTTCTTTCTTTTTCTCGTCCCCATATGCCTGCTTTTGAATTTACGTCTTCACACTGGAGAGTTTTTCTAAGCTTAGAAAAATATTCTCTGATCCATTAACATAGACACTGAGGAGACAGGAAAGGAAAACTGGTCTCAAGGAGCCTGGGGCGTGGGGGTGGGAAGAAGGACTTGGAGGAGGTGAAGAAGAGGAAGAGAAAGAACCAGAAGTCATTCAAGGTGAAACCACACCATATCCCAACCTGCTAGAGTCAGAGAGGGGATGAAATTGATGAGTATGGTATAGAGATTTCAGAAACAAACTAACACTTCAGTGAGCAAATGAGTGTGTAGACTAATGGGCAGGTAGGGAGAGGTGATCTTCTGGGGATGGTGGCCAGTCCTCTGAGTTTTTAGCTTCTTTTAACCTTAGCCCTAACTCTGTCCCTAGGGGTGATTTATAAACCAGTACCATATCTGTGGAAAATGACATTCTTTTTGTGCCTTTTTTTTTTTTTTTTTTTAAGTCAGAATTAGTTTAAAAATAGTTTCCTCTCTGCCGTTGGGATGCTCTGTCACTTGGAGAAAGAGGGTAATTATGAAAGACGAGGGTGTAATGTGATTACAGCTGGCCCCATTATGTCAGTGGAGGCAGCGACAAGGCTGCTGGGAGAACTCAAGTCCTCTCCTCTCCATCAGCCTTGGTCCTTTATTGGGCCTGGCAGATTTCTGAAGAGAACCGGAGGGCAGAAAACTCCCCACAGACAGGATTCTATGCTTGGCCTGGAGCTGTCAGGACTGAGTGTCGAGGAGCTGGGAGAAGGATCGAATACAGGCCTGGGCAGTGCCTCCCACCAAGCTGGACACCCTATGCCCAGGCCTGCCTTCGTTTTATTGTGCCTCACATGGGAATCACAGGTAATGGCTTTTGTTCAGCACCTCGTAGGTCTATAGTAATTTCTTAGCAAACGTGGACAGCCCAGTATATCTGAGGCCTGTGTCGACATAGATTAAAGAAACCACATTAAAGTGACTTCTGGTCCTCTGGCTCTGTCTTGTACTACCTGCAAGAACTCTAGTTGACCTGACCTCTCAGAGTAACTCTGTCTTTCTATAAAAAAGGGATCTTGAATATCAATCAAGAAAATAATACTAAGAGAGTGATAAAATCTCAACAATGGACGCAAGCCTGAGGTCATGCAGGTTTGCATTCCCACTCTATAATACAATGGCAAGGCTGGGAGCTATCTACCACTGCGTGGCTGTTTTCCTTAGGGTAGATATGGTTGATGGACAAGTTGGTCTTCCTGTAATTTCATCAATATAGTCTAGTTTTCCCCATGAATTTTGGTAAACAGAAATCCCAATTAAGTGAGATTCACTTACTTTTTATGTAAATCAGAGAATTCCTAACATTTGTAGAGCATTTATGAGCACTGTGGGTTAATGCTCTGGCCTGCAAAGTCAATTTGAACCACAATGATGGCGGTTCAAGTTCACCAGGCACTCCTCAGAAGCCCCATACAGGGTAGTTATGTGTTGGAACCAACTCCATGACACTTACCAACAACAACACATAGACAGAGATATGCATATATGTATAAGGAGCTCTGGTAGCAGAGTGGTTACAATTCAAGCTGCTAACCTCAAGGTCAGCAGTTTGAAACTACCAACCATTCCACAGGAAAAAGATGAGGCTTACTGTTCCCTTAAAGATTTACAGCCTCAGAAACCTATGCAAGGTCACTATGAGTTAGAACCAACTCCACAGCACACCACCACCACCACCATATGTATATATATAGAGTCCTGCTGTGGCACTGTAGGATAAGCACTGAACCACAGGTCAGTAGTTAGTAGTTCAAATCCACCACCTCCCCTCGGAAACCCTATACAAGGTCGTTATGAGTCGGAATCAACTTGACAACAAGTATGTATATATGACTTTCTAATTAATCTTTACCATTTTTGGCCAAAAATTCTTCCAACAATCTGACTTTTTGCTGTTATTAACATAGTTATTTTTGGTCTGTGTTGCTTGAGCTTGGAGAATAGTATGTCACCATTTGTTGTTCTATTCTACTTCTAGAAGTATCACCATATGACTTTTCATCTTTTTCTCCTTTACACTTAATAAAACTGCAAAGAAAGTTCCCTTCCAGGAAATATTGCCAATCAGACTACAGCCTATATCTGTGATTTCTCTCTTTCTTGCCCAAGATACTGCTTAGAATACTTTGAGGAATTGGTTCAGAATAAAAAACATGGTCTCAGTCCTCATGAGGCATACAGTCTACTTGAGAAGATTCGACTACTATGCATGAAACTGAAGGGCAAAGCAAGGCAATCCATTTTCTGTGTTAAACTGGAGATCACTGATTTTAAATTTAATAGGTGTTCCTAAAGATGAATAGAAATCAGTGTGGGAGAAGTGACCAGAGATGGTTTCCTGAAGAGGTGTTTCCGTCCAGAATGAAGGGTGGGTAGGAAAAGCAAGTAGTTACAAGGAGTGGATTGGGAGAATGGAAAGAAGGCACAGCAAAAGCAAAGGTTGCTCAAGTCTCCAGATAGAATGAGAGTTCTACCTCTAAAGGGAGTATCCTCAGTCTTCAAGAGGACTTAAAATAAATTAAAACTAAGGACCTAAATGTGAGTCCCAGAATTATGAAGATCATCAATGAAAAAATTGGGACAAATGTGAAGGCACTAATGATGGGAATACATGGACTACAAAATATTTTGGAAACC
>NW_006408618.1:5533368-5541037 GCF_000296735.1 Chrysochloris asiatica
TGGTATATGGAGGGGATTATAATCAATGTAATGAAACAAGTTATATGAATTGTTGAATGTGAAACTGATGATGTGCCCTGTAAACTTTCATTCACTCAATCCACAATAAAAACCTTAAATTAAAAAATAAATAAATAAATAAATTAAAACTAGATTATTAAAGTAGCACATCTGTACACAGGTACACCTGTAAGTTAAGAAAGGTGGGCATCTGTTAGTAATGTTTCTAGGCCTTGATGTCCTTGAAATCAGTGAGTCCAGAAGACCAATGTGGGGTCATGCTGATTTATAAACATGGACACAGACCTTCTAATTAATCATGACTAAAACATCGGCATTGATAACTTGATTTCTAGGGCACTATAACCCTTCAGAAACAAAACAATAAGACAAATCTTAGGTGTAGACACCTTAAAAGTCTTATACCTCACCACATCTAGACTGCCAGATAATTCATCTGCTCTAAAAATGCCTAATGGCAGGTTCAAATATCAAATTCACGCTGTTTCCAATTATATGACATATTGAAGCTGATCCTTCCATCAAGGACTGAATAATTGCTTTCATATTGAATATCCGTTAATTTCTTCAGGTGACTGGCTTATATGTTGAAGGTAGCAACTTACAAAATTTCAGCTCTAGTGGTCTAAATGAGTTATTTACTTCATTGTGTAAATTATATCTTGTAGAGCATGAAATAGCACCATCCTGACCCAGAGACTACAGCAGGTGAAGTGTATCTTCTGGTGCATGAAATAGCATAATTATTTTCCAACTGAAATTTGAGGAAGCTCAGAGGACAGGCATACAGGGCACAAGTTACTTAATTAAATTCAGTTATACACTGAATGCATGTCAGGAGCTAGTCAAGGTGTTGGGAGTGGTTTGAGAAGGTGCAGATGACTCCCTATAGAACTGGGAGTTGTTTTTAATACCATGAGCCCATTTCGACTCATACCAACCCTGTATAGGGTTTCTGAGGACCAGCTGGTGGATTTGAACCACTGACCATGCAGTTAGCAGTCCAGTGATATTCACATAGCAAGAATAAATGGAAGAAAAAAAAAGAAAGAAAGAAAATAAATGGCAGACCATGATGAGTACCCTATCAAAGGTTTGGAGAAATTCTTCTGGGAGTGCAGCAGAGGAAGTATCTCAATAGCAAGATTCAGAGATAGTTCCATGAAATTTTGACCTTTGAGCAGGGTCAAAAAGAATGAGAAAGATTTGATAGGAGGTAGAGACAGCTCTGATAGCATAGTGGTTACGAATAGGGCTGCAAACCTTAAGGTCAGCAGTTCGAAACTACCAGCAGCTCCGCAGAAGAAAGATGAGGCTTTCTGCTCCCATAAAGATTTACAGCCTCAGAAACCCTGTACAGGGTCACTATGGGTCGGAACTGACCTGACGGCACTTAACAACAACAACAGAGGCAGCTGAGGTGAGTGAAAAGTAGTGAATGAGGAAACTCAGGCATGCTTGATGGTGGTGAAGTGTGTTGAGGACAAAGGGTAATGCGCTATCAGAGGGTCTTGATTGGCAGTACTAGAAATTTCCTCTGTATTCTGTGAGCTTGTTTGGCCTTCAATTCTTTTCAAGTAGGGGCATGACAATATTAAGAAATCTTTTGGTATCTGTAGTTGGAATTAGCCTCAAAGATGAATTTCAACTTGAAAAAAATTAATGGAACTTCCCCCCCTTGTCTTTTATTTATATCACAATTACTTATTTAGCTAGTAAGACACAGATGAACTTTTCTTATTACTGTGTTATTGTAGTTAAGTGCCGTTGAGTCAGTTACAACTTGTTATTGTCAGGTGCCATTGAGTTGGTACCGACTGATAGTGACCCTATGTACAATAGAACAAAGTACTGCCCAGTCCTCGGCCAACCTCACAATCATTGTTACGTTTGAGCCCATTGCTGCTGTCACTGTGCCAATCCATCTTGTTGGGGATTTTCTTTTTTTTCTCCAACATTCCATTTTAGCAAACATGATATCCTTCTCCAGGGATTGGTCCCTCCTGATAGCATTTCTGAAGTATGAGAGATGAAGTCTGATCATCTTGGCTCCCAAGGAGCATTCTGACTATACTTCTTCCAACAGAGTTTGGTTTGTTAATTTGGCGGTCCATGGTACTTCTAATAATTCACCTCCAACACCATAACTCAAATGCATTAATTGTTCTATGGTCTTCCTTATTTACTGTCCAACTTTAACATACATATGAGGTTATGGAAAATACCATGACTTGGGTCAGGTGTACCTTAATCCTCAAACTGACATCTTTGCTCTTGAACATTTTTAAAGAGGTCTTGTGCAGCAGATTTGCCTAATGCAATATGTCATTTGATTTCTTGACTGCTGCTTCCATTAGTGTTGATGGATCTGAGCAATCTTTTCTACAATTTTCATGTACAAGATGTTTATTTGTCCAGTGGTAAGGGCTTCTGTTTTCTTTACATTGATGTGCAACCTAAATCTGTGGTCTTTGATCTTCATCAGTAAATATTTTAAATTCTCTTTGCTTTCAGCAAGCAAGGGTGTATCATCTGCATATTGCAGGTTATTAATAAGTCATTCTCCAGTTCTGATGCCACATTTTTCTTCATCTAATCCAGCTTCTCGAATTATTTGCTCAGCATACAGCTTGAATAAATATGGTGAAAGAATACAACCCTGTCATATGCGTTTCCTAATTTTAAACTATAAAGTGTTCCCTTGTTCTGTTTGAACAACTGCACCTTGGTCTATGTACAGGTTTCTCATGAGCACAATTTAGTGTTCTGGAATACTCATTCTCTGCAATGATGTCCAAACTTGTTGTGATCCACACAATTGAAAGTGTTTGCTGAGTCAATAAAGCACATTTGAACATCTTTTTGGCATTCTCTGCTTTCATCCAAGATCCATCTGATGTCAAAAATGATATCCCTCATTCCATGTCATCTTCTGAATCCTGCTTGAACCTTTGGAAGTACTCTATCAATATATGATTGCAACCATTTTTGTGTTTATCTTTAGCAAGATTTTACTTGCATGTGATAGTAATAACATTATTTGATGATTTCCTCATTCCATTGTGTTACCTTTCGTTGGAATGGTTATAAATCTGGTTGTCTTCCAGTCAGTTTGCCAGGTAGTTGTCTTTCAAATTTCTTGGCATAGATAAGTGAGTGCCTCCAGTGCTGCATCAGTTTGTTGAAAGATTTCATTTTGTATTCCATTAACTCCCAGAGACTTATTCTAAGCCAATGCTTTCAATGCACCTTAGACTTCTTTCTTCAGTATCATTTGATCTTGGTCATATGCTATCTCTTGAAGTATTGAACATAAACCATTTCTTTTTGGTACAGTTACTCTATATATTTCTTTTATCATCTTATGATGCTTTTGCATCATTCTATATTTTACTTATACAATCCTTCAATATTTCAAGTCGAGGCTTGATTTTTTTGTTCAGTTCCTTCAGCTTGAGAAATGTTGGGTATGTTCTTCCCTTTTGGTTTTCTAATTTCAGGTATTTGCACATTTCATTATATTTTACTTTGTCTTCTAGAGTTGCCCTTTGGAATTTTCTATTCAGCTCTTTTACCTTCTTATTTCTTGGATTTGCTTTAGCATCTGTACACTAGAGAGCAGGTTTCAGTCTCTTCTGACATCCATTTTGGTCTTTTCCTTCTTTCTTGTATTTTTAATATCCTTTTACTTTCTTCCTATAAGATGTTCTTGATGTCCTCCCACAGCAATTCTGGTCTTTAGTGTCAAATCTGTTTTTCAGATGATCTCTAAATTCAGGTGGGATATTTTCAAGGTCCTATTTTGGCTCTTGTGGACTTGTTTTAATTTTCATCAGCTTTGGCTTGAACATACTTGAGTAACTGATGGTCTGTTCCACCGTCTGCTGTTGGCTTTTTTGGCTGATGAGATGGAGCTTTTCCACTGTCTCTTTCACAGATGCAGTCAATTTGATTTCTGTGTATTCTACCTTATGAGGTCCATATGGATAGTCTTTTATGTTGTTTAAAAAAGGTATTTGTAATGAAGAAGTCATTGGTCTTACACAATTCAATTGTGTGTATTCCAGCATCATTTCTATCACCAAGGCCATAATTTCCAACTACTGATTCTTCCTCTTTGTTGCCAACCTTTGCATTCCAATTGCCAGTAATTATCAAAAAATTGCATGTTTAATCTATTTAAAACTGAAGAAATTGGTACAATTCTTCAATTTCATCATCATTGGCTTTAGTGGTTGAATAATAGGGGTATTAACTGGCCTTCCTTATTTGTTGTTGTTGTTAAGTGTCATGGAGTCAGTTCTGAATGATAGTGACCCTTTATAAGTTTTCTGAGGAGCAGCTGGTGTTTCAAACAGAATTTGCAGTCCAGTGCATTAACCTGTAGCACCACACCAGGCCTTTTTGTATGGATATTATCCTATCACAATTAGCATTGTGTTTCAAGACAGATCTTGATATGGTTTTTTTGATGACCAATGTGATGCCATTCCTCTTCAATTTGTCATTTCTGGCATAGTAAATCATGTAATTGTCAGATTCAAAAGGCCAATAGCAGTACATTTCAGCTCACTACTTCCTAGGATATTGATGCTTATGTGTTCCATTCCATTTTTTTTTTAAAATGTTTTATTGCTTTACATTCATCCTATCATATATCGTTTCATTGCCATGGTTACAATCCTCTCCATGCTTCATCAAACAACCAAAGGGTATACCCCGCAAGCCTGCCTCTCTGTCGTCAGCACACAGCCCCTTTCCCTCTCTGGGTTTAGAGTCCCCAGCTGTTCCATCTCTCCACGTCATCGTCTCTGCCTTCATCTCTGGCATCACTGCTTCTCTGGGTAGGGTCCCAAACTCCACTCTTCTCCCTTGAAGACCTCCCAGGGACCTCTACTCCTAGACTGCAAAGTCAACCACTCCCCTCCTTCTGCTATAAAATGTCTACCTTTGCATTTCCAACCCTCACAGTCAGTCCTGACATCAATTATTCACTATTGTACCACAAGAGTCCTATCCCCATCTCCTTTCATCAGCCCTACCCAGACAGATTAGATACTATTCAGTAGAGATTCTACCTTCCTCAGCACCCTCTGTATCTAGGCTCCATCTTGAAAGCTTGTAAGCCAGTCACTTCTTGCCTTTGTAGCCCCCTCATTTTGGGTAGCCAATGTCCAAGTTGCCCATCCCTGTCTACCCAGTGTATGGAGGGGATGGGAATAATCCTCGTTATAAAGATTTGTTCCTTCTTTTGAGCTACTGCATCCATAGGTGTAGGTCAAGTTCATCAAATTGTATCAGATTACTCTTATTTTCCCTCTTCTTTCTTCTTCTAGTTGAGTCCATTTCATTTTTGACAATTTCCAATTTTCCTAGATCCATACTTTGTACAGTCCATGTTCCGAATATTAATGGCTGTTGACAGCTGTTTCTCTTCATTTGAAATTGTGCCCCATCAGCAAGTGAAGGTCCCGAGCTCTTTACTCCATTTGTGTCATCATGGTCAACTCTACTTTGAGGAGGCAGCTCTTCTGCAGTTGTATTTTGAGTGCCTTCCAACCTGTGGGGCTCATCTTCTTGCATTATATCTGAAAATATTCTAGTGCTCTTCATCATGTTTTAATATTCAATATTTTGGTGCTGACAGTGTTCCACTGTTATTAAGAAGGTTCTCAGTGACTAAATATTCAGTAGTCTCTCCTTTCTAGTCTGTCTTCACCTGAAAGCTCAGCTGAAACCTGTCCACCATGGGTGACCCTGCTGATATTTCACATACCTGTGGCATAGCTTCCAGAATCATAACAACATGAAAACTACCACAGTACGACAAACTGACAGATGAGTGGTGGTTTCTGACTCACAGTGACCCTTTATATGTTTTCCGAGGAGTGGCTGGAGGGTTTGAACCACCAACCTTGACGTTAGCAGTCCAGTGCTTATCCTGCAGTGCCACACCAGCCACATTCCTCTAGGGTGGTGTTTTTTTCAGGGTGTATAATTTCTTAAATTTCTTTTCTCTCACTCTTTTTCTTGACAAGATGCATTTTGTACTCCATTAAGTTATACTGCATCATTTTTGTTCCTTATTTTAAAAGGGGCTCTAATGTAATTCAAGTGAAAAGTTGTTTTATTACTGTGAAATGCAGGATATGCATTATAAAATATCAGGCTTTTAAATATCTTCAATCTGAATAAAGACTCGAAGTGACCATTTAGCTCCAAGCAGTTGCCGTTCTGACAAATTAAGAATTCAGACAACACTGTGTAGGCTCTGGATGTAGCTGGCCTATTGGGGTATTGGTAAGCAAGGCATGTTTTGACAGCCCCCAAAGTCCCTGTGAGATCTGTATAGTATACAAAAGAAACCCATTATGAGGATGTGGAATGTCTTAGATGGGATTGGGTTTATACCTGGAATAATATGTGTTTGTTGTCTAATTCTCTTTTACTGGAGTTCTTCTGGTGCAATTCGCTCCCAATTTCACCTGCACAGCACTACTGGCCCAACTCCATCTCTAATTACACAGCCCTAGAATCTTCCATTTGCCCTTTCTGATCTTCTCTCCACCCTCCCTTCCTGATCTCTGTCCCTGGAGGCTCCATGCCCTGGAGATGCACATTCAGCCCAAGGGGAAATCCAGTGAAGAGCCATGGCAATGAGGAGGCTGAGTTCTTGGCTCCCTCTCCATGAGATTGCCTGGGGATGGCCATGTCCCTCAGCTTCTCACCAGGTGACCTTTTCTACATGACTGAATCTCTCTTTCCAGATTCTGATTACCACTGCCCAGTGGTGTCCCCAACGGTGTGTAAACTGCTCAGGGTGACACTGTGAGAAGGAATGACACCAAATGAAGGTCTATGAAATGTTTTTGAAGTATTTAAGCAGAAATTTATTAATTTTTATAAACACATCCCTGTGGACTCCTGGTATGGTGCTGTAGAATCAGCACTAGATTTTGAACCACAATGTTGGCAGTTCAACATCCCAGCTGCTCCCAACAACATCTCTGTAGTTGGTTATAAAAGCAAAAACACTTTTTGTAAGACTAGCTTACATGTGGCAGTATAACTACAAGGCTAACACTACACTAGTTTATTTTTTGAACTTTCTAGTGAACTGATTTTGTCAAATATTCTAGTGTTTTAGCTACAATGTTGTGGTAAGTAATATTTGTAAACCTATATCAATAGCCTTTTTGAGAATGAAGTAGTAATTAGAGGAAATGATGGAGAAAAAGCAAAGGGTTACATTCAGTTACTAACTGTTGTAACGAATAATGTTGTAATTCAATGTAGAAAACTTTTATAAAACAATTTTGTTGTTATTATTCATGTAATCTAATAAATATTACATTTAAAAGGATATTAAAAATACAAGAAAGAAGGAAAAGATCATATTTACCATATAGCATTCTGTGAAAGAACCCTGGTAGCATTGTGCATTACATATTGGGCTATTAACTGCAAGGTCAGTAGTTTGAATCCAGCAGCTGCTTTGTGAGAGAAAGATTCATCTTGCTGTTCCTGAAAGGTTTACAGTTTTAGGAACCCTTTATGAATCGGGCTGCGAACCTTAAGGTCAGCGGTTCGAAACTACCAGCCGCTCCGCGGGAGAAAGATGAGGCTTTCTACTCCCGTAAAGATTTAC
>NW_006408618.1:5541137-5590438 GCF_000296735.1 Chrysochloris asiatica
AAAGGAGCTCTGGTAGCGTAGTGGTTACGAATCGGGCTGCGAACCTTAAGGTCAGCGGTTCGAAACTACCAGCTGCTCCGCGGGAGAAAGATCAGGCTTTCTACTCCCGTAAAGATTTACACCCTCGGAAACCCTGTACAGGGTCGCTATGGGTCGGAACCGACTCGACGGCACTAACAACAACAACAATACAGGATTGCTATGAGTCAGAATGGACTCAACAATAATTAGCAGTGGCAGCATTCTATAATTAAATTGATAACAAACATTACCGAGGATTTTGTAATACTCCTTAGAAACCAGGAGGGCAAGACTTTGTCTCTCATACTTTGGACAAATCAGGAGGGACCAGTGCCTGGAGACAGATATCATGCTTGGTAAAGTGGAGAGCCTGAGAAAAAGAGGAAGCCCCAGTGAGATGGATTGGCACAGTGGCAGCAGCAATGGGCTTAAACATAACAACAATTGTGAGGATAGCACAGGTCTGGGCAGTGTTTAGGGGTGTGGCATCATGACTCACCAACTCTAGTGATACCGCTGCCTCTGCCCATGCCACTCCCCTGCTTTGTGACTGGAGAACTAAAGTCCTGCATTATACTTATGGTTCTCTTATGCTCCAGCACACCTATGTACATAATTCCTTTGTAAATACGCTCTCTTCTCCTGATTTGAGTTTGCCTCCTACTATTCCGAATCGGGTTGCAAACCGCAAGGTCAGCAGTTCGAAACTACCAGCTGTTCCGAGAGAGAAAGATGAGTCTTTTTGTTTCTGTAAAGATTTACAGCCTCGGAAACCCTGCACAGGGTCGCATTGAGTTGGAACCGACTCCACGGCACATAACAACAACAACAATAACAATTTGAAACTCTGGGCAATGTGCACACCAACCACTCTACCCTTCTGACTGACCATTTGAGAGAGTGTCTACCACTGACCAAGTAGACAGCACCTTTCTGCTAACTTGAAAGTTTGTTTGAGATGAGACAGGACAATCAGCTCTCTCAAACCAGTGATTCCGTGGGTCAAATGTGAAGCATTGGATTCCCATCTGTCTTGGAGGTGCTAGGAGGAGGAAAGGGTGGAGTCCAGTGTGGATAGAGTTGGGGTGGGGGGAGTGAAGTGTGAGGGATCATCTGGGAGTGAGTGTCAGGGAATGGAACTGAAACAGAAGAAAGCAAAGACTTCTTTGAATCCTTTGATAGGAATGGGGCCTCAAGTGAGGTTTAGCCCTGCCCACTCTATTCATTTCCCTCCAGATAGGCACTGGTCTGCAACTTGAGCGCTATGGCACATGGCCGCGTGTCATCTGGGGGCACAAGAAGAGCAAAGTGACCGAGTCTTGCACCTTCTGGAAAGTTTTGAGTTTGAGATAAATTTTTTAAATAAAAGTCAATTTTGAAGCAGTTTCGATCCAAGGGCTACTTAGGTATGTTTGGTTAATAAGGTTTGTTGTTGTGAAGTGCCAGCGAGTCGGTTCCGACCCATAGCAACCCTGTATAGGGTTTCCGAGGAGCAGCTGGTGAGCTTGAACCGCCGACCTTGCAGTTCAAACGGCTTTGCAGTCTGGCGCATTAACCCACAGCACCACACCAGGACTGTCAAATTCTACAAATTCAGCTAATTCTTCTTCACAGTGGCAATAAGGACCCAGTCTATTAAATGCTAAGGAGCTCTGGTAATGTTGTGATTATGAGTCGGGCTGCTAACCTCAAGATCAGTAGTTCAAAACTACCAGTCATTCCGTGGGAGAACGATGAGACTTTGTGCTCCCATAAAGGTTTACAGCTTTGGAAACCGTATGTAGGGTCTCTATGAGACGGAACTGACTCCACCGCACACTACCACCACCTATTAAATGTTATCTTCATGAATGGTATCATCCCATATTATCTTTTCTCCTCACAGCACCCTATGAAGTCATATTAATATCATTTTACAAAATGAGAAAAGCAAAGGCTCTGAGAGGTTAAGAAATTTGCCCAAGTTTATATCTGGTTGGTAAATGCAGAGCAGAGATAGAAACGTCTCGCCTCAAAGTTAAATAAGTCTTTCATTGGGTTCCACTGACTCTATGAAGGGGTCTTTGGGTGGCCCCCAAACCACACCTTTACATTTATCAATAGTCGCATTCATTCATTCACTTATTTATTCATTCACTCACTCATTTTATGAGTATCATATATGAAAGGACTTCAGAAAGTTCGTGGAAAAATTCCAGTATCTTTTAAGTCCATGTTTTTCATGACCTTTTTGAAATCCCAACATATATACCAGATATAGTGCTGTAACCTGTGGGCATGGGGCACAAAGCAGACAAAGCGGCACCCTTAATAATACTGATGTTTTGATAGAGATATTTAATGTGGTCAATTTGAATTTTACTCAGGGAGAAGGGTTCCTGGAGACACTTAAAAGCCTGTTTGTCAGAGTTGTTAAGTGTTGTCAAGTCCATTCTGACTTGTGGCGAACCTGTATAGAGTTTCTGAGGAGCGGCTGGTGAGTTTGAACCAACAACCTGTGGTTAGTAGTCCAGTGCTGATGTTACAATGCCTCACCAGGACTCCGTTCATTAGAGAGCCTTGGATCTTTTTGCAAGGTTGTCTTTACCTTGCTCTATTGGAGAGAGCCCTGATCAGAAAGACACTTGGCTGTCTAGTACCTTCCAGGTACACACAGGGGCCTGGATTTCTTTGAAGTGTTGTTTTACCACAGATGTTTCCTCCTCCCCACTTCTGCTTAAAACTAATCCATCCTCTGTGCCTCATTCCCTCAGCAGTCAAATGCCAAAGTAATACAAGATACAATATTGGCAATAAATTAATGCCATCTGAAAACCTATTTGGAAACAGGTAGGTCTTAAACCATAAATAACAATGACATTTTCATTTTAACAACAGCCTTCAACTAACCTAACAGTGGACATGGTTCAATGTGGTTTCATGTTGTAGCAGAGAATAAGATTCATCACCTGTAAAAGGTTTCAACATTTTTCTCTCACATCGATCTTTCTACCTTTCCCCTTTAAAAAGCACTAAGATGATTCAAAGTAACAGAACACCTCACATTTGTAAAACTCATTATATTTTTCAAGATTCTCTCGTAAACATAATCTCAGTTGATCCTTCTAAACAATTTTGTAAAGTATAGACAGAGGGTATGTTGCCCCATTTTTCAGATGAGTAAACTGAGGCTCATTCATATGAATACTAAGTCTTATTACCATGGTACAAAAGAAATAAAAAATTCTGAAGGTAATTTATGCTACATCTGAAAAATTCACAGTTTACAAAGGAATCTATCACACACTTATTCTAGTTTGTTTTCGACACTGGAAAATACAGTGACATTTAGAAAAAAAAAGACACAAGATTTATTATTTTTTCCCCCTGTCTTTCTCAGCAAGAACGTGTTCTCTGAATAATAAAAATAATAATAAGGGGGTTTAGTCTTACTTTTTCCAATCTCTGACTTTTTATAGGTGATTTAATGAGCAGCTGGGTGTGGGGGAGGGAGCAGAGGACTCACAACATTGACTCTAAGCTGCAGGACAGAAGATTGGTTCAGACCAGGAGGTGGAGGGTGAGAAGAGAATGGGCAGAGAAGCTCTAGATGGTTAGTGCAAGGGGGAACCTTTCTCTGTTATGTCTGTGGATTTACTCAACAACTCCCTTGCACAAGGGTTAGAGAATTTGTCCCAAGAGGCTTTCTGATTTTCCTACCAATAGCCACAAAAACTTGATCCTTTCTGGGAGTTTGTAATAGGAAAGCGTATCCCTTTGATAAGCAGGAAAATCATTATAAAAGTGCTTCCCCTACTGATAAGACACCTGCTTGATTCACTAAATGAAAAGCCCAAAGCAGGTGAGCTATTTCCCTAAACGGCTCTGATAATTTTCCATGCCTTATCCACCAAAGGTTGTATTTGAAGATAATTAAGAGGTAGGTAGTGACATGTCTTTCGACTGTTCTAAACTATTATGAGTTCATTAGTCTATTAGACCCACAAATTGGTGATAGAAGGATCTGAGTTTTTGATCTGCAGGATGAGTCTGTGTCTACTGTATTAAAACAAAAATGAGTATTTGTCAACTGTCTCCAAAATAACAATATCTCTGAGCTTTTCCTAGAAGATGAAAGACAAGAGACTGGTAGCTGGGTTTGTTCAGACCAGCGATATGTGAGTCAGAAGAGAAAGAAACTTCCCATTACCTTCAGGCTAAGCTGATAGGGTAGACGTACAGGTCTCAGAGTCTGTGCATTCTGCCCCAATTTATAGGGCTTTGTATACTATCATTATCTTCATTTTACAGATTAAGAAACTGAGGCACAGAGAGATTAAGTGACTTGCATACAGTTAGAAAACCTTTAAATGAGGGAGCCAAAATTTAAATTTCAGCAACCTGGCTCCAAAGCCTTCTCTAACTGTCAAGGGATGTATCCAATGAATCTGGAAGTCTTATGAGATAGAATTTGTGACAATTTTCTCTCCCTCAGTGCTTCAGATAACCTGTTACTACACTAGCCACAATGACTTTTTAAAGAGTTATTGTCTTCCCTAAGAACTGAGGGTCCCTGTATAGTCTAGCACAAACAGTTCTCTCTCCCTCTACTTAACTGTCTATCCATACACATACGTACACATATGCATTGTACATATTGTGTAGTGTATATATATATATATATATATATATATATATGTTGTTGTTAAGTGCCTTCGAGTCGGTTACGACCCATAGCGACCCTGTACAGGGTTTCCGAGGGTGTAAATCCTTACGGGAGTAGAAAGCCTCATCTTTCTCCCGCGGAGTGGCTGGTAGTTTCGAACCGCTGACCTTAAGGTTTGCAGGCCGATTCGTAACCACTACGCTACCAGAGCTCCACATTAATACATGCACATATATATTTGTGTGTGTGTATGTGTATGTGTGTAGAGTCCTGGTGTGGCATTATGGCATTATGGACTAATGCGCTGAACTGCGATGTCAATTTGAACCATGAGGTCAGAGGTTCAAGTTCACCAGCAGCATCTCAGAAACCCTATACAGGGTAACTATGGGTCGAAACCAACTTGATGGCACTTGACAACAACAACAATAATGTGTAAATGTGCATGTATTGCATTAGGTAAATCTGTTGCACAAGACCTGTTTTAAGTACTCAAGCCCAAAGATGTCAGTTTGAGGACTAAGGTGTACCTGACCCAAGCCATAGTATTTTTAATAGCCTCATATGCATGTGAAAGTTGGACAATGAGTAAAGAAGACCATAAAGGAACTGATATATTTGAGTTATGGTGTTGGAGAAGAATATTAAAAGTACCATAGACTTTTAATTTTAATATTAAAAGTACTATGGACTGCCAGAAGAACAAACAAATTTGTGTTGGAAGAAGTCCAGTCTGAATGCTCCTTAGAAGTCAAAATGATCAGACGTCGTCTCTCATACATCAGACATATTATCAGAAGGGACCAGTCCCTGGAGAAGGACATCATTCTTGGTAAAATAGAGGGTCAACAAAAAATAGGGAGACCCCCAGTGAGATGGATTGGCATAGTGGCAGCCACAATGGGCTTAAGAGTAGCAAAGATTGTGAAACTGGCACAGAACCAGGCAGTGTTTCATTCTGTTGTACATAAGGTCACAATGAGTTGGAACTGATGGAACCTAACAACAACAATATATATATAAATATATGTGTGTGTGTATTTTTTTTCATTACTAGAATTCCTATATATTGCATGTAGTCCAATATATTGTTGTTGCTGTTAAGTAATGTCAAGTCAGTTCTGATTCAGGCACAACAGAACAAAATACCGCCTGGTTCTGGTCCCTCTTGCCAACATGTCCAAGATACAAGAGAGCACTATGGGAATACTTCTTCCAAGACAGATTTGTTTGTTTTTCTGGCAGTCTATAGTACTTTTAATATTCTTTTCCAACACCATAATTCAAATGCATCAATTCTTACACATTCTTCCTTATTCATTATCCAACTTTCAATGCACATGAGGCAATTGAAAATACCATGACTGGTCTGGTACAGTTTAGTCCTAAAAGTGACATATTTGCTTTTTAGCATATTCAATAGGTCTTTTAAAACAAATTTGCTTGCTGTAATATGTTCTTTGATTTCTTGACTGCTGCTTCCATAAGTAATGACTGTGGATCCAAGCAAAATGAAGTCTTTGACAACTTCAATTTCTTCTCAGTTTATCCTGATGTTATTTATTGGTCCAATTGCAAGGATTTTTTATTTGTTTATGTTTAGGTACAATCCATATTGAAGGTTATAGTCTTTGATCTTCAGTAAGTATTTCAAGTTCTCTTTGTTTTCAGCCAGCAAGATTGTATCATCTGCATATTGGAGGTTGTCAATGAGCTTTCCTCTAATCCTGATGTTATAAATATATTACATATGCCAATAAAATGTTATATATACAATTTAATCCATTAAATAAGTATATTTGTTGTTGGTGCTAAGTGCCATTGAGTAGGTTCTGACGCACAGCAGTCCTGTACAGGGCTTCCAAAAAGCGGCTGGTGAATTTGAACTGCCAACCTTTCAGTTAGTAGTCCAGTGCTTGCCCTATAGCACCACACTAGGATTCCTAAATATGTATATTGTGTTGTTGTTGCTACTGTTGTTAAGTACTGTTGAGTTTATTCTGACTTGTAAAGACCCTGTATAGGGTTTCCAAAGAGCTGTTACCAACCTTGAGGTTCAAATTGACCTTGCAGTCCAGCACATTAACCTGCAGTGCCACGCCAGTGGTATTTATGTGCCATGGAGTTGGTTCAGACTCATAGAGACTCTCTACAGAGTTTCTGAGGCTGTAAATCTTTATGGGAGCAGAAAGCCTCATTTTTCTCCCTTGAAGTGGCTGGCAGTTTCTAACTGCTGACCCTGTGGTTAGCAGTTCAACTTGTAACCCATTACTCTACCAGAGCTCCTTTGTATATAGCATACAATAGTTTTATTTCAATAAAACTTGACTACGTAAAGGAAATAAGTGTTAATTGCTATAATTTGATGAACTTGACCTATACTTATGGATGTAGTAGCTCAAAATACCAACTGAGAGGGAAGGGGTCTTCATATCAAGGATTAATCCTGTCTCCTCTGTACACAGGGTTGACAGGGACAGGCAACTTAGACATTGTCTACCTAAAATGGGGGGTAGGGTATAAAGTAATGAAGTGACTGACTTACCAGTTTTCAAGAAGTTTAGTTTCAGAGTGGAGAGGGGGTGGGGAAGGTATAATCCCCACTGAATAGTTTTCATCTTGTCTAGATGTGTCTGGTGAAAGGAGATGGGGATGATTCTTATGATTCAACAGTGAGTAATTGTTATCATGACTAATTGCAATTGTTACTACTGTAAAAGTAGAAGTTTTGTAACACAAAGTTGTTATTGTTGTTAGGTGCTGTCAAGTCGGTACCGACTCATAGTGACCCTATGCACAACAGAACACTGCCTGGTCTTGGGCCAACTTCACAATTGTTGCCATGCTTGGGCCCATTGGTGCTGCCACTTTGCCAATCCATTTCGCTGGGGGTCTTCTTCTTTTTCTTTGACCCTCTACCTTACCAAACATGATATCTTCTCTGGTGACTGGTCCCTCTTGACAATGTGCCTGAAGTATGAGAGGCAAAGTTTGGCCATCCTGGCCTCCAAGGATCACTCTGGCTGCATTTCTTCCAACACAGATCTGTTGGTTCTTTTGGCAGCCCATGGCACTTTCAGTATTCTCCTCCAACACCAAAACTCAGAGGCATCAATTGTTCTATGGTCTTCCTTATTCACTGTCCAGCTTTCACATGCATAAGAGGTTATTGAAAATACCATGGCTTGGGTCAGGTGCACCTTAGTCCTCAAGCTGACATCTTTGCTCTTCAACACTTTAAAAAGGTCTTGTGCAGCAGATTTGCCTAATGCAATATGTCAAAGTGGGGAGTAGTTAATCTTACATTCCAGGAACAGAGACCCCTAGGACCATCAAGGTAGAAGAGCATGAGCAGAATGTGGGGCCCTATCCAGAGAAGAAGTGACATCAGAGATGAGAACATGGAGAGATAGAGCATCTGAGGACTGTGGACTCATGGAAAGAGAAAGGCTGTGTACTGGTGTCTAGGAGGCAAGCTTGCAGAATGTGCCCTTTGGTTGTTTAAATGATTATATATTCCTGAGAGTTTTTGTGTACATCAAAAAAATAAAATAAAATAAAAATCAGAGGTAATAGAAGCAAATACTGTTGAATGATCATGCATAGAGGAGATTGTAATCATTGCAATGAAATGAAATACGATAGGATGTAAAACAATGTTCTCCCATGTAAACTATCACTCAATTCACAATAAACACTTAAAAAAAAAAACCTTGATTACATATTTAAGTACATTTTAATGGAATAAAATAAGCTTATATACATATATACATACATATTTGAATAAAATATTGCTAAGTTTGTACATATGAGAGGGCTTCAAAAAGTTTGTGGAAAAATTCCATTTTATTTTCATTCTACTTTTTCACAAACATTTGAAGCCCTCTTGTATATATGTTGCTATTGTTGTTCTGTGCCGTGGAGTCGGTTCCGACTCATAGTCACCCTGTACAGGGTTTCTGAGGCTGTAAATCTTTATGGGAGCAGAAAGCCTCATCTTTCTCCCGCGGAACAGATGGTAGTTTCGAACTGCTGACCTTGTGGTTTGCAGCCCGATTTATAACCACTACGCTACCAGAGCTCCTTCTTGTATATATGTGTGTGTGTGTGTGTGTATATATATATAGGCTTTCATAGAAAGAGAAAAGGAAAGAAAAAATGTTTCCAGCCATTCTAAAGTCTTGAATATTCCTACAAATATGTCTTTTCCTGCCACCCAAGTTTCTATAATGTTCCTGTTTGCAGTGCTATCCTGAAGAACTGTTGCGGAGAGCTGGTGGGATGACCCTGTGGGGGCTGGGGCCACACTGTCCTGCTAGCCATCAGCACAGTTTATTGTTAGGGTAATGAATATCCTGCTGCCCTCCTTCCCAGCTTCTCTCACTAATAGCTCTGGAGGTATAGGTCTTCCCCTCTTCCTCTAATTCTAATTCCTGCTGCTTGTCACATTGTTTCTTATTATTCACCTTGGAACCTGTCAGCCATCCACACCCCTAATTGTCTTTACCCACAGCACGTCCATCTTCACTGAAAAGCTGGACTTCTCTGATTGCTCAGCACCTGTCAATCTCTCATAGATTTATTTGATTCTTCTCAGAAATGGAGGAGTCATTTGTGGCCTTCTTTGCCCTTGGATTTGATGAAGGTTGCAAGCTGTGAGCTGGGTCACAGATCGTATGACCACCTCAGGGAAATTTTAGAGATGGGGCATTGCATGGTAGGCTGAGTACTTCCATTCATTGACTTTATGAGTTTGAGTAAATCATGCGACTTCTCTGAGCCTCAGTTTCCTTTTCCACAAAGGAAGGATTACTTATAGTAAGAATGAAGTCTATGTGACAGTGTTTTGTAATTTATGAAGTGACACATAATTGATGGGAAGATATTAGCATTCTTGACATACAAAAAGGAGGGAAGCAAGTGGTCTCCATTTCTCCATGGTCAGAGGCTCATTATGCGCCATCGTGGTTACAAATCAGGCTACTAATCTCATGGTCAGCAGTTCGAAACTACCAGCTGTCCACGGAAGAAAGATGAGGCTTTCTGCTCCCATAAAGATTTACAGCCTTGGAAACCCTGTACAGGGTCACTATGAGTTGGAACCAACTCCACAGCATGTATCAACAACAACACAACAGCTGTTGAATTATCTTTACTCACCAATCTCTCTTCAACCCCAACATTCCTGGGGGTACTAAGGAGTTGGTGAATCGTGACTGGGACATAAATGAATAATTGTTGAATTGAGCAGAGAACTTATGGTGCTCAGCTGGCTATGAGTGATGAATTTGTGGTATTTGTGGTACACCTTCTTGACCCACAGTTGCAGAGGAAATCACTATTTCAAGCAGTTGATCAATAATCCTTAATGATTAGCAACTCTTCTTTCTGGAGTGGGGTTGATTAGAATATGAATCTGAAACTCAACCCCCTAGGAATCAGAAAACCAGCAAACTATTGGTGGTCAAGTTGTTTCCAACTCATGGTAACGTCATGCGTGTCAGAGGAGAACTGCATTCCATAGAGTTTTCAGTTGATGGTTTTTCAGAAGTAGATCACCAGGACTTTCACATGAGGCTCCTCTACTTAGCTGCTAAGCATGTTAATGGCACCACTCAGGACTCCAGGAATCACAAGGATTCCTAAATCATTCCTTGATTATTCCTAGGTTGTGTTTGATCCCTGAAACTCAGAGAAACCAGGGCAGGGACATGAGGAGCTGAAATTATTCTTACTAAAGCAGGTGGTCATGAAGCCTAGGAGGCAAGCATTAGAGTCCAAAGCCAAGTATGGGCTGTCCTTGGATGGACTGGAGCATGATACATGGCAAGACTGAAGTGGATAGTATAGTGGAGCCAAAGTATAGTCAGGGTCAACTGAAATTCACAGATATGGATTAGGACTGCTTCAGTAAGAACTGGAGTTGTGGTGGTAAAAACAGTTAAGGTGCTAGGGTGCTAACTGAAAGGTTGAAGTTCAAGTCCACCCAGATGCACCACAGGAAAAAGGACTGGTAGTTTACTTCTGAAAAATCACCATGTGGAACACAGTTCTACAGTGATGCACACGGGTTGCTGTGAATTAGAATTGACTCATTGGTAACTGGCTATGGTTAGAACTAAATGGGGAGGAGGCATGGCAGGCACCTAGAACCAGAATGTAAATGTGATGTGCACCAGACTCAGGGTGGGTGTGGGCCAGTCAGTAAGCCTAGGAAGATAGAACATCCACATCAACAGCCTAAAGTTAAACCAATACATCTATATATATGTTTCAAAATGTGATGCTTTTTCTGATTAGAAAAACAGTCCATATTAATTGTAATTGCAACATTGGGCTCAAACATAGCAATGATTATGAGGATGGTGCAGGATCTGGCAGTGTAGTATTTGTCCTATTGTCACGATGGGTCAGAACTCGATGTTACTTAAAAACAACAACAACATAGGAAGGAGCCCTGGTAGCATAGTGATTATGCATTGGGCTGCTAACCACAAGGTCAGCAGCTGAAATCCCCTGGCTGTTCCATGGAAGAAGATGAAGCTTTCTGCTTCCATAAGGATATATAGTCTTAGGGACCCCATGTATGGTCACTATGATTCAGAACTGACTTTATGGCACACCTCTACTGCCACCATTGTATAAAGGGTCTCTATGAGTTGAAACTGACTGGATAGCACCTAACAACAGCTACAGCATATTCATTATATTTCGATATATTCATATCAAAAGCTTATATTTTCAATACTCTGACCTATAGAAAAATCAATAATGATTTTGATATATTTCTTTCCAATTTTTCTTTACATAATTGAGATAATACCCTATTTTGAATGGACATTTTAAACCAACATGTGTTTTGGACTTTGGAAAAGGCGTCTTGGTGGCATAGTGGGTTATGCATTTGGCTGCTAGCCATAAAGTCAGCAGTTCAAACCCATAAAGTCAGCAGTTCAAACCCATCAGCTGCTCTGCGGGAGAAAGATGTGACTGTCTGCTCTGATAAAGATTTATTGCCTTGGAAACCTTATGGGGTAGTTCTACCTTGTCCTATAAAGTCCCGATGAGTTGGAATCCACTTGATGGCAGTGGGAGTGGGTCGTTAGGAAAGCACTGGTTAGTGACTCTGTTCCCACACAGGCATGCCTATTTGGCATGTCTCAAGACAACCTGGGATCAATCTGCTGCTGGCCACAGGATGAAGAAGGTAGGCTGCAGGGCAGGCCTGGCCATGCAGGGGTGGGGAGCTGGGTGGCTCCTAACAGGGAGCAGCTCCGGTGTTGTTTCCTCTGCCCTGGATACCAAGCACACATCTCTAGCAGTGTGGAGCCTCAGCAGGTGTTGACAGGGTAACTAGCTTCATCTCCATAGTTCTCCCCATTATTGTGTTTGTGGAACTGCAACCTGAAACACAGCTGTAACTGGGGCCTGTTTTGGTTCCCATGAGAACAATGTTGTTGCTGTTGTGTGTTGTTAAGTCAGTTCTGACTCATAGTGATCCTATATAGTGATTCTGAGGATTGGCTGGTGGGTTTGAACTGCTGACCTTGCAGTTAGCAGTTCAGTGCTTATCCTATAGCACTACACCAGGATTAATGGTCAGAATAATGGACTAGGTTTATTAGAGAAAGCCCTAAGGAAGAGTGAGGTCAGCAAGCCTTGTTAACTGTGATTTCTGGCCAATATGAAAAACAGGGCACTCATGTAGGTGGACCTGGACCTCTAGAGAAGAGAATTTCAGCTGGGATGAGGGTGGCTAGAATAGGATATGAAGAAGAAATGGTAGGTGAGGGATGGAAAGTCCCTGGATCCCCACTCTACACAATTTCCGCAATAGTGGGTAAAAAAAAAAAAGCATTTTCTAAGGGAATTAGTAATAAGGATCACTAAGTTTGGGTTCAAGCCAGATTCAGATGAAGACATGGAACTAGGGATACCATTGCTGACATCAGATGGATCTTGGCTTAAAGAAGAATAATAGAAAGATGTTTACCTGTGCTTTATTGACTATGCAAAGGCTTTCAATCGTGTGGATCATGAGAAGCTGGGGACAACATTGCAGAGAATGAGTATTTCAGAACTCATTCTGAATTTATTTGTGCTCATGAGATGCCTAACGTAGACCAAGAGGCAGTTGTTCGAACAGAACAAGAATACACTGAATGTTTGAAATTAGAAAAGGTATGCACCAGGGTTGTATTCTTTCACCATACTAATTCAATCTGTATGATGAGCAAATAATCCCAGAAGCTGGATTATATGAAGAAAAACATGGCATGAGGATTGCAGGAAGACTCATTAGCAACTTGTGATATGTAGATTAAACAACATTGCTTGCTGAAAACTAAGAGGACTTGAAGTGCTTACTAATGAAGATTAAAGATCATAGTCTTGGGTTGCACATCAGTGTAAAGAAAATAAGAATCCTTACCACTGGACCAGTAAATGACATCCACATAATTGGAGAAAAGATTGAAGCTGTCAAAGACTTCATTTTGCTTGGATCAATCATCAACACTCTTGGAAGCAGCAGTCAAGAACTCAAACGATGTATTGTATTCAGCATCTGCTACACAAGACTTCTTTAATGTGTTGAAGAGCAAAGATGTCAGTCTGAGGACTAATGTGCACCTGACCCAAGCCATGGTATTATAATAACCTCACATACATATGAAAGTTGGACAATGCATAAAGAAGACCTTAGAAGAATTGATGCATTTGAGTTATGGTGTCGGAGGAGAATATTAAAAGTATCATGGACTGCCAGAAGAACACACAAATCTATACTAGAAAAAGTATAGCCAGAATATTCCTTGGAAACCAGGCTGGTCAAATTTCGTCTCCCATACTTTGGACATATTGTCAGGAGGGGCTAGTTCCTGGAGAAGGATATCATGCTTGGTAAAGTGGAGAGTCAGTGAAAAAGAGGAAGACCCCAATGAGATGGATTGGCACAGTGGAAACAATGGGCTCAAGTGTAGCAGCTATTGTGAGGTTGGCGCAGGACTGGGTAGTGTTTTGTTCTGTTGTGCATAAGGTGGCTATGAGTTGGTATTGACTCGACGTCACTTAACAATAACAACAACAAAGTTTGAGTGGGAGACAGAAATTACTGGTCAAGGTTGTACTAAGAAAGAACTTCAGGTGTTTAAAATCCAAACAAGAAAAGTCAATTTGAAGACCTTGGAAGGTGACGTAAATCAGAGCATTCTGGTGGTGTTGTACCCACTAGTGTCCCTGTGTCTCTAAAGTCCTTCCTACCCCAAGTTCTCTAAGCAGATCTCAGGGCTCAGATTTTGGATGTTATTTTGTGTCTATCAAACCATTTTCTAAGATGTTATATTGAGAATACTTGAAATGGGAGTCAGGATGGTTCCTTGTCTGTGCTACCTGGAATCAAATAAGCCTGAAGTCTAGCATGTCATGTCTTAGCTGAGCTTCAACAGCCTCATTTGTAAAACAGAAATAATAATGACATCTTACAGGATTGCTTTAAACACTTAATATATAATGCGTATTGAGAATTTAACATAGCACTTAGCACAAAGTAACTATCTAAACAAATGTGAACTCAACTGGTAGTGCTTTCCTAGGTGCTATATAGGACTCAGATATCCCTGTGTGGTGCATATGGTTAAGGCTGCTAACTGAAAGGTAAGAGATTCACATACACCCAGAGGCACCTTGGAAGAAAGACCTGGCAATCTGTTGCAGAACATCCAGTCAAGAAAACCTGATGGTGCAGAGTTTTACTCTGAAACACTTGGGATCACCATGAGTTGGAATCGACTTGTCAGCAACTGGTTTGTAGGACTCAAGCTGAATGAGTTTGAGCTCTTACTATCAGGGACATTTTGGATACAAGTATCCCGGGTAATTCATGAGGATGGAATAAAATTTATTTTTATCAAAATCAATGGGTTCAGTTTCTGTAGCAATGTAATAAGCCGTGAAAATGGCTTTCGGTGACAATGGCTGAGCAGGGTAAAATGGCAGCTGGGAGCAATGAGATGTGCTTGCATTTTTTTCTTCCTACATATTGCCTGACTGTAGAAGTATCAATGTATTTGAGTTATGGTGTTGGAGAAGAATATTAAAAGTACTGTGGACATTCATAAGAGTAAACAAATCTGTGCTTTAAGACGTACAACCAGAATGCTCCTTAGAAACCAGGATGACTAGACTTCGTCTCTCATAATTTGGACAAGTTTTTAAGAGGGACCAGTCCTAGGAGAAGGACATTATGCTTGGTAAAGTGAGGGTCAGTGAAACGAGATGGATTGGCACAGTGGCAGCAGTAATGGACTCAAATGGAACAATTGTGAGAATGGTACAGGACTGGGCAGTGCTTTGTTCTGTTTTGCAAAAGGTCACTATGAGTCAAATTCGACTCCAGGGTGCCTAACAATAGCAATATATTACCTACCAAAGAGGTCACTGCACTTGAATTTGCAAAGGGTAGTTTTTATTCAGCATACCCAAGGTCTGTCGTTTGCACCCACCAGTCACTCTAAGGGAGAAAAATAAGGTTGTCTGCTTCTGCAAAAGTATCAGAAACCCTAAGAAGCAGTTCTACTCTGTCCTGTATAGAGAACAAACATAGAGCTCACCAGCCACTCCTCAGAAACCCGATACAGGGTTGCTACAAGTCGGAACTGACTTGACAACACTTAACAACAACAACCAGACACAGTATTATATGTTGGGCATATAATAGTGAATAAAGTTCTAACCACTAACTGAATTTAGACTAAAATTCAAGTCTCTTTAGTCGGAATTTCAAGACCTTTCTGCCACACCATTCAATTTTTATTTTATATACATGGAAATTCCATAACCTGTTAGTTTATTCTTGTATTGGCTTGATTAATCTGTCTATCTTCTATCATCAGTTACTTAAACATTTGAGTATTTCAGGAATAGAGTCTGTTTTCTGTATTTACCAATCACCTTTGAACTCATTTAAAATTTGAAAAATTGGACAACTCTTCCTTGAATTTTGAGTCATTTCATACTAGTTATTTTATACTAAAGTTGAATCCAGGATTTAAGATTTGCCTCTCTCAGAAAATACTTATCTTTAAAAATTTTTAAATAGTCAAATCCTCAGAAGTATGTTATTTCATAGCACTCAAGAACCTTCTATGATATGAGTTGTTAGTAGAAGCTAAGCAAAGTGGAAATAAGGTGTCTGTAAGGGGTTCTTTGGGTCCAATAAATTTTGGAATTGTTGAATTAAACAGAATTAAATAGATTTCTTCACAGAAGAAAATTTCAGAGCTTTTATCACGTTAATGTGATTTGTGAGTCATGAAGATAGATGTAGTCTTAAATATAAATGTAGATTAGATATACAGATGAAAATATAGATACAGAAATGGGAGGCAGCATCATGCTGTGGTTAAAAGAATGGATTCTATATTTGGACTGCCAAAGTGAATCCTGGCTCTAATATCTGGGAATTTTGTGACCTCTTTTGCCTCTGTCTCCTCATGTGTAAAATGAAATAACAATAGGATTGTTATGAAGATTATCTTAGATAAGGAATGCAAAGAACTTAGGACAGACTCTTAAAAAAAAAAAAAAAAAAATCAAACAAGCTGCCATCAAATAGACTCCAACTTGTAGAGACCCTTTCTAGAGTTTCCAAGGCTGTAAATTTCTACAGGAGCTGAAAGTCTCACCTTTCTCCCTGGGCTTGGCTGCTGGGTTTGAACTGCCTTGTGGTTAATAGCACCATCAGGGTTCCTTATAACAGATGGTATTACATGATAACTATTCAATAACTATTAGGCGACCTGTAGGCTGTATTTAGCAGGCAGCATCCTGGTGTAACACTGTAGAATAAGCACTCAGCTGCAAGGTTAGTGGTTCAAACTCACTAGCTGCTATGAGTCAGAACTCACTCAATGGCACTTAACAACATTTCCCAACTGTATGATCAAGGATCCTTCCTTTAAATAATATTTTTGAGGATCCGTATTACATGGATTAGTCTTTGTAAAATGTCTCTGGAAGAGTTAGAGCATAGGTTGGAGCAGGTGGAGAAATGGGTAGGATCTGGAATTATGATCTGGGAATTGGGAGGAGAGTGTTGTATAATATCACTGACCAAGGAAAGATGTCATCAAAGGAATTTGGCTTTCACCAAGTTTCATTTCCAAGAAGGCACAGGTTGATAGTCTGGGACCAAGGGATAGCAAATATATAGCATGCATGTCACTATTTCTGCCTCACAACAAACACTGGTAATTGATCATGGCACTCCCAGACCACCCTTCTCAACACAGCATCCCAGCACTCTATGAAAGTGATGGAATTTGTGTATAAGATGAAATCTTTACTTTTGGGTCAATCACCACTGGGGGATGAAGAAAGCAACAGTATTCCATCACACCTGGCTGCTAAAACGCCAGTGTGTGGATGGACAAAAGTTTTATTGAACTACCAAATTTTCAGCCAGCTTTGGTTACAATTGGCTCTGAAAAATGGCCCAAGGAAGTAAGACATGATGGTAATAGTACCAACAACCAAAGTCATGGTGGTAATAGTAATAGTATTATTACTATTACTAGAGGAAGAAATTGGAGAGAAGTTCATTGAATGGTTATTTACATGACTTTCAGGAATTAACTCTTGAAGAAGGTACTAAGTCAAGATTCCTGTGGCAAGAATTAAACAAAAGTCTAATAGGAATATCTGTTTCCCTATATCTCAAGCTATGAGGGTCAGTCAAAATTTATCTATGCTCTGGTTATATTTGAACACCCGTCCACGTCCACTGTTGACGACAACATTCAGCACACACATGAAATGAATTTGTTGAATAGATGACTGAATGTGGATTAAGCAGCAAATTGTTTGCAAATCAATTACAGCTCGGCTTATGAATAACACATGGTAGACTTGGGTTTCAAAAAATAGCACATGGCAGACGGGTTTCAAAACATTTGTGCGAGATGGGTACCGGAACAACTCAGAGAAGAGCATAAACAGAAGCACTGGGACACCTGCAAACAAAATTTGGACTGATACTCGAAGGAAGGTAAAAGTTTCTTAAAAAAAAATTGCTGGTGACAAGACACCGATTCATCACTAGGAGCCTGAGAGTAAATACCCTGAGAGTATGAAATAGAAACATCCTTAATCACTGACCAAGAAAAAATTCAAACATCAACCATCAGCTGGAAAACTGATGCTCACAGTTTTCTGGGATTCTCAAGGGCCAGTACTGGAACACTATCAGGAAAAAGTTCTACAATCTACAGCGCTCATTCCAGTGAGATGGTCACTGAAGAGCTGAAGTTTGGGATTAAATGTAGAGGACTTCTACCCAAGGGCTTTGTGATTATGCATGACAATGCACATCTGCACACCTCTGCCCACACTGTTGACACTCTGCAAAAACTTCATTTTGAGGTGTTAAAGCAGCTTCCCTATAATTTTTATCTTGCTCCATCAGACTTTCACCTGTTTGGTCCTCTGAAAGCAGCCCTTCAAGGATGAAGATTCCCCTCTGATGAAGAAAGAAGACACAGGTGCATTCATGGCTCACAGCTCAATCTAAAACATTTTTAAATAAGAGAATACAAAAGCTTGTTGACAGATGGACAAAGTGTATTGAAAAGCAAAGAGATTATGTTTAAAAATGAGGTTTTTGTCTTTTCTAAAAATTGATCAAAATAAATCTACATCCAGAGTCATTCTAGTAGTTGAAATAATGTTATGTCCAACAACATTTCCTTATGCTCCCCACATCTACTTCTCTGTACTTCCAGGGGGGTCAGACTCCAAATCATAGAACCTTTTAACCTTTTTATTTGACAGTTGAATAAACAATCCCAATTCATAGAAGTAGCATTGAGATCAGAAGTCAGGTCTCTTGATTCCTGGTTCCATGTTGTTTCCACTGTACAATCTTCATCTTTCTATGCAGTCTTCAAGTTCCCTTTTTTACCTGAAGGGGAGGATGTTTGATATTGAAGCTCTTCAAATTTCTTCTCTGCTTCCTTCTCACTGTCTTTAGAAGAAGAGGGCCCATCGAAACATCATTTTAAAAGAAATATTATTACTGCAGTAATAGATTCTTCCATATTTTGGAACTAAAAGATATGTCATTTGCTAGAAGGAGAAGGAAATTTTTGTTTGAATTCTACTCCAAGCATCTTAGAGTCTCCCTGGGGCCCAATTTCAGAGTCCTTATTTGCATGTGTATATATGGACTGGGGGAGATATTTGACCTCATCATCTGCTTCTTTTCACCAGAGTACCTATTCCAGGAACAGAATCATTCACAGCTCCCCACAGAGCCCAGAGAGCAGCCTGCATTTTGCATAATCATCTGCATGACATTCAGCATCGGACATCCTCAAAACTGCTTTTTCATAGGGGAACTGTACTTAATGGGCCTTTGGGGTAGAATAAATCAGTTGGGAGAAAAAAATCAGAACCTGAACTTTTTCCTTCGAAGTTTAAAAAATATAAATCCATTATTATTATATTTTTTAAAGGTGGGGGGTCATTTGTGTTTCAGTTATGTGGTGCTGGAAAATGATATAATTTTCTCATACAACATAAAACAATATATTTTTCTTAAAGATATAATTTTCTTAAAGACTTACAATCTCAGAAGCCTTACATAGGGTCGCTCTGAGTCACAATTGACTTGATGGCAAGGGGTTTGGTCTACTTTTGGTTGAACCATGTGTGAAGAATGGGGCCCTGGTAGCTCAGTGGTTTAAGCACCTGGCTGATAACTTTGTCGGTAGTTCAAACCCATTAGTTAGCTGCTCCATGGGAGAAAAAGGAGGCAATTTGCTTCTGTAAAGTTTAACAGTTTTGGAAAGCCTAGGGAGCAGTTCTACTCTATCCTACAGGGTCACCATGAGCTATAATCAACTTGGTGGCTATGCATAAACTGCATATGGAGAGCATTGAGTCTGATGTTGAACGAGATATAACATAGATATCTCTGGACTATGGAAGCTTAAATTTGAACTGAGATAATTCCATAGGCAACACCCTCCTGTCTCTTCTTGCCTGCCTTCCTTCTATGGGGAGAATAGACTAGCATCTACCCAGTGCTTTAGGTCATAGGATGATCCAGAACAACTGTAATTTGATGAAGTGGGCACCTTTCCTTCCAGGTGGCAAAAAGAGCTCCTGCTGATAATGAAGTTGCTCTTGTACTACGGCCAAGTCTCAGGCACAGTAGGAAAGAGCCAATGAGGGTGAGGAGTAGAGGCTGTGGTGACCCTCTGGTCTTTAAAGGGCAGTCCTAAAGGCTGAGGAAAATGAATGCTTGTCTTTGTGAAGGGAGATTACTTAATAAATAATCTAGTAAGACAGTCCCTGGATGGTGCAGTGCCCGTGTTTGACTGTTAACTGAAAGGCTGGATGTTGGAGTCTATTCACAGACACTTTAGAAGAAAGACCTGGTAAGCTACTTCTGAAAACTCAGCCCTTAAGAATCAAACAGAGCACAGCTCTACTCTGACACACATGAGTGACCATCAGCCAGAGTTAAGTGGAAGGCAACTGTGTTTTTCTGGATAGAAAGTGGAGGGGCCCTGAAACACATGAGTTACATCCTCCTTTCCTTCTTTAGCCTTCTCTTCCATTCTTCCTCTTCTATTCTCTTTCCTCTCACCTTTCTTCCTTCCTACCTTCTTCTTTCCATTTCCTTTTCCTTCCCTCCTCTGTCCCTTCCTTTGCCCCTCTCGTAGTCCTTTCATTAAGGCCTGTTCCTCTTGCTGTTAATTTAGTTTCCATGGCATTATAGTAAGGTCTTAGGGTCCTCTGCTCCTCAGAAGGAGTACACTGATAACCTCCACCCAATATTCAGTCTCCTCTTTTGGCTTGGCGGCAGACATAAAATATTATTTAGGGCCACACTTCAGCCAACAAAAGACTGTATTTCTCAGTTTTTCTTTCTCGAAGTATCTGTGTCAATGAGATACATGTGAGTGCAGAGGAGTAGTGTATAGGGAGCTGACCTGCTAAGAATCGCAGACTTTGTACTTTCTGCTTTCCTCCTGCCTACTGAATGGAGCAAGGTCATAATGGCTGGTGTTGTAGAAACCATCTTGGACCATGAGGTGACCTTGGAGATAGGAGTCTGGGTTCATTGGGCACTATGGAACCACCACATCTGTGCTACATTTAGTTTAAGCTGTGGTCATATCCAGTCTCAGTTAAAAACCAGCCACTGTCAAGTAGATTACGGCTCATGAAAACCCCATGTGTGCCAGATTAGAACTGTGTTCTGTAAGGTTTCAATGGCTGATTATTTGGAAGGCCTCTCTTCCAAGGTGCCTCTGGGTGAACCTGAACCTTTGACCTTTGGTGAGTAGCCAAGTGTACTAACTGTTTGTACCACCCAGAGATTCCAGTCTCCATTACTGCAGCTGAACTCAGTCCTATATAACCCATTGTTGTTAAATGTTGTTGGGTCGGTTCTGACTCATAGCGACCCTGTACAGGGTTTCTGAGGAGCTGCTGGTAAGTTTGAACTGCAGACCTTGTGGTTCAACCCAGCCTTGAGGTCCAGTGCTTTATCCTACATTGCCACACCAGGACTCCATTAATCTCACCAATAATATAATACAATATGCTGTTGTTATTAAGTGCCTTTGAGTCGGTTCGGACTCACAGCAATCCTGTATAGGGTTTCTGAGGAGTGGCTGGTGAGTTTGAACTGCAGACCTGTGGTTCATATGGACCTTGAGGTCAAGTGCTTATCCCTATTGCACCACACCAGGACTTTATAATACAATACAATGCTTCATTATTTCTTCCTAGGTTATTTACTCTTCTATCTTCATTACCAAGTAGGATGCTTGATGGGGCAGACTGAATACTTACATGTTACATGGGTCACTATAAACAATGTACCATCATCCCTGGTTCTGTTCTTCATCCAAAGAACCCTTCACAGACATACTGTGAAACTTTGGGAAGTTTGGGAGCTGAAAGAGCAGAAGGCCTCCACCCTCTTATACTCAGAGCAGCATCTCATATAGAAGCAAAGGCAATCTGTCTGAGGTTGTCAGTTACTGTCCAGGAGCCTGGACCAGGCAACAATTTATGAGGTGCCTTAGACACTGAGTGTAAAGAGAGAGCTTCATCAGACAGATTTTGCTGTCTCTGTTGTATGTACATTCACAAAGTAATTTACAGTTCCCTTGGAAACATGAAATAGTTTGGGTCTAAAATTAGAGTGTTCATTCTGTTGTAATAAGCTCAAAGAATATTCAGAGTGAAGTAAGAGAATGAAGAAACATGGGGACAATTCACTCATAAATCTAAGCACCAACCCCGCCCACTGGGTCACAATTGCTCCTGCAGGAGGTCAATGCCCCTTCCTATCCTTCATGGTCAAGGGGGTCAAGGAAGGTGACAACTTCTCTGCCTGGTCTAGGGACTCAAGTTTTCCTAGCTTTGTTTTCAGATTTACTCCTCTGCCTTCTCAGCTGTACGAAGCCCCAGGACATTTGCCATCTGTCTTCTGTTAAATTCTCTTGCAAAGTGTCTCAGTGTGTGGTCCCAGAGAACCAGCAGGGGAAGCTCTCAGAATGGAGCCAGATTGCAGTTTCAAGATTGGTCCACATGCTGGTTTCCCGGGAAGGTTCTGGCATCCTGAGAGGTAACACACATCCATTTCCAGAGAACAGGTGTGAGGTGGGGCTGGAAGAGGAGTGAAGACTCCAGATAAGCTCTACCTTTTATGATGACAACATGGGGTGGTGATGTACTCTGGTAATGCTGCTCCTTCCCCGGGCCTGATAATTCATCATCTCTTGAATGAATTGGACTATGAGCTCCCCAATGGCTCTTCCCTGCCTTCTGTGTGTCTCCCTTCCAGCCACCTTCATACTGGCCAGGATGTGACCTGGCAAAGACCATCTCCTGCATGGTAGCAGCCTAATGATATTCCCTGCTGAACTGTAAACACAGCATCCTACTGTCACTTGCCCGGAAGCTAGTACATTGCCTGATACATTATATTAATTCTAGAGAAGTTTATAGAGTTTCTGGATGAGTAAGGTCATCATATCCCTGCTTGCCAGTCCGTTAGTTGCTGTCAAGTCAATTCCGATTCATAGTTACCATGTTTGCAGCATAGAACTGCTCTATGGGTTTACAAGGCTGTCTTCCAGGCCTGCTTTCCACAGTACCTCTGGGTGGATTCACACTGCCAACCTTAAGGTTAATGGTTGAGCGCTTAACCATTTGTGCCACCCAGAGATTCCTCATAACCTTGTAATGTCTCCCCATCATCTGCATTTCAAGTTCATTAACTTGGCATTGAAGGTGCTCCAAGATACGACCTTACTTAGGTCTCCAACCTTGTTTCTTAACTCTCACTCCACCCTCTTGTTGTAGAGTTAGGAACGTGGATTGCTGAAGGCACTCCATATCCACAGTGACTGCGATGATGGTGCAGGACTGGGAACATTTGGTTCTGTTGTACATGGGGTCCCCATGAATCAGAGACAACTTGATGACAACTAGCAACAGCAGCACTCATAGTTCAGTATATATACTGGGTATATATACTCCAAGGAACAAAATAGCCCTCAAGGAGCTTGTACTCTAGTGATAGAAGAGAGAAAAGGACTATATAAACATTAAGGAGGCCCCTCTGATGAGAAAATATTTAAGGAAAAACTAAAGGAGGTAAGGGGACAAGCTACAAAGATAATCTGAAGGAGAAGCATGCTAATCAAAGGGAAGAGCCAGTGCCAAGGCCCCGAGGCAGGATTATGTTTGGGATATTCCAATAACAGCAGAGAGGCAAGTGAGCAATGAGAGAGACAATGAAATGCATATATGGCTGTGCACTCTGCTTTTTCCTCCAGTCACAAGACCCTTTATAGACTTGTAAAGTCAATCCCTTTCAGTTGAGAACTAGGTTCCTTCCCCATTCTTTCTAGACTGTCATCTGACAATAAAGTGAAGGGAAATAAGTTCTCTGGCACATGTTTGGCATTAACACAAGTTGATAGCTAAGTGCATCAAAGTTCTGCCCAATACCTTGACATTATGGGTATTTTCTGATTGTCTGAAAATGTCACCTCAGCTGTTTATGTGTTTAGAACACATGTATGTTGGATTGGACAAAAAGAGGAAATAGTATGGTAGAAAACAAAACATTTGTTTGGTTAAAAATATTGTACTTATGTGTTTTTGTATCTCTATAAATGTGTATGTGTATATATATATATATACTATATATAACATTTGTATGTATATCACACACACATATATACTTTAAAAATTAAACAATTTAAATATTTAGTAATAATGACCAGTTACTACATATTCCATCACGGGAGAAAGATGAGGCTTTCTGTTCCTGTAAAGATTGACAGCCTCAGAAACCCTATACAGGGTAGCTATGAGTAATAACTGTAGTCATGGTGTGGCATTGTGGGTTAATGTGCTGGACTGCAAAGTCAGTTTGAACTGCAAGGTTGGCAATTCAAGCTCACTTGCCACTCCTCAGAAACCCTATATAGGGTCGTTATAGCTTCCAGAATCACACCAATTCACAAGCCACCACATGTCTGTCAGTTTGTCATACTGTGGTGACAGTGAATAAGGAAGACTGTAGAAGAATTGATGCATTTGAGTTATGGTGTTGGAAGGGAATATTGAAAGTGCCATGGGCTGCCAAAAGGACCAACAGATCTGTGTTGCAAGAAGTGCAGCCAGAGTGCTCCTAGGAGGCCAACATGGCCAAACTTTGTCTCTCATACTTCAGACATATTGTCAGGAGGGACCAATCACTAGAGAAGGATATCATGTTTGGTAAGGTGGAGGATCAGAGAAAAATAGGAAGACCCCCAAAGAGATGGATTGGCCAAGTGGCAGTATTGATGGACTCAAGCATGGCAACAGTAGTGATGTTGGCCCAGGATCAGGCAGTGTTTCGTTTTGCTGTGCAAAAGGTCGCTATGGGTTGGTACCAACTCGATGGCACCTAACAACAACAACAACAACAATGCCTAAGATATTGATGTTTATGCATTACATTTCATTTTTGACAATTTCCAATTTTCCTAGATTCATACTTCGTACATTCCATATTCCAATTATTAATGAATGTTTACAGCTGTTTCTCTTCATTTTGAGTTGTGCTCTATCAGCAAACGAAGGTTCCAAGGGCTTTACTCCCACGGGCTTTACTCCATTTACATCATCATGGCCAACTCTACTTTGAGGAGGCAGCTCTTCCCAGTCTCATTTTGAGTGCTTTCCAACCTGAGGGACTCATTTCCTGGCACGCTATCTGACAGTGTTTCTCTGCTATTCATAAGGTTTTCACTGACTAAATATTCGGAAGTAGTTCATTACTCCTTCCTATTCTGTCTTCATCTGGAAGCTCATCTGAAACCTGTCCACCATGGGTGACCCTGCTGGTATTTAAAATACCAGTGGCATCGGTAGTGGAGGAAGACTCATTAACAACCTGCGATATGCAGATGATACAACCTTGCTTGCTGAAAGTGAAGAAGACTTAAAATATTTACTAATGGAGAGATCATAGAGCACAGTCTTTAGAATGGATTGCGTCTCAATGTAATCAAAGCGAAAATCCTCACCACTGGACCAATAAACAACATTCTTACCAATGGAGAAAAGATTGATGTTGTCAAGGACTTTATTTTTCTTGGATCAACTATCAACACTCATGGAAGTAGCAGTCAAGAAATCAAACAATGTATTGCATTAGGCAAATCTGCTGCACAAGATCTTTTATAAGTGTTGAAGAGCAAAGATGTCAGCTTGAAAACTAAGGTGTGCCTGATCCAAGCCATGGTATTTTCAATAACCTCATATGCATGTGAAATCTGGACAGTGATTAAGGAAGACCATAGAAGAATTGATGCATTTGAGTTATGGTGCTGGAGGAGAATACTGAAAGTTCCATGGACTGCCAAAAGAACCAATAGATCTGTTTTGGAAGAAGTGCAGCTAGAGTGTTCCTAGGAGGCCAAGATGGCTAGGCTTCGTCTCTCATACTCGGACATATTGTCAGGAGGGACCAGTCACTGGAGAAGGATATCATGTTTAGTACGGTGGAGGGTCATAGAAAAAGAGGAAGACCCCCAGTGACATGGATTTGCAAAGTGGCAGCATCAATGGGCTCAAGTGTGGCAACAATAGTGAGGTTGGACCAGGATCAGGCAATGTTTCATTCTGTTGTGCATACGGTTGCTGTGAGTCAGTACCGACTTGATGACATCTAACAACAACAAAAACAGTGGGTCAGAACCGACTCTACAGCACTTAACAATAACAGCATGAGTCGGAACTGACTCAATGATACACTAGCACCACCACCACAACTATTACAAAATAGTCCCTGGGTGGTTATTCTTAGGTGCTAACCAGGAGGTTAGTAGTTTGAGTCCAGCCAGTGGTGCCTTGAAAGAAAGGCCTGGTGATCTCCTGTAAAACCAGCCATTGAAAACCCTAGGGAGCAGAGTTCCACTCTGACATACATGAGGTCACCATGAATTGTAATCAGCTCAACAGCAACTAATTAAAAGTATGTTTAATAAGAAGCAAACCTCCCTTAGATTCCTTTTCTTTTCTGTTACAGGTATGGTTAACATTCTGACTATTAAAATTCTTATACTTCCAAATGATTATGGAACTTCAAGTCCATGGGAGACCAGTAGGGGAGCTGTGATGTGAGAAAAGGGGCTTCAAAAGATGCTTGTGGTGATGTGCTGTAAAGTAGGTTTCAACTCACAGTGACCCTGCATAGGGTTTCCGAGTCTGTAAATCTTTACAGAAGCAGAAATCTTCATTTTTCTCCCATGGGATGGCTTGTAGTTTTGAACTGCTGACTTTGAGGTTAGCCACTTGACTCATAGCCACTACCCTACCAGAACTCCTTAGAAAAATCACTGCTCTTCACTCCCTTATACCTGAAACTGGCCTGGGTAGGATGGTGCAGAATTCTCCCTTCCCAACTGATGACATCCAACCAGCTACCTCTTAGTGTCTTGGCCCAAATACTTCTCATACTATATTATATTGCTGAGAGAAGAACACGAGGAAAGGCTTTAAAAAAAAAACAAAAATTGAGGCGGTGGGGATTAGATAAGCAAGCAGGGAAAAAGAGTGCGAATTACTAAAAACCAGAATGTAAAGCGTATGTGTGAGTGTGACAGATTTAGCATTTGGAAGCATTCCCAGCCCGGAACTAGCTGCTGTGGGCGCAGAGGGGTGAAGCCTGGCATCTGTCGGATGGTGATGGGTCTCTGGGCTCCGTGTACCTCAGCCTGCAGAAGGCTTACATGTTGGCTCTCTCAGAAGTGAGGCCGGCAGTGCCATGCATACTCATTTGCTTCACTGACCTCCTGTTTTTATATCTATTTTTCTCCTGGTTTTTTAAATCTCCCCCCCTTCTCCTTCTTCAACCAGTTTGCAGAATTCGCTATGAAAAGCAGGCTGCGGAACATGTAAACTAGTATTATAAAGTGGGCTGAGACAACTGCCATCACTCAGAACTACAAAAGTGGGTGGGAAGATGGAGTGGCCCAGGGTCATCATGCCTGAGGATAGGTCGTGGAAACACTGGATTGAAACACTGATGTTGAGTCCTAGGACTATGAAATTATATTGACTGGATCATTAGAACACTGAGAATGAGAAGATGGTCTCAGAGCCGAGGAGAGTAGGAATCCCTGAACCAGAACGAGATCATTGTCTTACCAACACAGAAGAATCTGAGGGAAAGAGGAAAAACTCTCTCCTGCACCCATCTCAACAGACCTCAGCCATTAGCTCTTCTGTTTCCAGATATTAAAGTACAATAAATATGAAAAGTCGTATCAACTGCCCAAGACTATATTTATTCAAATCAGCCAGAACAAGTTTCTAAAAGCAAATGTCAACAAATCAGAAGGAATCTGGGAAGATACATTCTCTGAAAAAAACCCTCCAACAGGTTTTCACGCTCCAGTAGAATTGGCATACTTCCAGGGTTCTCAAATTTACCTGTGCTGTATACCTTCTTATAAAATGGCAATGCCTTTCTAAGTGCTGGGTGCTAGTTTTCTTTTAGAAGGCTATATTAAGTGAGAAATAAATTGTAAAGATAGTAACATATTCACTCATGTATATTTACAACACATTCCTGCAGGCAACTTGTAGCTCAATGGAACATTTACTCTCTAGTATAATTTTTCAATAATATTACATGCATTAATAAAGGTAATTTGGGAAAAGCCCCATAAAGTCATTTGACTTTTTTGCAATTGCCAGAGTAATAAAATGCCTTTACATTATGTTGCAACAGAAAAGCTGTGCCCTTTTGGTTGATTAAGCTAAGTCCCTCCAGCGTTTACAACTAGATACTTGCATGTCACGTTATTGTGATGTTATTTTAATTTAAACTATGATATTCTACTTCTGGAAGAGACTACCCTTGTAGTTTTGGAGGAGGGAATGCTTACTTTGCACACCCAGGAGGACCAGGGACATGGGTGCTGGCCTAGGGTGTCCTGTCTATATCAAGTGTTTAAGACATTTAAGTCATACCTCTAGAACACCAGGAGTCCTGGTGTAGCTCTGTGGGTTAATATGTTAGACTGCAAAGTTGGCTTGAACTGCAAGGTCGGTGGTTCAAGCTCACCAGTTGCTCTTCAGAAACCCTATACAGAGTTGCTGTGATTCAGAACCCACACTACAGCAATGAACAAAAACAACAATGACAAGGACACCAAGTCCTTCAGTCAATGCTTAACAAGTGTTTACTGGTCAGTCACCTACTATGTGGTAGGGAAGCTGGGTGCTAATGATTGAATTGTGTCTTCCAAAAGTTACTTTAACATCTCAAACCCTGTCTCTATAAATCTGACTCTATTTGGTAAGAAAGTTGTCTTTTATCATGCTAATGTGATTATACCAGACAAGGGTGGGTCCTAAACCTAATTACTTCTGAATGGAGTCTTATAAAAGAGCACACTAGACCTGGAGACACACATGTGGGGAGACAGATGCCAGATAAGTGTGGATAAGTGAACAAATGCAGACTGTCAGCAGTCATCAGAAACTAAGAGAAGCCCACTGACTTGCCCAAGACTCTGATTTGGACTTAAAGTCTTCAGAACTGTGAGAAAATAAAATTCTGTCCTTTAAGGCCATCTGCTTATGATATATTTTGTTATGGCAGCAGCAGGTAACTAAGGCAATTATTCTGAAGGTAGGTTAGAACTGGAGATGGGGGGATGGGTGTGCCGTGGAGTTTGTTCTAACTCACAGCAACTCTGCATATAGTTTCTGAGGCTGTAAATCTTTACAGAAGCAGAAAGTCTCATCTATCTCCTATGGAACAGCTGGTAGTTTTGAACTGCTGACCTCGAGGTTAGCAGCCCCACTTGTAACCACTACATTACCTGAGCTCAGTAAGAAGTTTTTTTTTTTTTTTTTTTTAAAAAAAAGCTTTTCTAAGACTTTGGAGTGAAATGTGAGACCTCTCTAGCAGATGTGCCATCAATGGTCACTACAAGCCTCTGCCATGCTTCAACAGTTCTCTGCCAGACTTCTGGTGTGGCGCTGTAAGATCAGCACTAGACTGCATACCACAAAGTCAATGGTTCAAACCCGCCAGCCGCTCCTCGGAAATCCTATACAGGGTTGTTATGAGTTGGAACTGAGTTGATGGCACTTAACAACAACAACAACAACAACAGCTCTGCCAGAGCCACAGATAATTGGTTTGGCCCTGAGATGCCCTGAAATAGAGGAGAGAGGGAGTTGATGGGAATCAAGAGAAGTCTGGGTAGGGATTTGAGAGGAAGGAATATAAAAGGATGAGACTGATTATTCTTACAACAACACATTTGATTTCCAGACCAAAAAAGTCTAAAGTTTTTTAAAGGAAGAAGTGAGACATGATGGAAAATGCCTTAAAAATGGAAAGATCTGGATTGACTGTGGTTAATTTGGGTGCATGCCAAGGGAGAGGCGCACATAACCAATGTGTGGGGGCAGGGAATGCTGTGGCTGCCCACCACTGAATGTCTTACACCTTAGTCTCTGGGTAGAGCTTCTTGGGATCTGATCCCTACCAATATTGCACAGATCTTGCTTCAACCCTAAGGAGTCCTGGTGGCAGAGTGAGATTACCCTTGGGCTGCTAATCAAAAAGTTGACAGTTCAAACTCACAAGCCACTCTGTGGGAGAAAGATGAGGCAGTCTGTTTCCAAAAAGATTTACAGCCTCAGAAAGTGTTAAACCTGTCCTTTGCAGACCACATCCAAGAAATAACCAATAGCATGGATCGTCCATTCATCCATACAACAAATAGATAACCGGCGATGCTCTTAATATTATGAGTATGATGATAAATACTACAGATGCAGGCTCGGGTGTCTTGTCCCATGGGAGAGACAGGGGAAATCATTCACCCATAAATAAATGGTAACCAGCGTCCCAGAGGAAACCACCACAATCTTGAGATGGAGAACAATGTGGAACAGTTTGAGAAGACTTAGCAAAGATATCAATGTGGAAGAGAATGTCATGCAGACAGAGATGAGTGGAGGTGGGGGTTGGGAGTGGTGGGGAAAACAGCCCATGGAGAGGGGAAAGCCCTGAGTTGAGAAAGAATTTGACACTTAAACCAATGCAGCAGCGGAAGCAGAATGAGCAAGGTGGTGAGAAATCTGAGAAGGAGTTGGGGAGGGAACAATTTGAACCAGATTGCTTAAGCCTTATGTACGGGTGAAAGAAAACACTTAAGAGTCTATTGTGTGATTGCAATATGCAATCCTTGCAAGATTTTGAACAGAAGTTTTTAACCTGTCCAATAATTCACTTCATTTCTTGGTTTTGCTCCTCTTTGCCTCCCCTGTAAAAATTTTCAGCAACAAATTCTCAACACCTTACAGGTGTATGCATGCCCCAGCCACCAATGTTCAGGAGATTAGTGCAAACCTGCTGAGGTTTACTCACTACAGGTCTCTGAGCAGCCAGCAGAAGGATAATCACATTTAGTCATTGCCGACTGGTAATTACAGTATATATTTAAAGAAAAAATAACTACATTTCCTGCTTCAAGCTCTGGCTTATGAAATGGAGAACCAATATCTCCCAAATTATATACCAGAGATGCGATCCATAGTTCCCAGAACTGATAGAAAACTCCCTGAGGTTAATAATTCATGCATGACCTGTGATTGCAGTTGTACGTTATCTCTGTTTTCATTAGATGTTCTCCTTTATTGAGTTTTCACAGTGCACGCCAGTAGCCTCTGCATGCCCCTATTTGAAATAAGCGGCTTGTTTTTAAAATGTTCTGGACAATATAATTTCATTGGAACCATTACAGAGAACACACGGTTCCTGTATGTCTGGATTTTTCAATCTTTTCACACTAATCTCTAAGACTGAGGACTAGAGGTTGATCCCAAACTTCTCTAGGTCTCTCTGACCCTGAGAGGGTAGTTTTACAAGAAGACATCTCACTGCTTTGAAATGACCAAAGACCTTGTCTGTGAGCAACAAAGTGAGCAGGACATTATGGCCACTCGGGGCCTGACTCTGGCATCCTGGCACCCAGTGCACCCAAACCTGGGTTCAGGCCCCTGTCCTGCACCTAATATTTGGACCAGAAGCAGGGAACACATGGTGACTGTTGTTTGCCCTTTATTTCAGCTTTCTGGGATCATACAGAAAATCCTGCAGTCAGTTAGGTATTGGACTGCTAATCACAAGGTTGGCAGTTCAAACCCACCAGCTGCTGTCTACAGGTTGTCTGCTCCCGTAAAAACTTAGAGTCTCAGAAACCCTGTGGAGCAGTTCTAATCTGTCATGTAGGGTTGCTATAGATTGGGTGACATTCGGTTTTGGATTTTTGGTTTTGGTGGCACAGTAGTTAAGCTAACTGAAAGGTTGCAGTTTCAATCCATTCAGCACTTTCTTGGGAGAAAGAAGCAGCAGTTTGCTTCAATAAGGAATATAGCCTTGGGAACTCTATGGGCAGCTCTACTTTGTCCTACGCTACAGGCTGGCTATGAATTGGAATGGACTGGGCCACTGAGGGTTTATAGTTATTAGAGGCATTGCTGTTGTTCAGTGCTGTCGAGTCTGTTCCAATTCATAGCGACCCATAGGGTTTCCGAGGAGCAGCTGGTGAGCTTGAACTGCTAACTTGTAGTTAGCAGTCCATTGCTGGTCCTCCAGCACCATAATAGGTGGCACAAGTAGTTTCTGCTTAACATAAAGGATTGCAGCTTGAATCCACCTAGCGGCACTGCAGAAGGAAGACCTCAAAGACCCGGAAGGTCATTGAAGTTGACTGGCTTTGACGCTTAGTAAGAAGGGAAACCATGGAGGGTTTTGAGCAGAGGAGCAATGCGCTCTGACTTGCTTTATGAGTGGCTTGCTCTGACTGCTGTGTTAAAAATAAACAGAGAAGAAGAGGAAAAAAAGAGTAATCTGATATAATTTGATGAAGTTGACCTACACCTATGGATACAGTAGCTCAAAAAAGGGAACAAATCTTTACAGCAAGGATCATTCCCAACCCCTCCACACAGAGTAGACAGGGATGGGCAGCTTGGACATTGGTTACCTAAAATGGGGGGGCTACAGAGGCAAGAAGTGACTGGCTTACAAGCTTTCAAGAAGGAGCCTAGATCCAAAGGGTGCCAAGGAAGGTATAATCTCCACTGAGTAGTGTCTAATCTGTCTGCACAGGGCTGATGAAAGGAGATGGGGATAGGTCTCTTGTGATACAATAGTGAATGACTGTTATCAAGACTGGATGTGAGTGTTGGAAATGTAAAGGTAGACATTTTGTGGCAAAAGGAGGGAAGTGGTTGACTTTGCAGTCCAGGAGCAGAGGTCCCCGGAACCATCAAGGGAAAAAAGCGGAGTGTGGGACCCTACCCAGAGAAACAGTGATGCCAGAGATGGAGGCAGAGACGATGACATGGAGAGATGGAGCAGCTGGGGACTCTAGAGCCAGAAAGGAGGAGCAACTATGTGTTGATGACAGGGGGGGAGGGAGGGGGGAAGGCTTGCAGGGTATACCCTTTGGTTGGTTGATGATGCATGGAGGGGATTGTAACCATGGCAATGATGCATGGAGGGGATTGTAACCATGGCAATGAAATGATATACGATAGGATGAATGTAAAGTTAATGTTCTCCCATGTAAACTATCACATAATTCAAAATAAAACATTTAATTAATAAATAAAATAAACAGAGAAAGAGGTGATGCAGGAGTGAGGAGATGAAGCTAAGAGCAGCTAGCCAGCAATATCAATAACCCAGATAAAGCTGGGCTGACTAAGACACCGAAGGGAGGCAGTGGTGGGGGTTGTGGAAACCTAGGCTAATACCATGCATGGTTTCCTGGACGTAAGCTTCTCCCTGGGAATCTGGACTTCTCCTCTGTTCTGGAGCCTGACTCGAGGTGACAGCTCAGTTGTGTGCTCCACCCAAGTAACTGAAGTCCTGTAGTCTTCTGTGTCCTGTTCAGGTCATAGGTATCATTTCCCAGCTGAGAGGCTCTGAGCATTTGAACTCTGACTCCCAATTTCCTTATCTACATGCAGAAGAGACAAAGTTCACCATCACAGACGTAAATGTATGCCAGGGCAACTTCATGTTAAGTATCTCAATTCAATCTCTAAGTTGGAACCTGCCTCAGTTTTACATAATATATATGTTGTTGTTGTTGTTAGGTGCCATTGAGTGGGTACCAACACATAGTGGCCCTATGTACAACAGAATGAAACACTGCCCGGTCCTGGGCCAACCTCACAGCTGTTGCCACGCTTGAGCCCATTGATGCTGCCACTTTGCCAACCCATCTCGCTGGGGTCTTCCTCTTTTTCTCTGACCCTCCACCTTATCAAACATGATCAGTGACTGTTCCCTCCTGACAATATATCCGAAGTATGAGAGGCAAAGTTTGGCCATCCTGGTCTCCAAGGAGCACTCTGGCTGCACTTCTTCCAACACAGATCTGTTGGTCCTTTTGGCAGCCCATGGCAATTTCAATATTCTCCTCCAACACAATAACTCAAATGCATCAATTCTTCTACGGTCTTCCTTATTCACTGCCCAGCTTTCGCATGCATATGAGGTTATTGAAAATATCATGACTTGGGTCAGACGCACCTTAGTCCTCAAGCTGACATCTTTGCTCTTCGACTCTTTGAAAAGGTCTTGTGCAGCAGATTTGCCTAATGAAATATGTCGTTTGATTTCTTGATTGCTGCTTCCAGGAGTGTTGATGGTTGATCCAAGAAAAATGAAGTCCGTGACAACTTCAATCTTTTGTCTGTTGACAAGAATGTTGTTTATTTGTCCAGTGGTGAGAATGTTTGCTTTCTTTACATTGAGATGCAATCCATACCAAAGGATGTGGTATTTGATCTTCATCAGTAAGTATTTTAAGTCCTCTGCACTTCCAGCAAGCAAGGTTGTATCATCTGCATATTGCAGGTTGTTAATGATTCTTCTTCCAATCCTGATGCCACGTTTTTCTTCATATAAGCCTGCTTCTCAGATTATTTGCTCAGCATACAGATTGATTAAGTATAGTGAAAGAATACAACCCTGTCACACACCTTTCTTAATTTTGGACCATTCAGTGTTACCATGTTCTGTTTTGCCTCTTGGTCCATGTACAGATTCCTTATGAGCATAATTAAGTGTTCTGGAATACTCATACTTTGCAATGTTGTCCATAGCTTGTCATGATTCACATAATCGAAAGCCTTTGCATAGTCAATAAAGCACAGGTAAACATCTTTCTGGTTATTCTCTGCTTTCAGCCAAGATCCATCAGACATCAGCAGTGAGATCCCTCACTCCATGTCCTCTTCTGAATCCAGCTCTTCCAGAACTCAGGAAGTTCTCTGTCAATGTATGCTTGCAGCTGTTTCAAATGGCCAATACCAGTCCATTTCAGCTCATTAATGCCTAAGATTTCCATGTTTATGCGTTCCATTTCTTTATTTATTTAAAATTAGGAAAGGTTGTATCCTTTTACCATATTTATTCAGTCTGTATGCTGAGCAGCTAATCCGAGAAACTAGATTATATAAAGAAGAACATGACATAAGGATTGGAGTAATATATAGCATATAACAACCTGAGATATGCCCTTGATACAACCTTGCTTACTGGAAAGGAAGAGGACTTGAAATACTTACTGATGAAGATCAAAGACTACTGATACAATATTCTTAATTAAGCCTTGGTCCATACTCTAATATTGTCAATTTTACCAATGTTGTTAAGTGCCGTCGAGTCGATTCTGACTCATAGCAGTCCTGTGTAGGATTTCTGAGGAGCATCTAGTGCATTTGAACTGCTGACCTTGCAGTTAGCTGTCCAGTGCTTATCCTTACAGTACCCCACCAGAACTCCCAACTCTAATCTTTATATCAGTTCCTCTTTGACTACTTTTACAAGATCCAACTCAATATTATGCTTTGCATTACATTTGTCATGTATCTCCAGTCTTCTTTCATCTGGGACAGTTCTTTACCTATTTTTGTATTACTTTATCCTTACATTTTTGAAGAGCACAGTTTTGTTTTGTTTTTTGTAGAATGCTTGTATGATGCTTCTTCATGGTCAGGTTTTGCTTGGGTATTTTAGCAAGGATAACTTACATGGAAGTGTTTCTAACCCATTTTTAGTTGTTGTTAAGTGTCATCAAATCTAATCCCAACTCATGTTGTTGTTAGATGCCATTGAATTGGTTCCAACTCATAGGGACCAATTCTGTACAACAGAAGGAAACACTGCCTAGTCATGCACCATTCTAACAATTGTCGTGTTTGAGTCCACTGCTGTTGCCATTCTGTCAGTTCATCTTGTTTTCTTTTCCACTGACCCTCCACTTTACGAAGCATGATGTTCTTTTCAAGGGACTGGTACCTCCTGATAACATGTATAAATTACATACTAATGAAGTTTCACCATCCTCATTTCTACAGGCATACTATCAATTCTTCTGTCTTTATTGGTTGTCCAACTTTTGCATACATATGAGGTAGTTGGAAAATGCCATGGCTTGAGTCAGATGCATCTTTGTTTTTTAACATTTTAAAGGCATCTTTCACAACAGATTTACCTAATACAATCTATCCTGAAGGATGAAGTGTTTGATCTTTTTTTAAAAAAATCTTTTATTGTAATTATGTCATAGTTTACATGGAAGAACATTAGTTATACATTCATCCTATCCTATATCATTTCATTTTTGACAATTTCCAATTTTCCTAGATTCATACTTTGTGCATTTCATGTTTTGATTATTAATGGATGTTTACAACTGTTTCTCTTCATTTTGAGTTGTGCCCCATCAGCAAATGAAGGTCCCGAGAGGGCTTTACTCCCACGGGCTTTACTCCATTCGCATCACCATGGTCAACTTTACTTTGAGGAGGCAGCTCTTCCCCAATTGCATTTTGAGTGACTTCTAACCTGAGGGACTTATTTTCTGGCACTATATCTGACAGTGTTTCTCTGCTATTCATAAGGTTTTCAGTGACTAAATATTTGGAAGTAGTTCATCTCTCCTTCTTCTTAGTCTGTCTTCATCTGGAAGCTCATCTGAAACCTGTCCACCATGGGTGACCCTGCTGGTATTTAAAATACTGGTGGAATCACTTCCAGAATAACAGCAACTCACAAGCCACCACAGTAAGACAAACGGACAGAGGAGTGGTGGACAAAATGCATATAATTAGTTTAATGCATGGAAACTCATTAAGTAGTTGTTTAAGGATTTAACTTAGAAAGATTCAGGGTTCTGACCTCTCTCTCCCCTTTCTGTGTGGCTGACTCTTGTTCAGGTATGTGGGTAGGGAAAGTGGGTGCAATGTCCTGGCTGGGTGCTGGGCCCTGGTCCAGATCCTGGTCACCAGCTGTGATGTGAAATTGCTTTGGACTTTGACAGTTGGCATTGATGGAGCTAAGTTCAGCCTGACATGGCCTCTGATTAGCTACACCTTCTCCTCATCCTGTGCATGGGCCTCCTTTGGTACTTCTCCCCTTTTTTCTGTGACTGTCTTAATGGTGGGGGACTCTGGTTGCTCTTCCATACCAACCTGGGATGTGGGGGCTCAACAGGCCCACCTCCAGGCTCTACTCACAACCATTGCTGCCAATGCTGCTAGACATAGGACTGTTCTAGAGACTTGCAACCTCCCCATGCTGCTCCCTGGACTCTCCTCACACTTAACTTGGGTTTCTGTCATCTTCTGGGAATGGTTGATGGTATGGGGCAGAGGAATGGTTGCTGACAGAGTGGAGTGGGGAGTACTCTGGATCTGTCTCCGCATTCCATACCAGCTGTCCTCTCCCAGATTTCCTTCCTCTCCTCTGCAAACTATCAATTTCTCTTTCTTCCCTTTTCATGCCCTTTCCTTCTCTTTTTTACTTACTCCTTATATATAGTTCTTACAAGGAGCTCTGGTATCGTAGTGGTTACAAATCGGGCTGTGAGTCTCAGGGTCAGCAGTGTGAAACTACCAGCTGTTCAGTGGGAGAAAGATAAGGCTTTCTGTTCCAGTAAAGATTTACAGCCTTGGAAACCCTGTACAGGGACACTATGAGTTGGAACCAACTCCACGGCACATAACAACAACATAGTTCTTACATCCTTCATCATTCTCCATTCTTCTCCACTCTTATGTATGGCCGACACTTTCAATATTCAGTCCCTTCTACTTCTGACTCTTAATAATCAAAGCCAGGCTTTTAGAATCTAGAAAACATTTTCTCTACAAAACAGAAAATCTAAAAGTCTCAAGTGCTTTTGCGAACCCAAAGCACTGACACTTCAAGACTGTTGTCTGTGCTGTGACTTTTACCGTGCCTACTTGGTTTTGTGGAGTCCTGGTGTAGCGCTGTGGGTTAATGCACCAGACTGCAAAGCTGTTTGAACTGTGTGGTCAGCGGTTCAAGCTCACCAGCTGCTCCTCGGAAACCCTATATAGGGTTGCTATGGGTATGAATCGACTCGACGGCACTTAACAACAACAACAACTTGATTTTGTGTTGTTGGTTGTTCATTTTGTTCTTGACTTTGTATCCTCCCTACTCATTGAGCAAAGAGTGGCTTCTGGGGCCAGGAAAGCTTTGACTTCTATGGAAAGGAAGTTGTGTGGATCTAAACAAGGAGAAATCCCTTGGTCAAAATCATCAAGTTTTATTCCAACACATGTAATATGAATACATGACCAATTTTGTACCTATCTCCTAAGCTTGTTATGAAGATTTAATGAGATAATCCATTAGAAGCTTTTAACCTACTGCCTGGTACACTGTAAGAACTCAATAAATTCTACTTGTTATTGTTACTATTACTGATTTGCTGCTCATTGAACACATGCTCCTTGATTCACCTTCCACAGCCCATGAGCAGAGGTGGCTTGGGTGTATGTGTGCTTCATACACGCCTATCCATGAGTGTATCTGACCTCCATCTATGCTAATGTCCCCATTGGCCTATATCTTACTTCTCCAAATCAGGTGAGCTCCTGAGTTCTGGCATAGTAACTTTCTCTTGTCTCATACATCCTGCTCTTAGGAGCTTTCAGGGGTTTGTTGAATTTCCAGTATGATGGTCGGTGACCTACTGTGTCTCCCTTGTCCAATGGCAACTAGGTCAAGGTGAATGGTCACATGGATCACAGAGCCCCAGCTTTGAAGCACCAGAACCAGTTGGAAGTTACTGGAAGAAGTTGATCAAATGCATTCCCTTCCAGGCAATTGCTTTCAGGTTTCAGCTTGTGCTCTATTGAACTTGTGTTCTAGAAGTAGCCTGGAGCTGTTTCTCCCCCTAAAGCAGGCAGGGGTGCACAGAGAGGGACTGGGATGTGGTCTCAGTACCAGGAATAGCCTGGATGTGTCACTAATCCAGCACAGAAGAATGGTCCAGTAATTGTGGAAGCCCTTCATTGGAAAGACCTGGCTCCAATCTAAGAGGATTACTTTTCTGTAAGGTCCTGGCATTTGGTCCAGGATGAGCCTGCTAGTATTGCCACCTGCTGTCATTTAAGTGATCGCAGATTACGGGAGGACAGCAAAGACCCTGAATTGAGTTTTATCTGTATCAGTAGAGACCACTAGAAGTTGTAGAAAACATGGGTTGATAATTGCAGCCTGCCCAAGCAGACTGTTTTGACAACCTCTACAGACCTCCACAGAATCAGCTGTCACGATCCCCGATTTTTTAGGGTGCTCTGTTGCTTTGTTTTCACTCACAGACACACACATGCATGTGCATGTATACACATGCAGGGACATGTACCAAAGCACAAAGACATTCACCCATTTGTACTTCCACATCAACAGACAGGAACATACACACGCACACAGCAGATGTCCAGGGTGCCTACACACTCTGAGTTGCTCATGGGCCAGCTGGTCCTGCAGGATATCTTAAGGACTGTGGTCTCTTTCCTTTTCCCTCTTTCCCTTGCTCCTCTGAAAGTGCTAAATTCTTGACCATATTGAGTAGTTCTATAAATCTTTTAAGGAGCTCTGGTAGTGGGCTGTGAACCACAAGGTCAGCAGTTGAAACTACCAGCTGTTCCGTGGGAAAAAGATGCGGCTTTCTGCTCCCAGAAAGATTTACAACCCTGGAAACCCTGTACAGGGTCGCAGTGAGTTGGAACTGACTCCACGGCACACAGCCACCAGCATAAATCTTTTAGGAGATATTTACATTTTGTGTAGGATCAGCTGTTAAATGAATAGTCCTGAAACCCCAACACTCTTTGCTGCCACCTATCTCCTGAAAAGGGATTATTGAGGATTAGGTGAAGGGGAAAGAGCCCTGGAGGCACAACATTCAAGCACTCAGCCACTAGTCAAAAGGTTGGCAGTTCAAACCTACTCAGTGACTCTGTAGGAGAAAGATCTGATGATCTGATCCTCTAAAGATCACAGCCAAGAAAACCCTGGGGTTGCTATGCATCTGAATGAACTCAATGGCACACAACCATGACAGGTGAAGAGAAAAAGTGAGGGATCTCTAAGGAAATGCTGAGGTTTTACTCACATGTCAGTGGAAGCAGGGGCTCCCACCTGGTGATTAGCATGTTGGTTTCCCACTGATCTGGGCTGAGATTTGGAAAGGAGCCCCTTTCACCTGGTTGCCACAGGAGATGTCATGAAACAAAAAATTTGGATTGCCCCAGTGTCAATGCCAGTTTATGGCAACCCCACATGTGTTAGTACAGAACTGTGCCCCAGAGGGTTTTCTGTAGCGGATCTTTAAGACGTTGATCAGTGTTTGCAGCTGTGCCAGCGAGGAACGTTCATAGAGAAATTCTGCCACTTTTTATTTGAGATTTGGAGGGTAGAGCAGCTTGCCTCAAGCAGCCTTCTTTGTAGCCCAGAAAGGCTGTTTTTCTGCCAGACCCAGATCAGCTTCCCCTTCAACTTGATCAGCTGCCTTTAGCAAGCTCACACTTGCTTTGTGACTCCTCCAAAGCTGGCTGATGATCCCACTGAACCTCCATTTTCTCCCTGATCCACTTCCTTGTTTTCCTTCCTTCTCTGCATGTGACTTATCCCCCAACCTGTCACTTAAGTCACCCTCTGTCAGGAAGATCAGCTTCTTTCTTCTCTTGCCTACCTACTGTTCCTCCTGACAAAACCCCACACCGCATTCACAGTGGACCCTTTATCTTACACGGCACTCTGAAAATAACTATCTCCCCAACCTTGTCAGTTACAGCCTGCAGTTTCACCTGGGCCCACAGTGTGACTTCACAGTCCTTCTTTCTGTCCCTCCCACGTCAGACCTTTGTTCTTCTTCTCAGGCCCTGGTGGCACCATCTTTCCCTAATTTTGCTCTGCTGTCAACAGATCTTAACCCCTAGCAATGACAAAAATAGAGACATTTAGAAAGAATCCTTTAAGATGATGCTTAAATGTCACCCTCTCCAAGGAGACTTCCCTGACAGTGGGGGACCATACCCATCTCTGGCTTGAGTACTCTGCTATGTGCTCCCATATCTTGTGTTCATCTTTTTTCATCAGGTTGATGTGGTCTGTTTACTCTGTCTACTTGCTTTTCTTGTTAGTGGTCCCCTGGAAACTAGAAGCTGCATCTTGTCTCTCTATCTAGAGTATTCAGGACAAAGTCAATGCCTGATGAAAGGAGGAATGAAGCCCATCCTTCATGGAGATATGGACCTTGACCAAGTGGATTACTTGGGACAGAGCAGTCAGGGGCAGGAGATCTCCCTAAAGGGATCCATGGAACTCAAAGAGGTCCTGAAAAACACTTGCAGCTTTATGGTCTGAAAGCACAGCCAGGTACATCCTTCTGAAAATGAGAAAGCTGTTCTCATCAACTGGCATGACCCACTCTCCTGTATTCCCTGCTAACCACTACTAATCTTCTTTAATCTCTATGGATTTTCCTATTTGAGATATTTCATAAAAGTGGGATCATATAGTATTTATCCTTTTATGTTTGACTTACTTCACATAGCATAATGCTTTCAAGGTTCATCCATGTCATAGCATGTGTCAGAACTCCATTCCTCTTTATGGTAGAATAATGCATATTTCATTGGTAGATACATATCACACTTTGTTTATCCATTTATATATTGATGGGTACTTACATTGTCTCCTCCTTTAGGCTACTGTGAAGAATGCTGCAATGAACATTAGTTCACAAGTTTGCATTCCTGCTTTCAATTCTTATGGATGAATATACTTAATAGAAGAATTGCTGGGGTCTATGATATTTCTTGGAGTGCAGTGGTTCTGTAGGATAAGCACTAGACTACAATGTTGGTGGACTGGAACCACAGGGTCGGTAGTTCCATTCCACCAACAACTCTGTGAGAGAAAGATGAGGTTTTCTGCTCCCACAAAAAGATTTACAGCTTCAGAAACCCTGTGCAAGGTTGTTATGAGTTAGAACCGACTCAATGACACATAACAACAACAAAAACGACTAATCCACAAAGTCTAACTTTTCATCTTGGAAATGGGGGCAAATTTCCTCTCTTCTTTTTCTCCACAAAGATAAATTCACCCTCAGCTGAGATTCCTGAGAAGAGCTACCAACTCCAAGCTGGTGCCAAGCTGTGCTGTGAACGAAGTCAAAGCTGCCTTTTGGGTTCTCTCTCTCTCTTTCTCATCTCTCTGTAACCTTTTGCTGTGTCTGACCCAAGGGCTTAAACTGCTTCAAATATCCAAATTAGAAGGATATTCTGATCATCTGGATCTCAGTAACTGCTTTTTCAGGTGAGGAAACTGAGGCCCAAAGAGATTATAGACTCATCAGGCTCATTTACTCAGGAACAGGGGTGCAGGGAGAAGTCAGCCTCCTAGTCCCCAATCTGTTCCTCTGTCCACCCTTTCATGCTGCTTCTAGAAGAGGCAGCCTCGAATATGCTTCTCTAATGGAGGATTTCATCACTATTGCTCTAGAATGAGGGAGACTTCCTGTGCATCCTGCTGCTCCAAGAACAAGAGCCTACAGTAGCTCTTAATTACAGACAGGTGGAGCCTAGAAGCATAGAACGACACTAGCATTTCCTTCACCTTTTATAGAGACTGCCTATCTCAGCAGCAGGTACAGTTATCTGTTCTTTGCTTGGCAGGACTGTAGTTCTTCTTGATAAAAGACAAATCAAACCCAGCCTGAAAAATGACTTAACATTTTAACATTGGAAAGACACAGAGTAATTGATTCCCTCCTTATATATGTGGTGTAGTGACTTAGGGATACTTGTATAAAGAATGGGCTCTGGCCACGTCCAGCCAGGACTCACCTGTCACCTGCAAACTCTATGACACAAAGCCTCACATATTCAATGATAGACATGTGCCTGGGGCATTATTATACCAAGTGTACCCTGTCACATTATGGCTCCGTCTGCCCCAGGTTCCCACTCAGAGATGGCCAAAGCAGCAGGCAAAGGAAGGGAATGGAATGGAAGCCAACACCACATGCCTGGCTTTTCCCTCTGTTAATTCTCGTTGCATTCCTGTTACACTTCCATTCTGGGCTGTCCAATCAGATCTTTAGACTTTATTCATTCTGCATACATTCATGGGGTACCCCCTCTGTGCCAGGCACTGCTCTGGGCTCTGAGGATTCAGCAGCAACAAACACACACAACAGTGATGATACGTAACATCAGGCGGTACAACTATTATGAAGAAAATAAATGTGGGGCATGGGCAATGGTGACTGGATGGGTGTATGGGGCTACTGCAGCTCAGGTGGACAAGGAAGGCCTCTCTAAGGAAGAAATGTGTGAGCAGAAACCTGGATGAGCAGGAAAAGCCAGCCATGCAGGTTTGAAGAGTAAGCATTTCAGGCAGAGGGAAGAGCAAGTGTAAAGGCCTCAAAAGAATGCTCACTTGGCTTGTTTGAGGAACAGATAGAAGATTTTTGCTCACTAGGGGAAAAGAAGCAAGAGAGAGAGAGCCTGGGACTTATAGGACCTAGTAAAGAACGTAAAGAAATTTGAGTTTTGTTCTTGTGTAAAGCTTTGGAAGCTTTAAGAAGGTAGACAGGACATTATCTGTACTTTAAGAAAATGATCTTAACTTTCATGTGAAAAACCATGGAAGAAGAGCAAGTGTCAAAGCAGAACAAAACAAAACAAAATGAACCATACAAACAAACCACAGCGAGAAGCTATAGTAGTAACCTAGGTGAAAGATGCTGGTGGCCTGGGCCAGAGTAAAGGAATGGAGCGAATAAGGAAGGAATGGACAAAATGGCAAGCTTGCAGAAAAGTTGCAAGAATAAGATAAAAACTCCCAGTAATCCTTTACCCAAAATATTTTAGCCAGGTCACACCACTCTGTTCAAAGCTTGCCACAGCTTCCATCTGATGGTGGCCCACGAGTATGGTGACCATGCAATTCATTATTCAAACTGGGACACCTTGAGAGTGAACAGGGGCACTATTAATAATTCTGCCAGGACAGCAGGTCTGATTCAAGATTGTCCTGGACAAGCAGGATGTACCGTCCTTTTCTTGAGCCATCTCTGAGGCTGTTAGAACCCCTTGACCACATCTTCTACTGCCTTCCTCCGGTGCTCACTCCAATCCAGACCATCTGGATTTTCTGATGACTCTTGAATACAACAGGTGAGTCCCAGCTTCAGCCCATATACAGATCCCAGTCGCTCTGCCATAAGACCACGGGACACATTCCCTTACTTCTGTTAAGTTTTTGCTTTAGGTGTCAGGCCCTACTCTCCATGCTATATGAATGAGTTCTCTTGGTAGCCTCTTCTCTTCCCTGGTTTGCTGTTCTTCATAGCACTCATTGTCTTCTAATGACAAAAAGTATTGTTACAAAACCATGGACACCTATATTACCCAAAAATATTTAAAAAGGTGAAAAAACTATTGTTTCTCAACATTTCTTCCACCTAGATCTATATATGTCTGAAGGCGTTTCCATCTTTCTAACCTCCCCGCCCCCACTCCCCGTGTAATTTCTGCACTCTTTGGTTTACACCATGTCAAAATGGAAGTTTAGGTATTCTCAAGGGACTCAAATTGTGTCCTTTAAAAATGTTCTTTGGGCTTGAGAAAGAAAAAGAAATTTCAATGGATAAGATCAGGGCTGCAGGGTGGATCGGGGGAAGGTTTCTCAACAAAATTCTCCTTGTTACTTTGTAAGAATGAGTAGGTGCAGTGTAGTGATGGGGGGAAAATTCCGTGTGCAACTTTTTTGGCCTTTCTCTTACCAGTGTAGTTTTTATTTTTAAAAACTTTTACCAGTGTAGTTTTTATTTTTTTTAATTTTTACTAGTATAGTTTTTAATATTCTTAAAATTTCTTCATAATAAGCCCCCATGATTGTCCTGGGTCCTTCAAGAAAATCTATCACGATTACCCCTTTGGGGTTCTACAAAACAGTGGTCATAACCTTCTGAACTGATCTCTCTGCCTTGAACTGACTGGCCTGTTGTTTGTTGTTAAATGCTGTCAAATTGCTTCTGACTCATAGCAACTCTGTATAGGGTTTCTGAGGAGCAGCTGGTAGGTTTGAACTGCCAACCTTGTGGTTCAAAGTCCAGTGCTGATCCTACAGTGCCACACCGTGAGTCCTGTAGATTCTCAGAAGCCACTGTTTTGGTTGGACCATTTTTCGTAAATGGTGTCATGAGACTAGAACACAAGTGTTACTAATAGAACTTGTTTGCAGCCATCCACTGATTGCTGAGACCTGGTTTAACCACATTTTGTTTTGAATAAACCTGTGTACACTTGAACTGAAACCCTAGTAGCAGTATTTCTTATTCATTTGTATGTAGAAATGTTCTCTGTCAAATCTATATAAATATTTGTGGGTGCACTCCCATTTGTCTTCCCACACCTACTCAGCTTGCATATCTATCTATCTATTCATTTGTAGATCACTGTTATTACTGTTATCCTGAGATTGTGTATGTAACAGTATTCTTTGTCTTTAATTTTTGTATGCCTCTCAGAAAGACACAGATTTTTCACTGCTTTATTTACTACTGCGTCCCTGGAGGCCTAGAGCACTGCCTGACACATCAAATTGACTCAGCCCAGTCCTGTGTCATTACCGCCATCAACAGCATGCTTGCCTTTATTGTTTGAGCTACTATGGCAATCCACATCTCCAAAGGTCTCCCTTGTCCTTTGTGGCCCTCTATGTCACCAAATATGATGCTCTCCTCCAATAATGGATCTCTGCTGATCCAAAGCAAGTTATTCAAACAATATTTTGTTGTAATCTATAAGATCTTTATTGATTTTTGCCAGGCATTTTTTCATAGTCTGTCTTCATCTTGAAGATTCTCTGAAATTCTTCTGCCATGAGTGACTCTTATGGTATTTGCAATAATACTGGCATAGCTTCCAGAATCATAGCAACAGGGAAGCCAACACAGTATGACAAATTGACAGACAGCTGATGGTGACACATTTGTTGTTGTTGTTAGGTGTGACCCTATGCACACTAGAATGAAACATTACCCAACCTTGTGCCATCCTCACAATTGTTATGCTTGAGCCCATTGCTGATGCCACTGTGCCAATCCATCTCATTAGGTGTCTTCATCTTTTTCGCTGACCCTTGACTTTACCAAGTATGATATTCTTCTTCAAGGATTGGTCCCTTCTGATAACATGTCCTAAAAATGAGAGATGAAGTCTCACCGTCCTGGCTTCTAAGGAACATTCTGGATGTACTTCTCCCAACAGAGATTTGTTTGTTCTTCTGGCAGCCCATGGTACTTTAAATATTCTTCTCCAAAACCATAACTCAAATGCATCAATTCTTCTACAGTCTTTCTTAATCAATGTCCAACTTTCACATGCATATGAAGTTATTGAAAATACCATGACTTGGGCCAGGCCCTCCTTAGTCCTCAAACTAGTATCTTTGCTCCCGAACAATTAAAAAAAGGTCTTATACAGCAGATTGCCTAATTCAATATGTTGCTTGATTTCTTGACTGCTGCTTGTATGAATGTTGACTGTGGATCCAAGGAAAATGAAGTCTTTGACAACTTCAATCTTTTCTACCTTTGCCATGATGTTAATTATTGCTCCAGTTGTGAAGATTTTTATTTTTTTTTACATTGAGATGCAGCCTATACTGAAGGCTATTTTCTTTGATCTTCATCAGTAACTATTTTAAGTCCTCTTCACTTTCAGCAAGCAAGGTTGTATCATCTGCATATCACAAGTTGTTAATGAGTCTTCCCACAATCCTGATACTGCATTCTTCTTTATACAATCCAGTTTCTCAGATTATTTGGTCAGTATACAGAGTGAATAAGTATGGTGAAAGAATTCAACCCTGCCACAAACCTTTCCTGGTTTTAAACAATTCAGCATCTCCTTGTTCCGTTTGAATGACTGACTCTTGGTTTATGTCCATGTTCCTTATGAGCACAAGTAACTATTCTGGAATATCCATTCTTCTTAATGTTGTCCATAGTGAGTCATGATCCACACAGTTGAATGCCTTTGCACGGTCCAGAAAGCACCAATAAACATCTTTTTGGTGTTCGCTGCTTTCAGCCATGATCCATCTGACATCAGCAATGATATCCCTTGTTCCATGTCCTTGTCTGAATCTGGCTTGAACTTCTGGCAGTTCCCTGTCAATGTACTGTTGCAACTGTTTTGAAATTATATTCAGCAAAATTTTACTTGCTTGTGATATTAATGTCATAGTTCAATGATTTTGGCATTCTATTGCGTCACCTCCCTTTGGAATGGACACAAATATGGATCTCTTCCAATCATGGCCAGGTGGCTATCTTCCAAATTTCTTAGCATAAATAAGCGAGTGTCTCCAGTGCTATACAGTTTGTTGAAATTTTTAAATTTTAGCTTGTTCTTTGCTAGTGCCTTCAGTGCACCTCGGATTTTTTCCTTTATTCCATTGACTCTTGATCATATGCTGTCTCTTGACCTGGTTGAACATTGACCATTTCTTTTTGGTACAGTGACTCTGGGTATTCATTCCTTCCATCTTCTTTTCATGCTTTCTGCATAATTCAGTATTTTGCTGATGGAGCCCTTCAAAATTTTAAGTGGAGGCTTGAATTTCTCTTCAGTTCTTTTAGCTTGAGATATGCTGATTCTGTTGTTCCCTTTTGGTTTCCTAACTCTAGGTCTTTGCAAATTCCATCATAATACCTGACTTTATCTCCTCAAGCTGTCCTTTGAAATTTTCTGTTCAGCTCTTTTAACTCATCATTTCTTCCATATGCTTTAGCATATCTATGATGGAGAGGAATTTTTTAGGGTGTCTTTTGACATCCATTTTAGTCTTTTCTATTTTTCTTGTCTTCTTAATGACCTTTCACTATCTTCCTGAATGATGTTCCTAATAGGTGTTTAATAAACATTGTTGCTGTTAAGTGCCATTGAGTTGGTTCTGACTCATAGTGACCCTGTATAGAGTTTCTGAGGTTTTAAATCTTCATGGGAACAGAAAGCTTCATTTTTCTCCCATGGAGTGGCCAGTGGGCTAGAACCATAGACTTTGTGGTTAACAGTCCAGTGCTTATTGTATGGAGCCACTGTGCTTCCCTTAATGAACATAGTGTGGAAGAATTCCTAAACTGAATGTAGTTGACTGGCCTTCTTAATGAAATATAATCTAATGATGAGCTGTTGAGGCAGTTCAGTGCAAGAGAACTAAGAATGCTTTGTATGAGTGATTTTTTTTAAGTGAGTAGCTTTTGAAAACAGCCAAGAGCCATGTCTAAAACAAAATGTATGGCACCATTTTCTGTTATAAACTTTCCTTCCATATCTCTTAGCACCATAAATTATTATAGCTGGAAGAAATCAGTTCTAAAATTCTATGATTCTAAGTGAAAAGCGCTATTGCATCTTTAAAAAAATTGAAATCATTTTTTCCCCCAAAGAGTCAAGAGAACTGGAGGCCAGGGTAATAAGGGGAAACTGAGGATTTTCAGCAATTTATGAGTCAATTTCCTGTGTTGGCAACCTAGTGGGATTCCTTTTAATTGTTGTGGGGGTATTTCAATCCTGCCTCTAGCTACTGGAATAATACTTCTTCCATTTTTTTAACTCGCCACTAAAGTCTGCAGATTCTGATAGATAAATTGTCAGCCGGTCTTCCCATATGTGAAGCATTAAGTTTAAATCCTGTTAAGGTTCTTCATATATTAAAAATAAAACTTCTATTAACTTTTCCCCTGTCAGTGCGATCAGAGTTAAATTAATTTTTAACACTTGAGTAAACCAAAAGAAGAGATGTTTGCCCCCGGAGTGACTGACTATTGGCTGTTGGTCTGTCATGGAGGCCTGGACTAGTTGACGCCCTAGTGGAGCTGCCCTACAACACCTTTGGATGTGCTGGGAGGTATCATTTTCAAATGCAGCACGCCCAGCAGTTAAGAAAATGTTGGTGGGATCCCAAGTCATGGCAGAGGGACCATATACAGGGGGACTTGCTAAGCAGGACACTGAGTTGTAGTGACAGTGGACCAAAGCAGCCTGCAGCCTTCTCACCAAACACATCATGGGACCTCATCACTCCTGAGATGCCCTATTACTCTTTGTGGAGGGTAAGTGGCTTCCCTTTATGTGTGAGGTTGGACCTGTGTGTGTGAGAACATTCGCTTTATAACCAGATATAGAATTGGGCCTGCTTTAGTCACTTGAAAGTTACAAGACCTTAAGCAGAAAAAAAAAAAGAGAACAGAAAAAAGAGCTACTATTTATTGAATAAGAATCCTGATGTGGTACTGCAGGATAATGCGCTGGACCCTCAAAGTCAGTTTGAACTGCAAGGTTGGTGGTTCAAACCCACCAGCTGCTCCTCAGAAATGCTACACAGGGTTGCTATAGGTCAGAACAGACTTGATGGCACTTAACAATAACAAGAACAATTTATTAAACACTTTGTCTTCAACATTGAGTGAAGACATTGATATATATGTCATATATATGTATATGATATATATGCTATTGTTCTTAAGTGCTGTTATTTCAGAGTGACCTTGTTGGAACAGACAGCTTCATCTTTCTCCTGTGGAGTGGATAGTTGGCTAGAACTCCAACCTTGTGGTTCATACTCCACTGCTTATCCTCTAGAGCCACATACTTCCAT
>NW_006408618.1:5590543-5596809 GCF_000296735.1 Chrysochloris asiatica
TTCCAAGGAGCAGTTGGTGAGTTTGAACTGCCGATCTTGTGGTTTGCAGTCCAGTGTTGATCCTACAGGTTGGTGGTTCAAACCCACCAACTACTTCTTGGAAATCCTACCCAGGGTTGCTATGCATTGCAACCAACTCCATAGCACTTCAAAACAATAGCAACAGCATAAAGAGAAAGAGAGATTCTCCTCATTCAGTCCTCTCTTGTATAATTACACATAATGACTTTTCCAATTTTCAGATGTGGAAGTTAAAATCCAGAGATAACAATTGATTTTTTTAAAAGCCATGTAGTTGATAAATAACAAGAGTTCTTATTTGAACCCGGGTGGTTGTAGTTTCAAAGTTTGTGCTTTTAGCCATGAGCCTATGATGCAAATTATTCAAACTCTCTGATCTTCAGTTTTCGGTCTGTAAAGTGAGGAAATAGTATCCACTTCATAGGCTGGTTGTGAAGATTGAATGTGATTATGCTAAAAATGCATAAAATATGCTTAACACAGAGCCTGGCACAGAGGTCCATAAATGCTGTGGTTTCAAAATTATCATTAAAAAAAAATACATTCTTTTTTGCTAGACTAGAGAAAATCTTTATGTTCAAATTAGTTTATCAACTAGAATGTACCATTTTGCTATGTGTTTGGGCAGGAAATGATACTAATATAGATTTATCCCTCCATCCATTCATTCATTTGTTTGCTAAGTATTTATTTGAATAGTATGAAATTTAGGAAGGACCAGACATGTACCCTTCTCCCAAGGAGCTTACAATCTGCTGGGATGGTCAAACACACACACAAAATACAATAAATAATAATAAAGTTTAAGAAAGGGGATCATTCTGAGTCACAGGTAGAAGCTGAGCTGGGTCTGGGCTCTAATGCAAGTAGGATTTTGCTTTCTAGAGACACAGTGGTCAGGACACGTCATCCCATAGTGAGTAAAGTACAACTGGACACAAGTAGGGAGGCTCTTCCTCAAAAATAGAATTTTCATTTTGAAACCTTTACTCTGAGGTATTGAAGTTGTCAAGGATTTCATTTTACCTGGATCCACAATCAATGTCCATGGAAATAGCAGTAAAAAAAAAAAATCAAATGACATATAGCATTGAGTACATGAGCTGCAAACAACTCTTTAAAATGTTAGAATGCAAAGATGTCACCTCAAGAACTAAGATGCACCTGACTCTCTTTTTTAAAAAAACTTTTTGTTGCGAATTGGGTAAAGATTTATAGAACTAATCAGTTTTCCTTTCAATAATTTATACACATTTTGTTTCATGCCATTGACTGCAATCCTCACAACATAACCTCAAGTATTTCACTTCTTCCATGTATTTCTCATTTCCATTGTTCCTTCTTTCCTGCCTTCTGAATTTTGTCCTTGGGCAAATGCTGCCCTTTTGATCCCAAATAGTTGGCTTATTTTATGGAACATTTACTTACTTAGTGTTATTGCTCACCTTATAGGCTGGTCTATTGTTTGGTTGAATATCGAGTCACTGAGTCACTGGGGTGGGGGTATGAGTTCATTTCCAGGCCTGAGGGTAACTAAGGGCCATACTATCAGGGATTCCATCAGTCTCTATCTGACCTGTAAGCTTGTCTTTTTTATGATTTTACATTTTTGTTCTACATTTTTCTCTCACTCTATCCATGGCCTTCTATTGTAATCTCTTTCAGAGAGGTTGGTAGTGATAGTGCGTCTGGTCTCAGGGTCATGGAAGCTGAGGTTTGTGTGGTCCATCAATCTATTAGACTAATGGTTTTCATACATCTTCAAGTTTTTTCATTTTTCTTTGCTTCATACAAGGAAAGACAAGTAGCTGCACCTTAGATGGCTGCTCACAAACTTTTAATCATTACTCAGCAAACTAAGATGAAGAACACGGTCTTTGTGGGTTATGTTTTTCCAATTGACCTTTGTTGTTGTTGTTGTGTGCCATGGAGTTGGTTCCAACTCATAGTGATCCTGTATAGGGTTTCCGAGGCTGTAAATCTTTACAGGAGCAGAAAGCCTCATCTTTCTCCTGTGGAACAGCTGGTAATTTCAAACTGCTGTACCTGAGGTTCGCAGACCAATTTGTAACCACTATGCTACCAGAGCTTCTTCCAATTGGCCTTGGTGTCCCCAAAATTATGGCAAGGATTTACAACACAGGATGATCACATCAGATCAAGGCTAATGATATCAGATCACATCATGAGGAAGGTGATAATATTATTATAAGAGATCTCATCACGTGGGATTACTATATCTTAACTGCCAAACCACTAAGAATCCATGTCCAGCCAAGTTGACCCAAAATCTTGACTCATAGTTGACAAGGTCTGTAATATTTAATCACGTCATAAGCTTGTGAAGGCTAGCCAATGAATAAAGAAGGCCAAAGAAGAATTGATGTCTTTAAATTATAATGTTGGTGAAGAATATTGAATATATCATGGACTGCCAGAAGAAAATACAAATCTGTCTTGAAAGAAGTATAGTCAGAATACTCTTTAGAAGCAAGAGTATTTTGGACATATTGTCAAGCGGGACCAGTCCCTGGAGAAGGAATACATGTTTGACAAAGTAGAGAGTCAACAAAAAAGGGGAAGACCTTAATGAATGGATTGACACAGTAGCTGCAACAAGTGTCTTAAACATAGCGGTGTTTATGAGGATGGCACAGGACTTGCAGTTTGTTGTTGTGTTGTATGTAGGATCTCTATAAGTTGTAATCAACTCGACAGCACCTAACAGTCTGATGTACAGGAGTCCTTAAGTGGTGTAACCATTAAGCATTTGACTACTAGCCAAAAGGTTGGCAGTTTGAATCCACTCTGAGGAGCCTTGGAAGACAAGTCAGACCATCTCCTTCTGAAAGGTCATAGTCTTGAAAACCCTTTGGAGCAGTTCTACTGCACACAATGCATCACCATGAGTAGAAATCAAGTTAGCAAAACTAACTCTGAGGTACACAGAATTCAACAGGGATTCAAAGCAGGGGTTTTATGAAAATCTGGCTTGAAATAGGAACAATGATCCTGTTTTCATCAGACAAGGATGCCCTTTATCACCACTCCTATTCAATATTGTGTTGGAAGTTTTAGCTAAAGCTATACAGCATGATAAAGAAATTAAAGGCATCCAAAATGGCAAGGAGGAAGTAAATCTCTCCCTATTTGCAGATGATATGATCCTATACATAGAAAACACCAAAGACTCAGTAAAAAACAACTATTAGACCTCATCGAAAGATTCAGTAAAGTGGCAGGGTATAAGATTAATATACAAAAATCAATTGGATTTCTCTACAGCAACAGCAATAGCGATGAAAAGGACATTAGGAAAGCAATACCATATACAATAACCACACAAAGGATGAAATACTTAGGAATAAACATAACCAGAGAAACAAAGGACTTATACAAAGAAAATTACAAAGCACTACTACGTAGTGGTTACGAATCGGGCTGCGAACCTTAAGGTCAGCGGTTCGAAACTACCAGCCGCTCCGCGGGAGAAAGATGAGGCTTTCTACTCCCGTAAGGATTTACACCCTCGGAAACCCTGTACAGGGTCGCTATGGGTCGGAACCGACTCGAAGGCACTTAACAACAACAACAACAACTACAAAAAACCAAGAGACCTACAGAAGTGGAAAATCATACCATGTTCCTGGATAGGAAGACTCAACATCGTAAAAATGTCAATACTACCCAGAGCAATTTACACATGCAACGCAATCCCAATCCAGATTCCAACAACATTCTTCAAAGACATGGAAAAGACAATTAGTAATTTTATATGGAAAGGAAAGAGACCCAGGATAAGCAAAGCACTGCTTAAAAGGAAGAACAAGGTTGGAGGTCTCTCACTCCCTGATTTCAAACTTTACTACATGGCTATGGTGGTCAAAACAGCCTGGTGCTGGTACAATGAAAGAGACATTGATTAATGGAATAGAATCAAGAATCCAGATATTAACCGAACCAATTACAGCCAAATGATTTTCGACAAAGTGCCTAGGCACATTGCATGGGGAAGAGACAGTCTCTTTAACAAATGGTGCTGGCAGAATTGGAAAGTGATATGTAAAAGACTGAAACAAGACCTTTGCCTCACGCCCTATACAAAAATGAACTCAACATGGATTAAAGATCTAAATGTGAATCCTAAAATTATAAAGATCATCAATGAAAAAATAGGGACAAATGTGAGGGTGCTAATTCAGGGAATATACAGACTGCCACACATTTTGAAAAATACACAAACAGAAATAGACAAAATAGACAAGTGGGACATACTAAAAATTAAAAACTTGTGTGCATCAAAAGACTTCATTAAGAGAGTAAAAAAGGAACCCACACACTGGTAAAAAACCTTCTGCAACGACATATCGGATAAAGGACTCATCTCTAAAATATATAGGAAATTACTACACATCTACAAAAACAAGACAAATAACCCAATCAAAAAATGGGTACAGGATATGAACAGACACTTCAGCAAGGAGGAGATTCGGGCAGCCAACACACATATGAAGAAATGTTCATGATCACTAGCCATTAGAGAGATGCAAATCAAAACAACAATGAGATATCATCTCACACCAGCACTAACAGCAAAGATCAAAAAGTTGAGGACAATAAATGCTGGTGGGGATGTGAAGCGACTGGGACACTCCTGTATTGCTGGTGGGACTGCAAAATGGTCCAACCTCTCTGGAAAGCAAAATGGCGCTTCCTCAGAAGGTTGCAAATAGAAAAACCATACGATCCAGCAATTCCTCCACTTGGTATTTACCCACAAGACAAACGAACCACAACACGGGAAGATATATACACACCAATGTTCATAGCTGCATTATTTACAATAGCAAAAAGATGGAATCAGCCAAAGTGCCCATCAACTGAAGAATGGATAACCAAGCTGTGGAACATACACACAATGGAGTATTATGCTACCTTGAAAAAAAGCTGCATGCCACTTCCTAACATGGATGAACCTTAAGGACATTATGTTGAGTGAAATTAGTCAGTCATAAAAGGAAAAATACTGCATAGGACCATTAATGTAAAAGACTAAGAAAAAGAAACCATACTAACCCACTAAAGTGGATTCTTAGCTGGTTGCTAGGATGTAGGGGTAGGGATGGGGGCAGGAGGGGAAGGTGGAGCACAGGGCAGGGAATAGACACAGGATAATTTGGGTATTGGGGAGGGGGGCAATATACAAGTAGGGAGAGGGGAATCAAAAAACAAAGCAGATGGGAGAGCAATTAGACAGGTATGAATGGGCTAAATGGGACAGAGGTGAGAAATGATGTAGGCACAGCTTTAGAACAACGGGGCCCTGCAATACAGAGACTGAGATATGGTTGGAATGGGGAAAAGGGGGGAATATTGTTAAGATGCTTGGCTGTCTTTTGAACCTTGGTTTTCCATGCATTATATTATAAAACAGACAGTGGAGGGGGAGAGAAAGGAATAGCCAGAAATATCACCATAGAAAGCTTGTAAGTCTGTCTTCTGCCTATAACTGATTAGAATACCTAAAATGGGGCTACAATGTGTCCAGTGAAGGAGGTTTCCTGAGAAGCCTCTGCATTACATGGGAGTGTAGGTGGAAGCCCAAACCACATCCAGACCTTCAGAGATGGGAAATTTTCCACTTGAAAGGACAAGCAGACCAGCCTGGAGCAGCTAGAAAACCAGAAGATACTTCTTGAAAGAAGGACCCACAGGAAAAATACAAAACAATAAGGGCAGTCTGACTGTTACCACAAGAACATGCAGGTTGCTTGTCCAGGAGACATCAAGGCAAGTGGTCGGGTCCTCTCAGTGCAAATCCTCTTCCAAGGCTAAGACACAAGGGAAATACACACTTTGATTGGCGACCACGCATGTCACCCATAAGGGGAAGTGACCGAAGAATATCAATGAAGTGGCGAGCTAAGCCCTACCTGCAGACTCAAGGGCTCAGAGTCAATAACACAGCCACAGCGGACTAGAATGGAGAGCGGGACAGCCAGCCGATAAGAAGAGGGCGGACAGACGCAAGAACACCCATACTTGCAGATGATACCCACTTGACCTGTCTTCAATGACTGGATGAACAGAGCTCAACCCGAAGAAGAAAGAAGAGGAAAAAAGCATCATCTGATACAATTTGATAAACTTGACCTACACCTATAAATGCAGTAGCTCAAAAGAGGAAACATATCCCTGCTGCAAGAACTATTCCCAACCCCTCCACACAAAGAAGAGACAGGGAT
>NW_006408618.1:5597304-5601394 GCF_000296735.1 Chrysochloris asiatica
GGTAACTATGCCAATGAAATGATGTATGATAGAATGAATGTAAAACTAATGTTCTCCCATGTAAACTATCACACAATTAACAATAAAACATTTATTTAAAAAACTATGTGTTCATTCCTTTAATGGAAATGCCCTTGAAAATTTTATTGTTCCATTCTACCATAATATACATACATACTGTCACTATTTCTACCAATACCTTCACAATGACCACTGTCACAACCATTACCATCATCATGATAGTCACTACCTCCACTAACCCTTGTATTTATACATCACCACCATCATTAACATCACCATCATCCCCCCCACCAACCACCACTACGTGTACCACCAGAAGTATTAAGTATTAACCCCATGACTAGAGGATAATGCACTGAACTGCAAGAGCCAACTTGATAACACTTAACAACAACAAAATCATCATGATTACCAGCACAATCACACCATCTCACTTCTACCATCATCACCATTACAATCACTTACACTATCATCAATATCACTATCATCATCACTACTATCCCTCTGCCACTACCACCATCATCACCTTACTATAAATACTACCACCGCCATTTTTACCATCACCTCTACTACCACCACTTCCATCACCATCCATCCTCACTACCACCATTGCCTCCACCGAATTTTCACCCAATGTGAATATATAAATGCATGATCTTCTCTTTAAGTCTTGCATCAGTCTAAAACTGGGTAAGATATTTGTTTCTCTGTCCTCCAATGTGAAGTTAATTGGGAAGTGGTATTGACCTTACAAAACTTTTTAAGATCACCTTCTCTATCTTTTGATAATTTATTAAAACTGATGTTACTAAGAAACTGCATTTGAAATTATTTGTCTTACTTTGGATCAAGGTTCCCACCTCCTTCAAGTGTACCTGGAGAATCAAAGAAAGATCCGGTTATTCACAGGTCTAGGAGGTGGGATGGTAGTGGTGACGGCTGCCATGGAAAGGGAACCTGAGTAAGTCTGACTGACTTGGGCTGTTTCTTTCCCATGGGAAGCAGTCCCTTCGCTTTAGGTTATAAACAGCTCAAACTTCAAATCCTAGTCAGAGATATTGCTGCATGAGTAATGCTCAGAAAGATTCTATAAATGGTTTCTTTCATCTCCTATTGAAATGAAAGAACAAGAGAGAGAAGAAATGAATTGTATTCTTACTGCAGAGTTCATTTGATAAATAATGTATAGAGAGTTTGCAGTAATAAATGCTCTTTTCCGATTCAGCATGTGGGGTAAGTTTTGACATATATTCTCTTTATCTCTAACAGACGGTGAGTGACTGGTGCCTGAACTGGTATTATAAAAGGCAAGGCAGACGGGTAGCATTTGCTGTAATATAAGAAAGGTTAATCTGGCTTTTCCCTTGAGCTGAGGGCAGGGCACCTTTGCCTTTCGATGAAGATGTGGGAGAGGAGGCAGATGGAGGATGTGTCCTACCCTGGGCTCCTAGGTATGACTGGCAAGAAGGTGAGATGGTGTACCACGATGAAGAAGCTAGGACTCGGGCAGGCAGGGAAGTATAACAGCAGAGCTCAGAGGAAAGGGAAACATGCATCTTGAGGGTCTTGTTCTCTCCTTCCTTTTGCTAACTCTTTTTCCCAAAAGGTGCTGGGGAAAGTACAGAAATGTGCTCCCAAGCTTTCTTCTTTCCTAGAAGGTCACGGGAAGGCTTCTCACTCTAAGTAGGAGAGAAGAGGTATCAGGATATCAGAAAAAATTTACCAATGCTCTACAGTCCTCCTCCAGTCAGCCCTGGAATCTTATGGAGACAAACACACAGGATTCAAGCTAAAATATTACTAATTGGATCATCACATATTACTCTCCATTCTACCCCAATGCCATAAGAAGTGTACATAAACCTCATCATACATGTTATCATGTTCTAGCTCACAACAGTGGGTAGGAATTGTTCCTCCCATTCTATAAATAAGGGATTTGAGGGGGAATGCTTTTACCCATGGTGGCAAAGGGAGTAAGAAGAAAACAACACTGGAGTTGGGGTTTTTGACTCTTAAGTTCAGTGCTCTTAACTACTCTGTAGAGTCATTCTGAGAGATCTGAGCTACCGATGTTCTGACTGTTGCCGTATGTCTGTGTGTGTGTGACTGTGTCAGGGAGGGCGGGGTGGATGAGTACACTCAGGAATACATTCATGCACACACACATGCTCCCACACACATAAACAGTCAGAGAAGGCTTCTCAGTAGGCGACGGTTTCTGCTATTCAGTTTGTTTTCCTTCACTTCAGTGAAAAATCAAAGTCTCACAAATTACCCTTTCTCCTGAACCCCCGATGGATGGATAGAGCAACCCAGGAGCTCAAGGAAATGATTTCCACTCTGCAGGGGTCTGTGTTTCTGGACAATCATGATCCATGGCCTCTTTTAGCCACTGACCTCCAGTTGGGGTTCAGAGTAGTTGGTAGCGACAATTTGCCAGGATGAAGATTTATAGCACTCACTTTCTGGGAAGATGTAATTTACCTCACAGGAGGGACAACTTTTGCTCCCAACAAAATGTTTTACCTCCCCTGGCTCACCTTTCGATTTAAGGAATCACTCTGAGAAGTGAGAGGGTGTCTAAAATTTTAAATATTAGATTTGCTTCCCCAAAGATTAGATACCATTAGTGTCAGAACAGAATTGAGGGTTTAGCAAAGGTTCTTTTCTTGATTCTCCACTCGAATAACCTACAAGGAACTTTCCATGAAATAGCAGAAAATGAATTTTCTACATCTGTCTTATATTTTCCTTCCCACACCCCCCATACACTCTCATCTTTTACTTTGATTTCTTTCTGCAATATCTCTTGGGAAATCTTACTTCTTCATAGTTTCAGGCGATTACTGCTTCTGCTCACCCCTGTCAATTTTCAGTCTTCTTTACAATGAGTTCTTTTCCTTTTGCCCCTATGAATTCTTAATGGCATAGTCCCTTACTTCTACCAGCTATTTTGCTGTTTCATTCCTCATGCCCTGGAACCTTTCCTTTTTCCTTGCCTCCCCTTCCACCTTTATGGGTTGTAGTCTTTAGGATTGGGGTGAACATAGGTTTGACTCCACATCACTTTAATAACAGCATGGCGTTGGCAACTCAACTTGCTCAAGAGTCCTGCTCTCAGATCTAAACTCTGGGGATAATAATACCTAGAGCATAGAGTTGTTTGGGATCCTGGTGTGGTGCTGTTGGATACTGCTTACTGCAAAGTTGGCAGTTCAAACCCACCAGCCGCTCCTCAGAAACTCTATGCAGTGTTACTATCAGTAACAACTGACTGGATGGCACTTAACAACAACAACAACAAAGAGTTCTTTCAAACACTAAATGAGACCTAGCGATGAAAACACCTGTTCCAGGACCTGACATGGGGTTGCCATGAGTCAGAATTGACTCAGTGGAAACTGATTCACTGGTTTCCTTTTATGTGTGTATGTGTGTCAAGTACCCACTGTTGTCCTCATTGCTTCCTCTTTTATGTCCATTCTTGGCTCTTTTCTGATCCACTACTTTGTCTGGTTTTCACTGTACGTGTGAATCAGGCCACATAATGGTACGAAAGTACCTAATTTGGTGTGTATGTTGCTGTTGTCAAGTGCCGTTGAGTCGATTCCAACCCACAGTGACCCTGTATAGGGTTTCCAAGGAGCAGTTGGTGAGCTTCAACCGCCAACCTTGCAGTTCAAACAGCTTTGCAGTCTGGTACATTTACCCACAGTGCCACATCAGGACTCTATAGAAGACCATAAACAATATGGGCTTGATTTGATGCCATTCTAATGAATGCACAATTTGCATCAGGGTTCTCCAGAGAAACAGAGCCAGTAGGATAGAGTCCCTGGATGGTACAAATGACTAAGGCACCTGGCTGCTAAACAAAAGGTTGGCAGTTTGAGTCCATCCAAAGGCACCTCAAAAGAAAGATCTGGCAATCTGCTTCTGAAAAATCAGCTACTGAAATCCCTAGAGAGTATTCTACTCTGACACCTAGGGTCTCCATGAGTCAGAATTGACTCCATGGCAACCAGTTTACTGGTTTACTTTTAAGTGTGTATATCTATTTCCATAC
>NW_006408618.1:5601494-5650325 GCF_000296735.1 Chrysochloris asiatica
GGTTTAAGCAAATATGGGGCTGGCATGTCTGAAATTTGCAGGACAGGTAGGCAGACTGGAAACCCAAACAGGATTTCTTCTCCAAAAAACCTCAGTTTTTGCTCTTAAGGTCTTCATATGAGTGGATGAGGCCCACCACATTATGGATGGTGTTCTCCTTTACCGAAAGTCAACTGATTGTAAATGCCAATTACATCTACAAGACACCTATACAGCACCATCAAAAGTAGTGTTGGACCAAACAACTGAACATGTAGCCTAACCAATATCCTAGCTAAGTTGACATAAAATTATCTAACACACAACTCAGACCAGGAAATAAAAGATGGGACTGGAATGAATCAAAGATCAGTGTCCGTATGCTCCATGTGTGTGATGGAAATGGTATAGGAGAAAAGTCAAGATGTGCTTCTTGGTGCAAACAAGCTGTCATGGCCTGTGGATAAAAATGTGTTTGTCTGGGGAAGCCAATCTCTAGACACACACCATCATTATGCACAATTTAATAATAGACACAGACATTCTCCCCAGTTCTTATTTGGCAGTGACTGACATTCCAAAGGCTAATCTTACTAATTTTGTGTTGGATTCGATGGTAAAACAAGCAGTCTCAATATATGGGTACACTGGGAACCACTTCTAGAATTACAATGATGATTAAGTGTGGGAACATTCTTGGTGCCTTAAAATTTAGTTAATTTACACTAACAGGATGAGTTTGATGATTGGCAAATAACATCACTCCTCCAACCAAAACAACACCCTGCCACCACCCAGAAAAACAACAGCAACAAGATGAGGACAGCTGCCAGAGACCACAAGTATTAATTGAAAAGGCTGCTAGTAAAAGATAACAGTTCATGTTGAATCAATTCTGACTCATGGGGAGCCTATGTATGTCAGAGTAGGACTGAGCTCCATAGGGTTTCAGTGGCTAATTTTTGGAAAAAAGTCACCAAGCCTTTTTTCCTGAAGCATCTCTGAATGAACTTTAATCACCAACTTTTGGTCTCAAAGCTGAGTGCTTTAACTATTTGAACTACTCAGGAACTCCTAAAAGGTCTATGTTGTTGTTAAGTGCCATAGAGTTGGATCCAAGAAATGAAGTTTTTGATAACATCAATCTTTTCTCCATTTATCTTGATTTTATTTATTGATTCAGTTGTGAGGATTTTTATTTTCTTTACACTAAGGTGCAATCCATACTAAAGTCTTTGATCTTCTGTAGTTACTAGTTTAAGTCCTCTTCACTTTCAGCAAGCAAGGTTGTACAATTTACATACCACAGGTCATTAATGAATCTTCCTTCAGTCCTGATGCCACATTCTTCTTCAGATAATCCAGCTTCTCAGATTATTTGCATAGTATACAGATTAAATAAGTATGGTGAAAGGATACAGCAGTGGTGCACACCTTTCCTGATTTTAAACCATTCCGTGTTCCCTTGTTCTGTTTGAACAACTTCCTGCCTCTTGGTCTGTGTACAGGTTTCTCACAATGTTATCCATAGTTTATCATGATCTACACAGTTGAAAGACTTTGCGTAGTCAATAAAGCACAAGTACACATCTTTCTTGTATTCTGTTTTCAATCAAGATCCATCTGATGTCAACAATGATACTCCTCGTTCCACTTCCTCTTCTGAATCCAGCTTTAATTTCTAGCTATTTCTTGTCAATGTACTGTTGCAATCACTTTTGAATTATCTTCAGTAACATTTTATTTGCATGTCATATCAATGGTATTGTTAGATGATTTCTGCATTCTGTTGGGTCACCTCTCTTTGGGCATAAATATGGATTTCTTTCCGTTGGTTGGCCAGGTAGCTGTCGTCCAAATTTCTTGGCATAAATGAGTGAGCACCTCCAGTGCTACATCAATTTGTTGAAAAATTTCATTTGTATTCCACTAATTACTGGAGACTTGTTTTTCACCAATGCCTTCAGTGCAGCTTGGACTTCTTCCGATCGTACTTGATCATATGCTCCCTCTGGAAATGGTTAAACATCAACCACTTCTTTTTGGTACAATCACACTGTGTTTGTCTTCGATCTTCTTTTGATTCTTTCAGAATTATTCAATATTTTACCCATAGAATTCTTTAGTATTATAAGTAAATTCAGTTCTTTCACCCTGAGAACTGTTGACAGTGTTCTTTCCTTTTGGTTTTCTAACTCTAGGTCTTTGCACATTTCATTATAATATTTACTTTGTCTTCTTGGGCTACCTTTTAGATTTTCTGTTCCGTTTTTAACCTCCTCATTTCTTCCATTCACTTTAGCTTCTCTATGCTCAACAGGTCATTTCAGAGTCTCTTCTGATATCCATTTTGGCCTTTTCTTTCTTTCTTGTCTTTTTAATATCCTTTTACTTTCTTCCTGTATGATGTTCTTGATATCATTCCACAACAAATCTGGTCTTTGGTCATTAGTGTCTAATTCATCAAATCTGGTTTTGAGATGGTCTCTAAATTCAGGTGGGATATATTCAAGATGCTTCTTGGAGGCCAGGACGGCCAAACTTCGTCTCTCATACTTTGGACATATTGTCAGGAGGGACCAGTCACTGGAGAAGGATATCATGTTTGGCAAGGTGGAGGCTCAGAGAAAAAGAGGAAGATCCCCAGCGAGATGAATTGGCAAAGTGGCAGCATCAATGGTCTCAAGCGTGGCAACAATTGTGAAGTTGGCTCAGGACTGGGCAGTGTTTCGTTCTGTTGTGCATAGGGTTGCTATGAATCAGTGCCAACTCGAGGGCACCTAACAACAACAATATTCAAGGTCATATTTTGGCTCTTGTGGACTGGTTTTAATTTGCTTCATTTTCAACCTGAACTTGTGCATTGATGGTCCATTCCCAGCTGACCCCTGACCTTGTTTTGGCTGATGTTATTGAGTTTTTCTGCCATCTTTTCCCACAGATGTAGTCAGTTTGATTGCAGTTTAATCCATCTGGTGAGGCCCATGTATATAGTTGTCTTTCATGTTGTTTTATCTTTTATGTTGCAATGAATTAGTCATTAGTTTTGAAAAATTCTATCATGTGGTCCCCATCATCAAAGTCATATCTTCCAATTACTGATCCTTCCTCTTTGTTTCCAACCTTTACATTCTAATCACCAGTTATTATCAATGCATCTTGATTGCATTCTTGATCAATTTCAGACTGAAGAAGTCAGTAGAACTCTTTAATTTCATTATCACTGGCTTTAGTGCTTGGTGCGTAAATTAGAATAATAATGATATTAACTGGTCTTCCTCACAGATGTATGGATATTATACTATCACAGACAGCATTGTATTGCAAGACAAATCTTAAAATGTTCTTTTTGAAGATGAATGTGATGTCATTCCTCTTCAGTTTGTCACTGCTGGCTTAGTAAACCATATGATTGATTCAAAATGACCTAGACTAGTCCGCTTCAGCTTGCTAATAACTAGGTTATCTATCTTTATGCATTCCATGTCATGTTTTACAACTTCCAATTTTCATTGATTCATACTTCATACATTCTATGTTCTGATTATTAATGAATGTTTACAGCTGCTTCTCCTCAATTTGAACTGTGCCCCATCAGCAACTGAAGGTCCTGAAAGCTTTATTCTATTTGCGTCACCATGGTCAACTCTACTTTCTACAGTCTGCTCTTCCCCAGTAGTATTTTAAGTGGTTTCCAATCTGAAGGGCTCATCTTTTGGCACTATATGTGAGAATGTTCTGCTGATATTCATACGGTTTCCAGTGGATAAACATTCAGAAGTAGACCTCTCTATTTTCCTAGTCTGTCTTAGTTTGGAAGTTCTGCAGAAAGCTGTCCACCATGGTGACCCTTGATGTTATCTAAAACACTGGTGACATAGCTTTCAGCATGATAGCAACATGCAAGCCACCACAGTACGACCAACTGACAGACGAGTGGTGAAGACAGATAACCATAGGATATATGATTTCCAGTGGAGTTAGTAATGTAGCCAGGAGTATATAAACCTGAGGACTGCCAAAGAGGGAGGCTGTTTTCTTCTTGGTTCAGACCTGTTTCCAGTTCTTGAATCTAAAACTATGGTGTAGTTATTATGGACACTTATCAATTCTGAAGAGTTGGGCCCTTGATATTACATGACTAACCACTTCCCTCACAAGATCTAAGGCATACATCTCTTCTCCCCAACACTTGCTAGAAAGACCTTGAACTCACAGTGGAATAATCAAGGACAAGAATGATTTGATAATAGGATAGGACAAGTCTCAACTACATTGAAATCAGCACTTCTGAATGGGAGGCAGATTCATTTTGCCCACCAGGGTTCACCTTTGTTTTAGGAGCCCCAGGACTTCAGAAATTCAATATCCATGATTAAAGTAGTAAGTAAAATGTCAATCATCCTGAAGAAGTCGAGAATTCCACTGATAGGGACTATAGATGACACAAAACTCCTAAGAAGATGAAAAATTGGCCAAAGGGTCTAGAAGTGAAGAACCAGAGAGTAGCAGAAAGAAGGTCAGGAGTTGCTGGAACAGATGCCCATTTCAGAACACAGACATTCAAGGACTTGGGAAATTGCTATATTGTACACTGGACTATTCTTCAGCAAAGGGCTAACTACATATTATAAATGGAAAGGATATAAATGAAGAATAGTTTGTGTGAGCTGGGGTCATTTTCTAGAGGCGTGAAAGCAACCCTTTGAGGACCTTCCACTGTCATATTGCGTTAACAGCAGCCAAAAAATGCTCATTATAATAGGTTACATTTGTTTTTCATCTTCCACCCTATCAATTGGTTTTATTTATTTATTTACTTATTTCCCCCTGTGCTAATACCATGAAAAGGGCAACTGAAAATGAAGACAATTATTCAATTGTAGGCCTTGGGAAATCCAGCTGTTCATTTGTTGCTGGGAGTGGGCTTTACTCGCTGGAGGGGCAAGGGGAACAGTGGCAGGCACCCACTCCAGCCCTGCCTAGGTAGACACTGAGTGCAGATGAAGTGCTCTGTCTCTGAGCTGCCACACACCAGAAGGAAAAACATCAGTATGCTTCAGGACCATAGTCCAGGAGGAGCCAGACATCACTCAAGAGGGTGCAGGAGTCCTGCTGGTCCCGACTAGAGGTCCTAGAGCACAAAACTGAAACTATGGGGTGGTGGTCCTGGAACACACAGCTGTTGACAGCCCACCCAGCCTTCATTTAAATCCCAACTCAACTACTAACTCATTACAAGACCCTGAACAAGTTCCTTTACTTCTTTTAATCTCTCTTTGCTGATCTGTAATAATAGTCCTGGAGCTCTTAGATGAGGTAGGTTAAAATAAATAATCCATGTGAACTTCTTTATCTCAGTGTCTGGCCTGTTTTAAGTACTCAAGGAATGTCAGCTAACATATTGTGCTGAGGAACCCTGATGTTGCAATCATTAAAATGCTTGGCTGCTAACTGAAAGACTGGTGGTTCAAATCCACCACGATAAAAGACCCGACAACCTGCTTCCATAAAGATGTACAGCCTTGGAAACCCATGAGGCAGTTCTTCTGTGCCATATGGGGTCGCTGCTATGAGTTTGTGTCGACTCCCTGGCACACACCAAACATTAACAACAACTGTGCTAGTCAGTGGTATAAAATGAGACTTGATGACAACAGCTTAAGTGGATTTCAAGGCATAGTGATCACAAAGCAGATAAATGTCCTTATGTGATTTTTATTTTCCTAATATGGTCTTCCAAAAGTAAGGTGGTACTTGGTTTTTCCTTTGGAGCTGTGACAACCTGTATCCTAGTCTCTGCATCCCTCAGCTTCAGCTCTATTCAGGCTTTTGGACCATTCTTCCACCACCTGGCACTTAACATAGTAGGGAGTCCAGAGTCGAGATAGAAATGGCAAAGGGGGAAGAAAGAGATGGAGGGAGTGAACACTATCCAAGAGCTTTACCTCATCCTTGTCTATGGCTGACTCTGGAACCAGTCATGCCCCTGAACTGGATGCCCAGTGAGCAATCTGCCACACCTACCCTATCCAAACCTGACTGCTATTTCCCCAGGAGGAAAGGATGCTGCTAGTTCTGTATTTCTAAGTTTGGGCCCAGCACTACTCTCAGGGACTGAAGTCCTGTCCACAGAGGCCACGATCCCTGTACTGTCAGGATTCTACTGGACAGTAGTCTCTATCCTGATCAATAATCTTATGTCAGAAAATCCTGTTTCTTCCTCCATACCCCTGACACCTTACTGCTTGTCAGAATGACCACCTGGTATCATCTGGCCATGTGGATAAACTGTTCAACCTGTCAAATTGGACTTCTAGGACCTGAAACTATATTTACATACCACGAGTCTAAAAACAACAACAAGTCCCCATCTGAATGCTCCATACTCAGAGGCAGACTAGTCTGTGTAGGAATCTGGGCTCCGCCATTCCACTGGGTTCTCCAGCAGTATCCAGGTCTCCAAACTCCATGTATAGGACATGACATAAACCTCCCTGGCTCTGCTCGCTGCTCTCTGATTAAATCATGCATATAGGCTGGCAAAGGTGGGAGGAACGGACCTTAACCCTGAATTCTCAGGAGAATGAGGCTGGGAATTCAGGGCCTGGTAAATGATTAATAGACCTGGCATATTAGATTTGACCCATCAGGGCAACATTAAATGTGATTTATGACTTGGTTTTAATTGAGATTTTACTGAATTATTGTGCAATGCATAGAGCAAACCTGGCCTTCATTTTCCTAAGTGTCCTAGGAGTCTTGTGCTCAGAGCTGGGTGAGTATGGTCTGCCCAAGGGTGACAGCTGCTCCCTCCCAGCCAGAGGCCAGGGGAAGCCTCTTGTTCGCCTGCCCTCTACCCTTTTCCTATCTGGCCAGCAAGTGGCAATCTTGGAAGAATAACAACAGCACAGGTTATTTTCTACTCCTTCATTTTTCTTAACCTTGTCAACCACAAGTTCAAACCGCAAGCTACCATGGCTTGCAAAAAGTGATAATTAGCTAGATGACATAAGATGTAAGTGACTTGATGGAAGATTTCCATTCTAAAAGAGGACAGAGGATGTAGGCAATGCTTAACCCAAAGGAATAGGTTTTTAACAGTGGGGGAAGGGGGGGTCATCTCACTGGGGAGATATTTAAAGGGGTTGCCCACAGGGAGACACCATTAGTTTCAGAGATGTGAAATGGAATAACCTGGGGAGTCTTGAGGCTACCTTAACCAATGAGAGTTGAGATTGTTGCTGTCTAAGGGGACAGTGAGTGTGAGGGCCAGCGAGAGGACAAGGAAATATGTGGGACTTTTCTTCCCCCCCTACAAGACTGCTCTCTGACCTACAAGTGGGAAAATTGGGCTTAAATGGCATTTATTGAATTTTGAACTGCATTGGGCAAAGAAAATTACTCGTTAATATATAAAGCACTGCATTTCCCATAACTCGAATGCCAGTGAAAAATGGATTCGTGCCTGCTTCATAGAGAGAAGCTCGCCTTTAAAGTACTAACATAAATGTGTCCTTAGGGAGAGAGGGATCGGCAAATTAGATAGAAGCATGCAATGTGATACGGCAGCAGAGGAAGCTGGTACTCAGCTCCACGCCTGAAGACAGTGGTGCTGGAGGAGCCGGTTTGCAGAGTAGCAGGAGAGGCGGTTGGGGAACTGGGTAGGGGCACTGGCTGTCTTGATCTCTGGGACGTAGGGGCACCTTCCTTGCTAGAGATCTTCCAAGAGTGTGAGTGCATGCTCTGCTGGTCTAGCAATGCTGAGGTGGGGACACAGGCATGGAGGTCAGTAGAGGTGGGTTCGAATCACTATTTCATTTCTGGGTGTTACCCTTTTTGAGCCTTAATTTCCTTACCTTTTGAAGGACAGAGAGGGGCCCTGGTGGCACAGGAACTAAGAGTTTGGCTGCTAACCCAAACATCTGCAGTTTGAATCCACCACCTGCTCTATGAGAGAAAGGTGTGGCAGTCTACCTCCATAAATATGATAGCTTTGGGGATCCTATGGAGCTGTTCAACTCTGCCCTATAGTTCACTATGAGTCTCAAGCAATGGATTATAGGGATAGGCACAACGGTTGTCCTGTAAAGTTCTTGTGACACTTAATTGAGGCAATGCATCTACAATCCCTAAAATATAGCAATATTAATGATGCTGGGGGCTCAGTGGTAAAATTCTGCCTTCCATGTAGGAGACTCAGGTTAGATTCCTGACCAAATGTCTGTCAGCTGAGGCCAGTGTGTTGCTATGCTGCTGAACAGGTTTCTGTGAGCTTCCAGACTAAAATGAACTAGGAAGAAATGTCTGGTGATTTATTTCCAAAAAGCAGTCAGTGAAAACCCCTATGGATCACAAAAGTTCAATCCGAAACCCATCATAGGGATGGTGCAGGATCAGGTAGCATTTTATTCCGTTGTGCATGGGGTTGCCATGAGTCAGAGACAACCCAAGAGCTGGGGATACAGAGAATGAGTTCAGTTGTTGTGTTTAGGAAGTCTGGGAAAATCTAAAATGTAGCTGTGTGTATGGACCAGGAGATCAGGAAAGAGGTTCAGATTGAAGAGAACACCAGTGTAAAAGTGATAGTTGGATCTCTGGGAATGGATTAGATCATCCAAAGAAAACATAAAGTGGAAAGACCAAAAGGCAGATGATGATGAACAGGGGAGCATCAACATGTTCTCCCTCAAAGGGGTTGCTTGCCTTCATCCTTTCAATCTCTGCTCTCTGATCTTTGCAATAACTGATTCCCTTTTCAGAACCAGTCATCACATCCTACCAAATTCATGGAGGCAAATGATTTGTAGAAAAAGAAGAGTGAGAGTACTGGAGGGAGGGGCCAAGAAAGCATCGGCCCAAAGTAACATCCCCAAAGGCCAGTGAGAAGAAACGTGTCTACACTATTCTCCCTCAGTACTCCCAGGCCTCTGTCAAATGCAGAGTGCTATCTATGCTTTGTGACAACTTAGTCACTTGTTTCTCCATCAGCCTCTGGATTTCTGAAATTCAGCAGTCATGTCCTACATCTCTGTTTGATGAAAACTTGGCACAGGACTAGAAATGAAATGAGAACTCAATAAATATTTGTCAAATAATTGAATGAGAAGTCAACAGGACCAAATATTGCAGAGAGTCAGGTAAAATGAAGACAGGAATCAAAGTAATTGGATGTCACTAATGACTAGAGCAATTTGTGAGTAATGGTGGTGGAGTGGTGGGGCACCCAGGGGGGTGGAATGAAGAAGCCAGTCTGTACTGTTGAGAACAGGAGGCTCACTGTTCTTGTTTGACACATCTGAATTAAACATCGAATAAGAAGGGAAATAAGTATACTGCAATTAGTGAAACACAAGAACTGTCTTATGAGTCAAGACAAGATTGAAGGGAATACATTGGCCTGAGTAATGAACTCATTTATGCCCTTCCCTTCTCATCTCTGTACTTGTTGGATCACAGCTTGTAAAATCTTTACTTGGGGTCTTTGACAGAGCTGGTGATTATGTCCCTGTAGACTTGCTACAATATTAATCATGGTGTTGTATGTCAATTTTCAACAACTGGAGGAAACTGTTAAATTGAGAAGGGGTGATATAGTTTAGGAAGGGAGTATGTGGTTATCTGTGGCCCCTTTGTGCACTTGGTTCTCTGATTTCTAGCAGTTGTGGCTGTTGGAATAGCTAACAATGAGTTGGCCTCTCTTTTCTGTCCAGGGTCAGATTGCCTGTTCAGCAAGATAAGCATGGGTTTACTTTTACTTACTTATTAATATGTTACTAATCTGTTAGATTAGCTAATAAGTACAAGTAAGCTTATGTTTTCCTTGGTTGCTGGATAATCAGCCCCTGTCAGGGACTGTAAATTTGGAAGGAAGCTTTGATTCTGAAGGATGGAGCTGTAGGGTTGGAGAGAGACAGATGCCAGCCATACTGAGAAGCGAAATTTTTCATGCGGCAAAAAAACCCCATGAAACTGTTTACAACAGGTTAGTAAGTATGCACAAGTAAAGCTGGGTTTACCTTGTTTGCTGGGTAACCCTACATTGCATCTGAGCTTCCAAGTTAGCATGGTGGGGTCACTGCATTAGTCCATCTCATGACCACCTTCTTGGACTGAGGATGTAGCTATTTCTAGCTTTGTAAAGTTATAATAAGGAGCTTTCTGCTCCCTTAAAGATTTACAGCCTTGGAAACCCTCTATAGGGTTGCTACATGTCGGAACTTACTAGATGGCACACCAACAACAACCAACCACTGAGACAGAAGTTAAGATGGAGTGCAAGAACAGAAGGGTTTGGAGCCAAGGTGAAGAATATGGGTGCGATGGAAGAGATAACTGTTTTAAAATAAGTCCTGGAAGGAATTCTTTTTCTTTCTGGCAGGATTAGTTCTTAGCACTGAAGCCACACTCACGCCTCTTGAATTGTTATTTTTTAGCAGACAGGGAGCCTAGGGAGGATTGTCCAACTGACTGTCTGAAGACAAGCCATGACTCCATCTCAAGCTCTAGTAAACTCCAGACACACAATTTGTTTCATAGAGCTGACAAATGCATTTTCCTTCTTTTAACCTTCTAGTTTCTGTTCTTGTCAATATGTGAACACAAACATGCATGCATATGCTCAGGTAATCACCCAAAGATGTCCCCTAGTCCTCCTCTTGAATCAATCCTTCTCTTCCGATGAAGAAACACATGTTTCTGGCTGAGCCAGCACTCCTAAGTAATGGAGCAATGCATATCCTTTCCTGAGGAATGGAAGCGCTACGTTGAAGAAAGCAATCCAGTAAACTGGCAGTGACCTCCCAGCCATGGAGGAAGGCCAGTCATGTGGGCAGAGAAGATGGCCAAGGCCCAAATCACTAAGAAGCCTTGGAAATGAGATTTGGGTGGCTCCCACCCCTTCCCCGACTCTGCCCACTCAACCTCACTGGATAGCCATAGTAATGTTGGAGGGATATGGCTGAGGCAATTTCTATTTGATTATTGCTTCCCTTTTATGTGTGAGCAGCTAGCAGAGTGAGAAAGTGAACTCTTTAAAGTACAACCTTCCTGGAAAGATCAATGGTAGCTTAACATGCATTTCTGTCTAGTAGTCACTTTGGCAGGTCTTTATAAGATGCTAGTTCTAATGAAGTACATTAACATGAGGAGACTTGTGAGCAGCCTGCGTACTTTTCTTACTATGGCCTCCCCTTGAGCTGTCAGAGTGCAAACTGTTCTGAGCAGGTGTGTGGTAGCTATGGGGGCTGGGAGGTAAGGGTGAAGCAGGGCAGAGGCAGAGGGATGTCATTGTAGGAGTCACACAATTCCCTATTACTGGTACAAGCATCTTAGTTTACTTTACTTTACTTCAGTAGTTCTAAGTCTTTCCAGAGACCCTCATTGGGAGAAAGTTGTAGGAGACATTAGGCTGGTGGAGACAGTCGACAGAAGGTAAGGGCTCTGTGCTCATTTTTTGGGAGAAAAGAGCTATCAAACAATAAACAAACTGCGGTGCATTGGTATGATGGAATGTTACTGAACAATGAAAAGAAATTAGCTATCAAGCCATGAAAAGACATGGAAAGAACCTTAAATGCCTACTGCTAAGTGAAAGAAGAAGGACAAAGAGGAAGACCCACACCCCAACAAGATGACAGCAGCAATGGGCTCAAGCATAACAAAGATTGTGAGGTTGTTAAAGGACTGGGCAGTGTTTCATTCTGCTGTGCATACAAAATTACCAACGTAAAAATTAGCCTGCTGTACTTGGTCAAGGAGTCCTGGGGTGGCACTGTGGGTTAATGCGCTGAACTGTGAAGTCGGTTTGAACTGCAAGATCAGAGGTTCAAGCTCACCAGTTGCTCCTCACAAACCCTGTACAGGGTTACTATGTGTCGGAACCAACTCGATGGCACAAAACAACAACATATTTGGTCAAACATTTAATTAACTCACCCCTAATGTGATGACTGGAGTCCTGGTGTGGCACTGTGGGTTAATGCGCTGGATTGCAAAGTCAATTTTATCGGAAAGGCCAGCTGTTCAAGCTCAAGTAGCTGCTCTTTGGAAACCCTATACAGGGTCACTATGGGTCAGAACCGACTTGACAGCAAACAACAACAACAATGTGATGACTGGAGTCCTGGTGTGGTACTGTGGGATAATGCACTGGACTGAAAGATTGGTGGTTCAAACTCACCAACTACTCCTCGGAAACTCTGTACAGGGGTGCTATGAGTTTGAACTGACAGCACTTAACAACAGGTGGCATATTTTGTGCTTGACTGCTAACTTAAAGACTGGTGGTTTGAACCCACTAAATGATTCTAAGCAAGAAACCCTGGTAATCTGCCTCCATAAAGATTACAGCCACGAAAGTCCTATGGGACAGCTCTGCTCTGCCACACACAAGCTCACCGTGGGTCAGAATCAACCTGACAGCAACCAACAGCATCAACAAGAGAAAGAAGTCTGTCTAAAAGTGCCATGTATGTATGAGTCCAACTATGTGACATTCTGGATAAAGCATAACTAGAGAGCTATGAAAGGATCAGCGGTTGCCAGGGGCTCAAGGAAGTGGAGAGTAATAGGAGTGACTAAGCAGAACACAGGGGATTTTAGGGCAACGCAACAAATTCAGTAATGGTGGAGATATGACTATGCATTTGTTAAACACCCTAGGAATCTATCACACCAAGTCTGACCCCTAATGTGAACTGTGAATTTCAGTGAATAATAATAATCTGTATTGGTTCATCGATTGTAACAAATGTGCCACACTAATGCAAGACGTTAATAATAGGGGAAACTGGTGGAAGAAGGAAGAGAGAAGATACATTGGAATTCTCTGTACGTTCTGCTCAAAATTTCTGTAAACCTGGAAACTGCTCTATTAAAGAAAGCAACAACAAAAAATGATCCAAGGGTATAAGAGGCAGCCCATAGGCATGTATGTCTTGGAGTGAGGTCAGCGGGGATGCCTGGAGACTTCTGGAAAATAGAGAAAAGTGGTTGGGTTGATGGTCCCTGTCTTCAAATGTTTGGAATGCTGCCAGTGGTAAGAAAGAATGCCCTTAGGACACAGTGTGTGGAGGAAGTATACTGATAAAAGTGCTCATATAGGTAGGTAGGTGCTCAGACAGCATTTGTTGAATGCTGCTGAATGATGGAGAGACAGCTTAGCATTGCTGTTAGAAGCACACACACCAGCAGTGTTACCAGATTGGTGTTACCCAGTGCAATAACTCAAAGGATCCCCCCTTGCCACCCCATGGACCTCCTCTGACGCCACACCATGCAGAATCCTTCATTTTAATCACACAGTGTCATTGCTGCTACGTGCTGTCAAGTTGGTTCCAACTCATAGCAACCCTGTATAGGGTTTCCAAAGAGTGGCTGGTGGATTTGAACTGCCTACCTTGAGCTTAGCAGTCCAGAACATATTGCTTAAATGTAGTGTTTCTTAGATTATGTGAATACCAACAACAAAATTGTTCTGCAAAATCGTTATGCCCAGACTACAGCTTTATTAGTTAAAACATTTTTGGTAACTGAATAGAAGCTTTTAAAAGCTTCTTCTCTTTCTTTTCCTTTAATTGCCACTTCATTCTCAAAAAAAGAAGTTATTGATATAGGTTCACAGGTACTACTTAATGGAGTTGCTAAAAACACCAGAAATTTTGACAAAGTCAGCAACTTTGAAAAGGACATTGTTGCTTATAGTATGTGCAGGTGAAACTATATGATTTGAGACATCACTGGAATTGGATTTTACTAACAGCTCTGACTGGAGCACATTAGCATAGAGTTCTTAGCCTTGTAGGTATATTGAAAGAGTAAGCTGAGCTTATTAAAAATGGTTTTGTTGCTATAACTAACTGCAGGAATATTTTAATTAAAATTAATAAGTCGCTGCAGAAACACTGCACTAAAATCCTATAGACAGTCATTTTGTTGTCACCCCTCTGACAGGGGCACCTGTTGAGGTCCAGACTCCTCCCATCCTCTATCGACGCCAGTGATGCACACTCGAACCCCAGATCCCTCACATATCACTATGTGATCTTTCTAAGTTCCAGTCTCTTTACCTGCAAAGTATAGGTACCTTTTTCAAAGGCTCTTATGAGGATTATATTAGTTAATTCTTTTTAAGTGCTTAAAACAATGGCTGGCACCTGAAGAACAAGCTGAGTTTAAGTAAGTGTGATTTGAGCTATAGGTAAGGAACTCATTGCAATTGCTACTCACACATTAGCAGAACTGTGCGCTCTTGGACACTCAAATCAACAACTCCCGTCTCCATCTTCAACACCTCCTGAGTCCTCTCTGTCCCTCTGATGTTGCTTTCCTTTAGGTTCTTGTTGAAGCTCATCTAGACTCTTCCCATCTGATCTCCTGCTCCTAGTTTCTTCTCTCTCTGATCTCTCTTCCATTCTGCTAAAGTCAACTTCTAAGCATCATGACACATTCCTGCTTATGATCTCCATTATCTAAGGGCTTGAGGAGGTATTGGTGAGTCCATGAAGGAATTGCTTACAATGCTATGCTTAGTGTTATGGATATAGTAGTTTTTCTGCAGTTGTTGTTAAGTGCCGTCGAGTCAATTCCAACCCATAGCAACCCTGTATAGGGTTTCCAAGGAGCAGCTGGTGAGCTTGAACCATCAACCTTGCAGTTCAAACAACTTTGCAGTCTGACACATTATCCCACAGTGCCACATCAGGACTCCTTTCTGGAGTGAGAGGGATAAAATCAATCTCTTAAGAACAGAGGAGTCCTTTATGATTGGATCCTCAGAATACTTCTCTAGCTTTATTTCCTGTTACTTCCTATTAGCATTAGCACTGGACTACTAACCACAAGATCAGCAGTTGAAACCCACCAGCCACTCCTTGGAAATCCTATATAGTGTGCTATGAGTCAGAACTGACTCGACAGCACTTAACATCAACAACAGCAGCTTTCTATTACTCAAAATTTATGCTACACAAATGCAGAATGCTTACAGTTCTCATATATGCAGCTCTGGGTTGAGATTATTGTGCTATTGCACCTGCTGTGTCCTGAGTTTGGACACTCCTTTCTCCCTTTTTTAAACCTGGTGAATTTACCCTCATCTTTCAAGATCCTCATTGCCTTCTTCATGAAGGCTTTCCTGATTACTCTCCCATAGAGTTCAGGACTCTCAAATGATCCTATTCCTGTCCTGAATAAGAAAGGAAAACTTGTTTATCAATCAATAAATATAAGGAGAATTGAAGAAATAATGAGGATTTAAAAATCATCTAAGGGCCAATGCTGAGCTCTTTATAGAGGATCAGGCTTCCCCTCCAAATCTCAACAGTCCTATGATCAAATGATACTTTCAGGAGGATGCCGTCTCTGCAGTACATGGGGAACATTAAGGTCAGCAGAGGATGGGCTTTGTGGGAGTACAGAGATCAGGACAGAATCTAGGGAATGAGATGGCACGTCTTCCCAGGAGCAATGAGTTCATTCACGCATCTGTTGTTAACCTGCTGTCTTATTCTCATTGCCTTCTATCTTTGGGCATCGGGGACATCAGGTTAAAGTCCTTAGTGACCTTATTACTATCTTTCAGAGCCTGGAAGCAGTCCAGTGCATACTATGGTGATGGGATATTAGAGTGGTAGTGTAATCTATGAGAAACCAGTCTCTCGGAACATCAGTTTATACATCCATAAAATGGGCTTCCTAAAGTCTAGCTTATAAGATTTCCCAGAAGATTAAGGAGATGTATGATAAAAATGTGTCCTTGAAGAAATACAGCCAGTATGCTTCTTAAAGCTGAGAGCAGTGAGACTTCATTTCATGTATTTTGGACATGCTATCATGTTTCCTTGAGAAAGACGTCATGCTTGGTAAAGTAGAGGGTCAGCAACGAAGAGGAAGACCCTCAATGAAACTGATTGACACAGTGGTAACAACAACGGATGTAAACGTAACAATAGTTGTGAGGATGGCGTTGGAATTGGCAGTGCTACATTCTGTTATGCATAATAGGGACTTAGTCAAAGGCACCTAACAACAACAATGACAAACGTGCTCTCCTGCTCAGAACACTAAAGATGGAGGTTTTGCTCCTGGGAGGAAGTGGTTTGGGTAGGATTCACTCTACTCCCTTTCCTGATGACTCCTTTGATCCACAGTCCCCAGTGCCTCAGACTTCTTGTTGTTAGGTGCCATTGAGTTGGTACCAACTCATAGCGACCTTACGCACAACAGAATGAAACACTGTCTGGCCCTGGGCCAGCCTCACAATTGTTGGTACTTTTGAGTTCATTGTTGCTGTCACTGTGCAATCCTTCTTATTGCTTAGAGTCCTTCAAGTCTTCGTCTGAATTGTGCCCTCTGGACTTCCCTTCTTTTGAGATATTTGATTCACACCCTCACATCCTCACCTCCTCGATCCCCCTCCCTGCAAAAGTCTCTACTTAATAGTCAGTGTTCTTGGGATTTGTTGGATTTTTGCAAAAAGTGTTGGTAGGTGATAACAGCTTTGTATGGAACCCATCCTCTGTAAAGGGGTAGAGACAGATTTCCTGAAATATTATCAGAACATCAAATGGTGAATCTTTTGAGAATTTGAACTCTGTGGAAACTCAGGACAGTGTGGTAAGCACTTGACTAGTGGTCTTTGTTGTTTATGTTGCTATTAGGTGCATTTGAGCTGATTTATACTCATAAAATCCTGTCTGGCAAAGCAGAACTGCCTCATAGAATTTTCTTTATGCAAGTGGATGTCCAGGTCTTTTTCCCATGGAGAGGTTGGCTGGGTGTGAACCACCAACCTTTCCATTAACAGCCAAGTGCTTAACTGTTTGTGCCACCAGAGACCAATAACAGAACTGAGAGGAGTCCTCCCTGGGTAGTACAGTTAAGTCATCACTATTAACTGAAAGATTGGCAACTTAAACGCCCCCAATAGCATCTCCAAAGAACGGCCTGATGATCTCTTCAGACAGATGAGAGCCACGAAAACCCTACGGAGAGCATTATGGGTCACCATGAGGTGGAAGGCACTCCACTGAAGCTGGAACTAGGAACAGTACAAGGGAGGCATCTGCCTTCTAACCTATGCAAATCAGTTGCCAGATCCTGTAATAGGATTACAGTTCCTTCCCCCTAACTGCATTTTCAGGATGATAAAATGGGAAGGTAGGTCTGCATAGGAAAAGAGTGCCAAAAGAATGATTCTTAAATGTTTCTATATTTTGGTAATATACTAGCAAAATAGAAGTGAAAAAATCTGTAAGGATAAATGAGATAATAATAACCATGAATCATTTTGAGTTCCTGGGAAGAAAAGCACCAGATAGATTTGAGGTGTTATTATTATGCATATAATATATATAGCCATTGTATATTTATTCACAGTGAAGCGCACATATGTCATTTCCACTAATAACATTTTCCTTTCTAGCTCCCACGTAAGAGGAGCTATGCCACTTTCGTATGTTCCACACAAACTCAGAGGAACCTGCTTAGACTATTTTTGCTGATGAAATTTTCTGGGTTGTAACATTTATCTTTCTGAAGAGCTATCTTCCTATAGGCCCACATGGAGGGTTGTGCTTTTACCTCTCATTGTGATTCCATCTTCCTGTGGAATTTGTGTGTCAACTGCTTATCTCAGGCATTAGCCAATTTCTTGTCTGTTTGTTTATACAGTGCTGGAGATACACAGTGCTTTGCCAATGCATAGGGACCTGGCTCCTTGTCCTGTGGAGTGCACTGTCTGATGAAGACAGACAAGCCTAGCACACTAAAAATCACACAAACACAAGACCCAGAAAGATGCTGCTGGCTTGGGAGTCAGGGCAGGCAGGTTAAGGCTTAAATAGAGGATCTGAGGACAGAGAGGGAAAATATAATGGAATTCTGAAACTCAAAGGAACACATGTGCAGGCATGTAAGCTTGCTGCTGACCATGTTGGTCTACTGGTGAGTATAAGTTAGGGAAAGGCAGCAATGAAGAAATGGGCTAAGCTCAACCATGTTCCATAGACTCCTGTTGACCTGGAGATGAGAGAGAGAAAAGGAAGGGCTGGTTGTGTGGTGAGAGCTGGAGACTCCTGAACCCATGGACAAGGACATAGCCACAGAGGGCTAGAGCTGAAAGTAAAGTATTCAGCTGACATGAAGTGAGGGGAGATGCACAAGAATGCCCAAATAGTACCCATTTGATCTAGCCTCGATGGTTTGGTAATCAGAACTTGATGAACTTAATCTATACTCATGGATGTGGTGGTGGTGGTTATGTGCTGTAGAGTCGGCTCTGACTCATAACAACCCTGTACAGGGTCTGAGGCTATAAATCTTTATGGGAGCAGAAAGCCTCATCTTTCTCCCACGGAACAACTGGTAATTTCAAACTGCTGACTTTGCGGTTCACAGACTGATTCGTAACTACCATGCTACCAGAGCTCCTTATACTCATGGATGTAGTAGCTCATGGATGTAGTAGCTCAAAATACCAACTGAGAGGGAAGGAGTTTCATATCAAGTATCAATGCTATCCCTTCTCTAAACAGGGTTGATAGGGACAGTTGATAGGCAACTTAGGCACTGGCTATCTAAAATGAGGGGGCGATAAAGGCACAAAGTGACTAGCTTACAAGATTTCAAGAGGAAGTCTAGTTTAAGAGTGTGCAGGGGAAGGTAGAGTCCCCACTGAATAGTTTTCATCTTGTCTAGACAGGTATGGTGAAACAAAATGGGGATAAGATTCTTATGATTCGATAGTGAAAAATTGCTATCATGCTCAACTGCAACTGTCACAACTGTAAAGGTAGAAGTTTTGTAACAAAAACAAAAACAGAAACAGAGGACCCTAGGACCACCAAGAGAGAAGAGCACAAGCAGAATACAGCACCCTATGCAGAGAAGCAACTCCAGAGATGGAGGCAAGATGAAGACATGGAGAGAGGGAGCAGCTAAGGACTCTGGACTCATGGAAAGAGAGGGACTGGGTGCTGGCGGCCAGGAGGCAGGCTTACAGAATCTGCCCTTCAGTTGTTTAAATTATTATATATGCCTGAGTGTTTCTATGCACATCATCCTCGCTCCCCCCCCCCCACAAAAATAAATACTATTGAATGATGATGCACAGAGAATACTGTAATCATTGCAATGAAACTATGATATAAAGCCAATGTTCTCCCATGTAAATTATCACTCAGTTCACAATAAAAACTCAAAAAAAAGATAATGGAATTTTTCCATGAATTTTTTAAAATTCTCCCATGTTTGGACATTTGAACATTTCAAGATCTATCTTGAAGTACAATGTTGTCTGTATAGGATAATATCCATATGCCTAGATGGAAGACCAGAGTTCTGGTGTGATGCTGTAGAATAAGCACTGGACTGTTAACCACAAGGTTGGCAGCTCAAACCCACTAGCCACAACTTGGAAACCCTATATAGAGTCACTATGAGTCAGAACAGACTTGACAGTAACAACAACAAGGAAGATCAGTACAGGGTAGCTATGGGTTGGAATCGACTCGATGGCACTTAACAACAACCAACTTCTTCAGTATGAAACGGGTCAAACATATAATCAATGTGTATTGAAATTCACCAGTGATTGTGATGTGAAGGTTGAGAACAAAAAAGGAAGGATCAGTAGTTGGAAAATATGGCCTTAGTGATAGAAATGTGATGGAGATAGAATTTTGTAAGACCAAAGACTTTTTCATTGCATATACCTTTTTAAAACAATATAAAAGGTGATTATACACATGAACCTCACCAGATGGAATATACAGGAATCAAACTGACTACATCTGTGGAAAGAGACAGTAGAAAACCTCATTATTATCAGTCAAAACAAGACCAGGGACTGACTGGAACAGACCATCAATTACTCATATGCAAGTTCAGGCTGAAGCTGAAGAATATTTTTTTTTTAAATTCCATGAGAGTCAAAATATGACCTTGAATATAACCCAGCTGAACTTTGAGACCATGTCAAGAACAAATTTGATGCATTAAATACTAATGACAATAGACCAGAAGAACATGACATCAACAACATCAGACAGGATGACATCAACATCAGACAAAAGGTCATTAAAAAGACAGGGAAGAAAGAAAACACAAAAATGGATGTCAGAAGAGATTCTGAAATGTGCTCTCCAGCACAGACATGCTAAAGTTTGTGGAAGAGGTGAGGAAATTGAAGAGCTAAACAGAAAATTTCAAAGGGCAGCTTGTTGTTGTTGTTAAGTACCGTGGAGTCAGTTCTGACTCATAGTGACCCTGCACAGGGTTTCCGAGGCTATAAATCTTTACAGGAGCAGAAAGCCTCATCTTTCTCCTGCAGAATGGCTGGTAGTTTCGAGCTGCTGACCTTGAGGTTAGCAGCCTGATTCCTTGGAGATCACAAAATACAAGTATTATGATGAAATGTGCAAAGACCTCGAATTAGAAAACCAAAATAACTAAATCAACATTTCTGAAAAAGCTGAAGAAAAAAAACAATAACCCTTGACTTTCAATATTGAAGGATTATATGGGCAAAATATTGCATGATACAGAAAGCATCAAAAGAAGATGGAAGGTATACACAGAGTCACTGTACGAAAAGAAATGGACAATGTTCAATCATTTCAAGAGGCAGAAGATGATCAAGAACAGCACTAAAGGAAAAAGTACAAGATGCACTTAAGGCATTTGTGAAAAACAATACTCCAATAAGACAGAATACAAATTGAAATCTTTCAACAAACTGACACAGTGCTAAAGGCACTTACTTGTGTATACCAAGACAGTTACCTCGCCAACCATTTGTAAGAGATCCATATTTGTGCCCATTCTAAATAGAGGTGATGTGGAAATCAGTGAACAATATCATTAATATCACAGGCAGATAACATTTTTCTAAAGATAATTAAAAAATGGCTACAACAGTGCATCGACAGAACTGCCAGATATTCAAGCCAGATTCAGAAGAGGACCTGGAATTAGAAATATCATTGCTGATGTCACATGGACCTTGTCTAAAAGCAGAAAATGCTAGAAAGGTATTTACTAATGCTTTATTGACTATGCAAAGAACATGTGGATCAGGACAAACTATGGACAATATTGTGGGGAATGCGTATTCCAGAAAACTTAATTATGGTCATGGGAACCTGTACATAGACCAACAGGCTGTCTTTCTGACAGAACAAGGTGATACTGAATGGCTTAAAAGCAGGAAAGGTGTGCATTAGGGTTGTATCCTTTCAACATACTTATTCAGTCTATATGCTGAACAAATAATCCAAGGAGCTGGATTGTATGAAGAAGAACATGGCATCTGGATTGTAGGAAGACTAATAAACAACCTGTGATATGCAGATGATACAACCTTGCTTGTTGAAAGCAAAGGGAACTTGAAATACTTACTGATTAAGATAAAAAACAATGACCCTCAATATGGATTGCACCTCCAACTAAAGAAAACAAAAATCCACACAACTGGTTCAGTAAAAAACATCATGATAAATGGAGAAAGAATTGATAATGTCAAAGACTTCATTTTGCTTGGATCCACAATCAATACTCATGGAAGCCATAGTCAAGAACACATTATGCAAGGCCTCTTTAAAATGTTCAAGAGTAGAGATATTTTTAGGACTAAGATGTGCCTGATCTGAATCATGGTATTTTCAATCACCTTATATGCATGTGAAAGTCAGACAGAACAAGGAAGACCACAGAAGAATTGATGCATTTGTTGGAAAAGAATATCAAAAGTATCATGGAATGCCAGAAGAACAAACAGGTCTGTACTGGAAGAAGTACAGCCAGTATCCTATTTAGAAGCCAGGAGGACAAGACTTCAACTCTGATACTTTGGACATGTTTTCAGGAGGGACCAGTCACTGGAAAGGATATGATTCTTGGTAAAGGGGGAGGTCATTGAAAAAGAGCAAGACTTCCAAGACCGATTGGCACAGTAGCACCAACAATGGGCTCAAGGGTAAGAACTGTGAGGATGGTGCAGTACTGGGCAGAATTTTGTTCTGTTGTACATAAGGCAGCTATGAGTCAAACCTATTTGAGAGTAGCACTGTGGGTTGATGTGCTGGACTGCAAGGTTGGTTTGAACTGCAAGGTCAGTGGTTCAAGCTCACCAGCTGCTCCTCAGAAACCCTATACAGAGTCTCTATGAGTTGGAATCAACTCAACGGCACTTAACAAGAACAACAATAATAATAATATATTTGGAAGAAAATGAGGTGAAACCAGTTGTCATCAGGTTGATTCCACTCATAGAGACTTCATGTGTGTCAAAGTAGAACTGGGCTTCATAGGATTTTCAGTGTCTGATTTTTCAGAAATCAATCACCAGGCCTTTCTTCCAAGGGCCCTCTGGGTGGACTCCACCTCTAACTTTTTATTATCTGAATGTGTTGATCATTCACACCATCTAAGGACTCCATTAAATAAGATACATACAACACACACACAGAGTCAGTTCCTCCACAAACACAGGGTTGGAAGGCAACTTGAGAAGCTCTCTGTTTCTACATCTCTTGTAGTGTTTCACTCCCTGCTGCAACATCTTTCAGTCTCTGCTTGATATCCCCAGTGGTTGGGATTGATCATTTGAAGTGTAGATCTTTGCACGTGTTTTTGATGGTTGCCTTTGCGATGACTGTGACTCGTGCCCATCTGCTGTTGAGTGTAGAGTAGTATTGCTCCATAGTACAGTATCACCTATTGGTGACAAGTCAGTCTTGACTCAGCAAGAGGACAACTCTCCCGTAGGATTTCCAAGACTGCAATCCTTGTGGAGCAGACAGACACATCTTTTTCCTGAAGAACAGCTGGTGGGTTTGAACTGCTGATCTTTGGGTTGACAGCCTAGCACTTAACCAGTGTACCACCAGAGCTTCAACAGCATAAAATAAAAATTTAAACTCACTCATAGCAACCCTATTGTTGTTGTTGTTGTTATGTGCCGTGGAGTTGGTTCCAACTCATAGTGACCCTGTACAGGGTTTCCGAGGCTGTAAATCTTTACGGGAGCAGAACGCCTCATCTTTCTCCCAAGGAACAGCTGGTAGTTTCGAACTGCTGACCTTGCGGTTCGCAGCCCAATTCATAACCACTACGCTACCAGAGGTCCTTAGTTGCTGTTAAATACCATCAAGTCAGTTCCGACCCATAACGACCCTGTATAGGATCACTATGTATCTGAGGAGTAGCTGGTGATCTTGAACTGCATATCTTGTGGTTCAGACCAACTTTGCAGTCCAGCACACAGTGCCATATCAGGACACCAGCAACCCTATAGAATAGAGTTAATTTGCCTATTAGGGTTTCCCAGGCTGTAAGTCTTTATGGGAACACATTGCCACATCTTTCTCCCTTGGAGCAGCTGGCAGGTTCAAGCCACTGACATTTTGGTTAGCAGTTGAGCACTTAGCCACTGTGCCACCTGGGTGTTTAATCTCCAGCTGGCTCCCTTTGCCACCCAGCAAGCTTTTGGGTGGCTCACTGCCTCTGCTCTCACTTGCAGGGTGCTCAAAGAATGCAAATTCACTTAAGTATTAGTGATAGCAAAGCATAATAGAGAAATTAAATGTGCTGCAAAGAGAAGGGCGCATATTTCATTCTCAAACTAAAAATAAACCATTTGGGGTTATGTGTAATTGCTCTCTTGGATTTTTCACTTCATTGGCATTTCTCTTTAGAGTGGATAATTGAAAATTCCGAGTTTAATTTATACACACAGTCCTACACAGTTTTTGGGTAAGAACACTTGCACCAACTTTCGATATGTGTGCATCCATTGTCCACAGGGAGCAGTGGAAGGGGAGAAAGAGCAGGCAGGACCCCACAGGATGGATGGCGAAAGAAAGGAAAGGGCAGTGGAGAGCAGAGGCAGTGTGGAATCCAAGTGCTGATTTGTGGTTTGACCTTGTGTAAGTCACTTAACCTCTCTCTCTGCTCTAGTTTCTCGTCTGATTATGCGCTTTGTAAACATTCTATTACTTTTCAAGTGTGGTTCAAGAGGTAGGGCAGATCCAACCCTGAAACTCGTCTTTGGATCTGTTAATGAATTCTCTCCAGTCTATCCACTTTCTATCTTGTTTTAAATCTACATTTTCCATTAAGCAGTCACCAGGGTGTATGATATCTGAAAGGAGATCAGTGCCTGGCTCAAAGTCTGCCACCACCATATGAAAGGACATGGAGAGATTTTCTTGGCATGAGAAGGTAATGTTGCTGCCTCTCTAGGGTAGGACCTGCTCTTCTTTTACAGGAACTGAGCTTAAGTCACTAACATTTTCTTGCTAAATTCCACTATGTTTGCTGGCAATTAAGCTAGTGGGGCTCATACTCTAAAGAAACAGATAATAGAAGGAAGTGGAACTCTTTACCATAGTTATAGGCTAGTGAGTTCTGGTAGCGTAGTGGTTACGAATCAGGCTGCGAACCTTAAGGTCAGCGGTTAGAAACTACCAGCCGCTCCACGGGAGAAAGATGAGTCTTTCTACTCCCGTAGGATTTACATCCTCAGAAACCCTGTACAGGGTCGCTATGGGTCGGAACCGACTCGACGGCACTTAACAACAACAACAACATAGGCTAGTGAAGCCTGAGGCATATGGGCCACGTTAGCCTGAGTACCTTGTGTGTGAATACCCTGACCTTATGCTACCTGCCTTCACTGTAGTAATTCAGCTCACTGTGGTAATCCCCATGTGATAGGTAAGAACATTAAGATGTCAAAAAGTGAAAGTATTTGTCCAAAATCACACTCAAGGTAGAGCTTGGATTCATTCCCTAGGGAATTTGCTTTCAACCACTAGAAAGATTTTGTCTCATAATGACTTTCAACTGTCCCTCTTTGAGATGGGATGTTGGTATGTTGTTGTTAAGTACTGTCGAGTGGATTCTGACTCATAGTGACCCTGTATAGGGTTTCTGAGGAGTGGCTGGTGAGTTGGAACCACCAACCTTGAGGTTCAAATTTTGCAGTCCAGCGCATTATCCTATAGCACTACACCAGGATTCCACTGATAGTATAGCTCTGGTTTCTCTAAGGAGTTCAGGGCAAGTATTTTTCTGTGCTCTGGTAGCGTAGTGGTTACGACTCACGCTGTGAACCTTAAGGTCAGCAGTTTGAAGCTGTCAGCTGTTCCACGGGAGAAAGATGAGGCTTTCTGATCTGTAAAGATTTACAGCCTCGGAAACCCTGTACAGGGTCACTATGAGTCGGAACCGACTCCACAGCACATAACCACCACCACCACCATTTTACTGTGTGGTGCAAATGGTTTGTGCTCAACTACCCACCGAGAGTTGGTGGTTCAAATCTACTCTGCAGATGCACTGTAGAAGAAGGCTTCATGATCTACTTTTGTGGAGCACAGTTGTAGTCTGAAACACGTGAAGTTACTATGAGTGGGAATCAACTTAACATAAATGTTTTTTACTTTGTTTTTGTATCTTCCTTAAATTGGCTAAGAATACATTCAGAAGACCCCTCCAAAGGCATCCACTGAAGTGGTTATCCCCACCAACTAGTCAGTGTCTCTGGATGGAATCCATTTTGCTTCAATCTCTTCTATTTTAAGATGAGCAGGTTACTTATGTGGGTTCTCTAAGTGGATAGTGTCATCTCCATCTTTCTCATCTCCCTAGGAATTTTCATCAAGTACCTCAAACTTAGTCCCCCAAATTTTCTAAATTCTTCAGGGGGTCCATTAATTCCTGGGTATTCTGACTTGACTTGGAAGCCAGGCTTCATAAGGCTGGTCAAATTAGTCCCATAGACCATCCTTGATACCAAGCTAAAATAACAGCACAGTATGAGTACTCATTGATTATTGGCTTCCTGAGGCTTTGAACACTGAATCTGAGATGTGGGTCTCTGAGAATCTCTGCTATCCTTTGTGACTGGTCAGGCCTTTGGAAAACCTCTCAGTTGCTGTGGGTATCTACATTTTCCAGTTCTGAGACAACCTAATGAGGCATGTTAACTTTGTAATTTGTATAACCATCTACACATCTACCTCAGATCTCCAGGAATGAGATTCTGGGGAGCGTCTCGATTAATGACAAAGCATGCAAAATTTTCAGAAAGTACCTCCTGTCTTCATGGTCTTAAGAAGAAACAATGATAGGTATAGGCAATAAACAAGGGACAGAGGGGAGAGAGGCCAGGAATGACTAGGGATGTTGGCTGCCCATATGTGTTAAATTGTGGTAGAGTCCCCATGGAGGCTCTTCATAACAGCCCAGGACTCCTTCTGCTGATCTCTAACCTGAGCCACAGATCCATTCTCTACCTGCAGTCAGGAGCTTACACTTGCTCTGAAGGCTGAAGGCACTGAAGAAATCTGTGTAGAGTTGATAAGGCATAAAAACAACAGGTTCAAAGAATGTGATGAGCAGAAGAATGACCTGGACTTAGTCACAATGTGAGCAGATGTGTGTTCCCACTGCCTCCATGGTCTTCTTTTTGGCATATTCTTCTGTCTCTAGTCATAACCAAAACAACCAAACCAATTGGCATCAAGCTGATTTCCACTCCTAGTGACCCTATAGAACAGAGTACAACGGACCCAAAGGTTTTCCTGAAATCTTTCCTGAGGACCCTTGGTGATACAATGCATTTCATATTGGGCTGCTAACTGAAATGTCAGTGGTTCAAACTCACCAGTCACCCCTTGGAAGGCAGATTAAATTACCTGCTTCCACAAAGATTTATAGTCTTGAAAACACCATGGGGTCATTATGAGCTGGAATCGACTCAAAGGGAGTGGGTTGTTTTTTTTTTTGTTTGTTTGTTTTAATCTTACAAGAGCAGACTATCACTTCTTGTTCCTGTAGATTGGCCTCCAACCTTCCGGTTACATCTGAGCACTGAATGAATATACCGCCAGTGCTCCTTCTTTTAGTCATGTTGTTGCTGTGTGCCATCGATCCAGTTCTGACTCATAGCTATACACTATAGGACAAAGCAAAACTGACTTCATTGGGAGTAGTACTGGACTGTGAACCACAGGATTAGTAGTTCAAACCTACCAGCTGCTTCTCAGTAACCCTATACAGGGTCGCTATGAGTCAGAACTTAGGAGTCTTGGTGTGGTGCTGTAGGATAATGCACTGGACCACCAGGTTAGCAGTTCAAACTCACCAATCATTCCTCAGAAACCCTATACAGGGTAACTAAGAGTTGGAACCGACTCAATGGCACTTAATAACAACAACAACATGAGCAGAACCGACTCAACGTCACTTAACAAGAACAAGAACAAGAATCTATATGGGAGCAGAATGCCAGGTCTCATGGAGCCTCTGGTGGATTCAAACCAGAGACCTTTTGGTTAGCAGCTGAGCATTTAACTATTGCACCACCTCTCCCTTCTTTAGCCACAATGACTAATATTTACTGAACACTTACTATGTGCCTGGCACATACTTTGTATACATCATATGATTTAATTCCAACAACACTGCTTGAGGAGTTTGTAGGAAAGCTTAGAGAGGTTAAGAAGCTCTCCCGAAAGTGAGAAGATTACTCTTACACTGTGGGGATTACAATTAAAGTCACAAAATAAAATGTGTATGAATTGTTGAATGGAAAACATATTTGCTCTGTAAACTTATCAGCCAATTCGCAATTAAAAAAAAAAAAAAATCTCTCCTGAAATGAAATGCTAGCAAACAGCGGAGACTAAAATCACTAGATATATAGCCTCTTCTCTGACCTTCCTCTTTTCTTCAGGTGTCTAATGCCCTCCATTCCATCTTCCTAGTTCTGTGAGTCTCATGAAGCTCATTTCTTAACACCAACAATGTGAAGAAGTGTTAAGAAATGTCTTAACTTCTTATTCTACTTATTCTTTTACAAACCCAAATTCACACAGCCTTGTGTCTATCATAAGAAATTTATTCTGGTAGAATAAATAACTTATTGCTAAAGTGTTAGTGACTGCCAAGAGTTAATGTGTTATCTTAATTTGAAAATCCTTGTGCGTTTTCATAGTGGATTGCAATGCCTTAACACCAAAGAAAGAGACATTTACAAATTTCAGACATAGATCTGGACTAGTGAGAGAAACTGTGGCGATAAGGAAAGGAGAGTGGAACATTTGTTCTGTCACCTTTAAATCACATTACCTGACTAGCCTGGTGTATATTAAATGCTCAGTAAATGTTTGCTAAAAATGATTTAATGGATGAATGAATGAACAAACGAATGCATATGAAACTAGTTACGATTTAAATATGTGTTAATACTGTGTCTGAGCAGTAGAGGCCACTGTTAACATTCCAACACTTATGCAAGTGCTAATCAATGAGGGAATACCTGGGTCACAGAAAATTCTCTGTTGTCCTAGAGGTTAATTCTGGAGATAAGAGAGTGTGAAGAATTTCAATGTACTCCCTCCCCTGACTAAGCTCCTCGTTAGAAAAGTTTTCGAGAACAACTTGGAAAGAAAGCAAGACCCATCCTTTGCCAGCCTTAGGGTTCATAATGCTGTTGAAAATCCAGCAGCATAGCCCCAGTAGAATGAACAGAACAAAAAGTAGACTCTTTCAAACTCAGTACTTGTGGATTGCTCTAGGGAAAAGACTGGTGGGTGAGTGGAATTGGTCATTGGCTAAATAAATGCTGTTCTCTGTGGGGTTTTGGGGTTTTTTTGGGGGGGAGGGGCGGGTTGTATCTTTCTAAATGGAATGCTACCAAGAGTATTTCAGATAATCTTTGAAATCAGGACAGGGATGTGAGAATCTAGATTAACCTAGAACTTTTCTCTGGGAACCAAGAAGACCCTTCTACCCAGAAAGCACTACTTCAGCCCTTCCTATAGGAAGGAATAGAGGGAACATCCTTTCTGTTTGACATTTCTCTGTAGCAGAGCGAAGTGAAACATGTCTAGGGGTCACCTCCTCTGTGCAGCCCTCTCTGATACGCTCTACCTCCCAACCACAATCTCACCCTGGGCCTTACCACATTATGCAACAGCATTGAGTGTTCAGTTTATTGTAATTTTCTGGATATGTATCTGTCTTGGCACCATGGGTTAATGTGCTGGACCGCAAAGTCAGTTTTAACCGCAAGGTCAGCAATTCAAGCTCATCAGCTGCTCCCCCGAAACCCTATTCAGGGTTGCTATGGGTTGGAACTAACTTGACAGCACTTAATAACAACAATAATTCCAGTAGTAGAAACTTGGTGGTTCTGTAGGATAAGCACTGGATTGTGAACCACAAGCTCAGCAGTTCAAGCCTACCAGCTGCTCTGAGGGAGAAAGATGATGCTTTCTGCTCCTGTGAAGATTTACAGCCTCGGAAACCCTATGTATGGTGGCTATGAGTTGGAACTGACTCTCCGACACTTAACAACAACAACTCCACTGAGCTGTGAGTTGTTCTAGAGTAGACAGAGGATTTGAGTTTTTCTTTTTTTCTCTCTTTCTTTCTTTCCTCTTTAGGTGTATCTGTCATGAGAAGGAGCTCTGGTGGTACAATAGTTACATGCTCAGTTACTAACCTAAAGGTTGGTAGTTCAAACCCATGGAAAGACTCCAAGGAAGAAAGACCTGCTAATGTGCTGCAATAAAGATTGTTGTTATTATGTGCCATGGAGTCAGTTCCGACTCATAGTGACCCGTATAGGGTTTCCAAGGCTGTAAATCTTTACAGGAGCATAAAGCCTCATCTTTTTCCTGCAGAACCAGTCGCAGTATTGAACTACCGACCTTAAGGTTAGCAGCCTGACTCACAACTACTACGCTACCAGAGCTAAGGAAAATCTATGGGGCAGTTTCATTCTGTTACATGGGTTCCCTATGAGTTCTAATCAAGTTGGTGATGGCCAACACCAACAATCTGGTACCAGAACCATAGTGCACAATAAATAAGTACACAATAAATACTTGCAGTATGAAAGAATGGGTAGAGGAAGTCCACTGGGCAGAGTGTGATAACCCAAATGGGTTTGTTGTTGTTGTTGTGTGCTGTCAAGTTGATTCTGACTCATAGTAATCTAGAGAACAGACTAGAACTGCGCCCAGAGAGTTTCCTAGCCTATGATCTTTATAGGAGCAGACTACTGTGCCTTTTTTCCCATGGAGTGGCTGGTGGGTTTGAACCACCAACCAGGGTTTCTCAACTGGCCTTCTAAAGTGACCAGATTAGCTAGACCTACTATTTACTGGCATGTCATTTATGTCACATAGGTACAGGAAGGTGGAAACAGCTCTTCTGAGATGGCCTTTGTGGCACTTGTTCTGACAGCTGAAAGGAATAGACTCTTTCTTCCTTGCCAAATATAATGAAGCAGACTTAATTTTATCCATGTTTGTTTTCAGCTCTGCACGCACAACAGGAGACCCTTAATGACCATCCAACTTGTGTCTTATTAAATTTAAAAAGATAAAATGAATTGCATAAGCCATAAGCATAAGCTACTATAGACTAATGAGGGAAATGCTGATTAAAGTTTACTCAGCAAAGAACAGTAACACTGTACCCCAAGCATGTGGAAAATAATGCACACAAAGAAGACACTAGGAAGGTGAATAGCTAGCTCAGTATTTTGTAACTATCCGCTGAGTTTAAGAATGAGTTAATTTACTGGAAACAATGTAGTAAATGAAGGAGTTAAGATCCCTTTGTTTCTTTTATGATTGATTACAGGAGCCAAACTCACCAAAAAATCCCCTAATTTTCTATAAAATGTGGAGCTAATGCCAAGAGAGTCAAAATTCAAGCCCACCACTCTTTTTGGACTGTGTTCAGGCACCAACAAGCAAAGAGGGGTAAAGACCTCAATTTTTGGAGACCTTGCCTCATGAGGAAGGCTGCAGTTCTGTTTTGTAGATCAAAACTGGTTTTATCCCCATTTTGAGGAGAGATTGACCTATCATTCCAAATTGAATCAGGCATTGCCTGTAATTCAGCTCAGTCATTCTCACTGGGGACTCATTTCAAGTCAGTTCCTCCAGCATTTATTGAACTCTTTTAGGTAAGCAAGGAGCTGTGCCTGCACTGATGGTAAATGGACCGACAGCAATCCCTGCCATGGAAGACTGACCTCACAATCTACTAGGGGAGGTAGACAAGTCAACAAGCCATTAAAATATCAGGAGTGGGTCAGTGGTAGCATTTTCATCTTCCATGAGATGATTTCCAATCATGCACCTCATTCAAGTGTAGCCACATGTGTCTGTGACTGGAGGCTAGTGTGCTACTATGATACTGAACAGATTTCAGTGGTACCTCCAGACTAAGACAGACTAGAAAGAAAGGCTTAACAATCTACTTCCAAAAATTAACCTATGGAAGTCCTATGAATCACAAGTCTTATCTCAAATGCCTTGGTCACCATGATTAGGAGCTGATTTCATGGCAGCAGATCAACAACTGCTCTGAACAGATGCAGGGTAGCTTAAGGTAGGGGCCACCTGATACTTTGTCCAAGTTAAAGGTGGAAGCTAGGCTTAGTCTTGAGGATGAGTCTAGATGTGAGTCAGAGGCACTGTGATGACGGGCTGGGGCAGGTACTGGCAATAAAACAATCCAGAGAATCTCCCAGTTAGTAAAATGGAAGCCCATCAGGTAATTGAAAAAAGTAGTTGCCACTGAGTTGACCCCAAGGTGTGCTGACTCTTTAGGTGTGTCAGAGTAGAACTGTGTTTCATAGGGTTTCAGTGGCTAATTTTCTGAATAATTAGATAGCCGGGTCTTTCTTCCACTCTACCTCTGGATGGTCTTGAACCTACAATCTTTGGGTTAGCAGCTGAGGGCTTTAGCCATTTGCATGATGACTACAAAGCGATGAGGTAAAGAGGGAATGGATAAAAAGTTATTGTTGTTGTTAAGTACCTTTGCGTTGCTTCTGACTCATAGCGACCCTGTATAGGGTTCCTGAGGAGAGGCTGATGAATTTGAACCACTGCCCTTGCTGTTCAAGCCAGCTTTTTGATCCATTGTATTATCCTGCAGCACCACACCAGGACTCCATGAATAAGAAGATGGTCGAGAGGAAGAATCAGCTAGGTTGTGGAGGATCTGGATTCTAAGGAGCTTGGGTTTTATCCTGAAGGGACTAGTGAGCCACTGAAGCATTTCATGACAGATGGGAAAAGGAGCTGATCATGGATTTGGTCTTTCTAATAGCATAGTGGTTACGAATCAGACAGCTAATCTCACGGTCAGCAGTTCGAAACTACCAGCTGTTCTACAGGAGAAAGATCAGGCTTTCTGCTCCTGTAAAGATTTACAGCCTCAGAAACCCTGTACAGGGTCGCTATGAGTCAGAACCGACTCCATGGCACATAACAACAACAACCCAGTTTAGAAATGAGTTGTCAGGATGTTGGCATTTGAGGAGATCAAAACCAAGCCCCAGGGACAGCTGGAGGTAGAGGACTGGGAATCAGGACTTCCAGTTGGTGTCTGTCACTGAACTTCAGTGAAGCTGAAGGGCTCTTAGTTGCTGGCCTAGAGATCTGCTGTCCACTCTGCTGGGTGCAACCTAACTCTCTTACTGTCCATCCTGAACACATAACAGCTGTCAGATCCTTTTCTACACCATTGTAACTCTCATCCCACAGGGCTGTCATCTCCAGCTTACTTGACAATATACCCCTTCTCCCTCTCTCCTCCCTCATCCCTGCCGGACTGTGAGCTCCATGAGGATCCTTTTTGGCTTGTTCACCACTGTGTTGCTGGTGCCTAGTCCAGGGCCTGGCACATAGAAGATGCTCAACACATTTTGTTAATTGTGTTAACTGAATGAGTGAATGAATAATATGGACGATGGATGAGAGGTCACTTAACCTCACTGAGGCTTGATTCACTTATTAATAAGGCTAAACTCATCTTGATGCTCTCTTCTATTATTGGAATTCTTTTTTCTTTCTTTTCTTCCTTTGGCAAATGCTTCTAATCTCAAAGGTTGATTATTCTCCTTATGTTCTCCTTATGGACCTATTTGGCTAAAAATTGAGTCACAGGGCTGAGTTCAGTTCCAGACCTGACGAGTGAGTAAGGGCTATAAGAGAGCTCCTTATTCCAACCATCTACAATCCCTGATGTATTACTTCCCCTCTCTCCCACCCCATTCATCTTTTTCAACCATATCCTTCTTCTTCTCTCTTTCTATATTTTGGCTGCATATTCCTTGTTCATATGCTGTGTTCTAGTTCTTCACTTTACCTTGGCTTTTTTATTGAATCAGTTTCCTCCCCTTGCCTCTCTGCTCTCTCTCTCTCTCCTTGCAGTTCACCCTCCTCTTGTCTGTATGTTCCTTCTGCCTTAGCCAGTTTTTTTGCTCTCTCTCCGACTCGTCCCTGTTCCTTTCCATTGAGTCTTTCTTCCTCGATTGTTTTTCTCCTCATGAAATTTCTGCTAATCTAATTTCCTGGTTGGCTTTTGCTCTGTCACTTGGTTCTACCTGACCTCCAGACTCTTCTTTCCATTTATTCTGAACAGAACAAATTGGTGATGATAATGGCACCAATGCTATTTCAGCAAAGAGAGGAATAAAGAAGTCAGGATGTCTTTGAAGGGACTGGCAGGTCAGTGGTGGAAGGAAGGAGGGACACCACTTAGCTCCTCATTGAGAATATGTTGCCCTTTGATGGAGCTTCAGAGAGTTTGGGAGCATATGATGAGCATCTGGATCTGTTCCTTCCAGAAAATAATATATCAGAAGGCAGAAAAATAATTATGTTTCCCTCAATGATCCCAGCAAAGATGTTTGCACTCCTAAAGGACCTCAAGGCACTCATAAAATGAGGAAAACTGAGTTAAATGCTTTTTATTAAACCATTAAGAGATTTTATTCAGCAAAGACAAATGTCTTCACTGAAGGATACAGAGTTTGATAGTATGGAAAATACCCAGATGAAAACTTGTCTGAATAAATTAGACAGAGACATTTGGCATTTAGGGCTCCAAGTGTCTGCTTCTTCCTTCATGCCCAACCTGCTAATCACAAAATCTTCTCTAATGTGGACACACAGAGTCTGAGGAGGGAGGGAGTAGGTGGAAGGCTTGACAGGTCTTGACAGCAATAAAAATTTCCCAAATTATAAATGGCTTCCTCAAACTATAAATAATCTATGGCTATTCATTCCTTGGTAGCCATAGTCTCCAGGATGGCCCTGGCCTTGTTCATTTCAGAAACCTCAGGGAGACTGTGCAGTTAAGACTGGGAGGACACAGGGCAATAGCAAGGAGGAAAGGCTTTTCCAGGGCACTGTCAGAAATGGGAGAACTCAGAGACAACCTCAGGACCCTCAACTCTCTGGTCTGCAACTTATCACAGAAAAGACAAAGTTAAGGCATTTCCAGCCTGTCTGGTCACTCCTGCTAGACAATTCTTTTGGGAACATCACAACGTTCCCTTACCTCTTTTCCCACTTTTCCAAAATGGAAAAAGAACTGGCTATGAGAATCTTGTGTGCCAAGGGATTTAGTATAATAATGTTTATTTATAAGGAATAAAATTGAGCCAGGCACTCTGAGCTTGCAATGGCTCACACTTAATAATAGTAATTGTTGTTGTTATGTGCCGTGGAGTTGGTTCCAACTCATAGCAACCCTGTATGGGGTTTCCAAGGCTGTAAATCTTTATGGGAGCAGAAAGCCTCATCTTTCTCCCGCAGAACAGCTGGTAGTTTTGAACTGCTGACCCTGAGGTTAGCAGCCTGATTCGTAACCACTATGCTACCAGAGCTTCCTTTAATACTAGTAATAGCTAACATGTATTGGGTATTTAACATGTGCCAGGCACTATGCCAAGCATTCTACATACAATTTCTTATTTTATCCTCACAACAGTTCTATCAGGAACGTATTGTCAACACCATCATTCTAATGAGGAACCCAGATTTAGCGAAGTGATTTAATCTACCCAAGGTCATTCTAACACACTCCTGATTGATTTTCTCCCCAGAATTCTTTTTGCTCAGGAAATGGCCAACTACTTTCTCCTGGGAACCAGCTTCTCTCTCCCCCTCCATTTTATCTGCACGACTGCTGTAGGAGCTGCTGTGGGTTTTGTGCCTATCCTCCTTGGCCATAACTCTAAGGTCTGGGGCTGGGCCAATTGGTTCCTCCCCAAGGCATTTTTGAACAGAGGAAGAAGCAGCAAGATCAGTCTGAAGCTCTAACAAAATAATACTGGGGCAGCCATGTTTTCTGTCTTGGAGGACAGAGGCAATCGTCCTGCTGAGGGAGAGTTGAGAATGAACCACATGCTTCCAGAGCACATGATGGTCTTTAAGTCCCCAACTCCAACTGTTCCTTAGGCTCAACTCCTGCTCTTAGGTTCCACTGGATACCCTAAGGTGCTAATAACAAAGACTCTCTTTGCTTCAAGTTGACCTTTCAGAAAAACAGTGGCTCGGAAACCCTGTAGAGGGTCGCTATGAGTAGGAACCGACTCCACGGCACAAAACAACAACAAATAGTGGATACTTGCCCTAACTTTGGAGACAGACTGCTTCATTTCAACTCAAACTCCATTAATTCCTGGTTGTAGGAGTAAGTTGCTTACTCCCTTGTGGCTTAACTTCTTTGGTCAAATGGAGACAATAATGATACCTACCCTTGAAAAATTTGTAGAGATTATAATTCAGGTAAAGAACCAAGTAATATGTCTTGTACATGGTAAGCTTTAAAAAAAAAAAAAAAAAAGGAAGAAGAGGAAGAAAGAAAATAGTACTCTTTATTTTTAATATGTCAGTGGTAGAATTCTTACAATCCATGTAGGAGACCAGATTTGATTCTCAGCCAGTGTACCGGGTATGTTGCCATTGCTTATCTGTCAATGGAGGCTGACCAGTTGCTACGATGCTGAGCAGGTTTCAGTGGAGATTCCAGAATAAAAAAAGTCTGGCTACCTACTTCCAAATCAGCTGATCAAAACCCTATGGATCACATGGGTCAATCTGCAAATTATCATGGATTTGATGCAGGACCAGGCAGTATTGTGTTCCACTGGGCATGAGGTATCCATTAGCTGGGAGTAAATAACTAACTCAATATGGTTGTTATTGTTAAGTGCTGTATAGTTTGTTTCAACTCATAGCAACTGACTTATAGTGGGAGAAGAAAGCCTCATCTTTCTCCTGCAGAGCAATTGGTAGGCTCGAACCACTGACCTTGGGGTTTTTCTGTCCAGTGCTTATCCTATGGAGCCACTGTGCTCCCAGGAACAACAGGCTCATATAATATTAGTTTTACTTTGTACTTTAATTTTGTACTATCTTATTTCTCCTGATCACTTGTAGAGTTATGGGTTCTAGTTCTGCCTCTTTACTTGCACCTGGGATTTTGAACAGATCACCTACATGTCCAGAAACACTCCTTGTGGAAAGGGTGGAAGGGCTGGTGCAAGAGAGTGTGTGGATGGCTGCGGATGCATCTATCCACATGTGGACTTTGGGGAAGGCATCAAGCATCAACCTGGTGTTTTCTTGCAGCCCAGGGGGTGGTTCCAAAAGTTAGAGCTAATAATAATACCTTCAGCAGGTTTCTGCACACTGACTGCCATCCTGTGCAGACTGTGAGGTGGGCTTCAGGAAAGCAGAGAGCCTGATTGATTTTTAAAAGGCTGAACTTCCAGGCTGTTGTAAGGAGCAGCCAGTAAATGAGAGCTATATAAACCCCTGGAACATGCAGTGCATCACTGGGAATGGTGCTGAGAGATGGATTAGGCATTAAGAATGAGTTCTTTGCAGAACAAAGAAATTTTTATATGATGTAAGAATTTGGAAATTCCCAGAACTGTTTTTTTATGGGTAAGGTTGGAGTGGGGAGGGAAGGGCAGAGAACAAAATTAAATTTCTAAAAAGGATCACCATTGAGGATTAAACTCTGGTTGTAAGAAAGCCTTCCTAGCCAGATGTGATTTGGGAATGCAGTCAGGGGCAATGGAGGGGAATCAATTCAATACAACCCTGCCCAGTTTCTCTACTGGGCTGGGAAATTGATTTAGGGGGCGCTGGGCAAGGGCTTCTCGGAGGCCCTGCATGGTCCTTGGTGGAAAGTTGGGCAAGCTTTTTAAGGGACACAGCTTCAAATGCTTCCCAGGCATTTGAGAAGCCACTTGGATCAGGGAACTCACTGGCTATTGGTCTCCAGCTGCCACCAACTTCCAGCATGAACCACTGCATATGTCACTTTAGGAAAATCAGGAAGATGAAGCCCCTAGGGATCCTGTTCCACCAGGAAAAGCTGGAGTGTTAGATGAGGGTGATAAGGTGAGAAACGTGGGGCACGTGGCATAGGAAAGGTGTCTGCACTTAGAGAAAAGACTGGAACAGATGGAGAATTTAGGGCAAGAGGATAGGATTCCAGAGAATGGAGGGGTGGTCAGCATTTATGGGAATGAGTCTGCAAGAGAATGCAAAGTCTACCCCAGGGAAGGTGGGATGGAAGGTGAAAGTATTGCAGTTCTAGAACTTCAATCTACTGAGAACTTATTGAATTTATTTACTGGTATCTTCACATGTGATTTATTCTCCCATCAACACTAAGAGGGTATAAAAAGGGATATCATCCTCCCTACCAAACATAAAGGCAAACAGAGCCATCACAAAAGAGTTTACCAGCCCAAGATTACCAGAACAAACAAGAACAGAATCTCTTGAACCAGCAGCCAATCATCCTTTCCTTCCACTTTGCTCACAAAGACAGGTCCATTTGTGAATGAGCCATTAGGATAGCTCCCAATGTACTCTGCCATCCTGTGCAAAGGATGGCTACTGTACCCCACAGATGGAACTTAGAATGTGTCATAACTGCCATGATTCTACATTCACCAACAAGGTTTTTACAAAGAATGAGGTCTTCCAGCTCCCACATAGATCATAGTTACTGGGCAGGTGAATTGCATGCCAGTATTTACTTGGATTCCTAGTATGACACTGTAGGATAAGCACCGGACTGCTAACTACGAAGTTGGCAGTTCAAACCCACCTGCCACTCCTTAGAAACTCTATTTAGGGTCTCTATAAGTTGGAATTGATTTGATGACACTTAATAACAACACATTTACTTAGAAGGGGCTGAAATGAAGCCATCCTGAGAGACCATTTAACCTCTTCATGTTGTTGTTGTTGTTGTTAAGTGCCATCGAGTCGATTCCAACCCATAATGACCCTGTATAGGGTTTCTGAGAAGCAGCTGGTGAGCTTGAACCAGTGACCTTGCAGCTCAAATGGCTTTGTAGTCTGGTGCATTAACCCACAGCACCACGCCAGGAGTCATCTGAGGTGCAGTAAATTACTTGATATGATTTTTCTAGCTATTGTCACTCCTACCAAATGGCTAGGCAGGGCTACACAAATGGGAGGTGCTTATGGCCAACTCAAGGGATTGGCTAGCTTTCTAATAATACAAATAAGGTACAATGGCACCTTTATAAGGAGTCCTGGTGGCATAGTGGGTTATGTAGTGGGCTGCTAACTACACGGTCAGCAGTTTGAATCCACCAGCCTCTCTGCAGGAAAAAGAGGAGGTTTTCTGCTCCTATAAAGATTTATAGCCTCAGAAACACTACAGAGTTTCTAAGAGTCATAATCCACTTGATGACAGTGGGTGGGTTTGGGCACTGTTGTGGTGAATTTTGTTGTTGCTGAGTGCTGTCAAGTTGGTTCCAACCCATAGTGACCCTGTATAGGGTTTCCAAAGAGTGGCTGGCTGGTGGGTTTGAACCACTGACTTGGTAGCTCAAAATGACCTTTCAATCTAGAGAATTACCCTGCTGCACTACACCAGGACTCCTTTGTGGGGGTGGAACTAAGCAAATAAGGTATATGAAACCCTGACATGAGGATTGGTCAGTTTTGTCATTGTGCTGGGCTTAAAATGAGCCATGCCAGAGGCAGAAAGGGAATCTCATGACCATCAGTAAAGAAGAGCCAAGATTGGTCTTTTGGACCTGAAATTCCTTTCCTGAACCTCCTTGATCCAGGAGATCTAGAGACAGTATGAGACAGTAAGAAGCACTGACTAAAAAACAGCAGTAGCAGAGGAAACAGAACTGGAACAAGATGGAGTGATGGATTTCCCAGCCCACAGAGTGAGAAAGCTGAAAGTCTTGGGGCAGGAGGTTTGCTGGTGAAGTTGACTGCATCTGAGCACTTACTGGCAGAGCTAAGGACTTTGTAACATTTGTCTGAGTAGGGCAGAGGCCAAAGGGCCAGAGACAGATGTGTCTGCAAGCACAGCTGAGTGGATGCTGTGTTATCAAATAACTGTATCCTGAGCATTCCTGACCCTGAATTGTGGACTGCCACAAGGGGTTCAAACACAGCACCAATTGCAAGATGGCATAGAACTGGGCAGTGTTGCGTCCAACTCACAAATAGGGTTGCTAGGTGTCAGAAACAACTCAAGACATCTACCAACAACTTCCCTAACAAATACTGTAACTGTGAGTATGGTCTGTAAGTTTTACTTGGCCATTGCAATGAATTATTGACTCCAGCAGAGAAGATTGTACCATGGGAGGAATGACTGGGTCAGAATGGGTAAAAAGGTTGGAGGGTGGAAGCATACCTGACCTCTGCTCCAAAGGAGGCGGATGCTGATGATCTTAGTTCTCATTCCTTCTTGTGAAGTTAGAGAAGGTCAGATGGTGACCCCGTGCCATTTTTGCAAACTCATTACCTCCCCTTAGATTCAGCACCCTGGGAGACCCTCCTGTAGCGAGACTCAAGGGGTTCTGGTTAATTATTTGATGTTGTAAATACTGATGGACACATTCTGATGGTAGGTTGTGTGCTGTTTGTGCTTTAACTATTTTAGTTTTTAATAACATTTGTCATTCAAAGTCTGATATTTTTCTAAGAATTTTATATCTATCATGACTTGTTTTTTCAAGAAAAATTGGAATGGCATATAAATATGTTTTCAACATCAACCAAAAGAACTACATACTTCCAATCCGTGCTCTGTGATTATCTTCTGAAGATAATGCATTCCAACTCTAATCCACTTTCCCCCTCCTTCTTTTCACAGGGTCCTTCTAGCATTTTACCTCCCAACTTCTTGATCCCAGTGAGGAAGATCGAGCTATGTGGTTTTCACCTTTTCACAGAGCCTAGAGCAGTAAAGTAATTGTCTGGAGGTCATACAAGTTCATGAAAGCATCAGATGTCCTGAGTTTAAATATTGCACTTTCTCACAGCATCTTGTAATTATGTCTAAATTTCCAAGCCCAGACTTTCAAACTAAACTTTTTTAGAGTTGGTTCCATGAATTATTTACAAGTTGCATAAAGGAAGGCCACTCATTGTAAGCCAACGGCTGTTCAGTGCTGGCAATCAGATGAGAAGCCCAAATTCAGGATGCTCAGTAATCTTTTCCATAACCAACTTTGTTTACTGGCTCAACAAACGAGCAGATTTCATCAAATTTGGAGGTAGGAGTAAGGAGAGCATTTATTTTCCAGTTTTTCTCTCCTGAGAAAGTCTGAAGTTTATTTTGTCTGTTGCTTTTGAATATTGTATGTGCTACTATCATTTACAAGAGTCATTTGACGATCAGATTGCATGTTTGGATAGTTCTTCAGATGGATAGGCAGTTGTTCTCACACAGCTGTGCACATCTGGCATGCAGGTGTGTTCTTTGATAGGCGGACTTGTTTGCAAAATGATTTCTTCTGGGAAAGCCAACGAGAAATTGCCGAAGGCCTTGGGCAAAATTATCTAAGTGCTGGGACACTGATTTATTTCTGTCCAGGGTTTTCTATAAACTACAGGTTGAGTTGAGATTTGCATATCTAAAATATGAGGTGGTCACAGAATTCTTACCCTCAGAGGAAGGTGTGTGCCGAGGATTGGGTTTTGTTAATTTCTGGGGCCTGAGACAGTTTGGAGGATTAACATTTTAATTAAAACTATTTCCACAAATATTTATGGATGACACAATATGATGACTTGGAATTAGCAGGGAGAGAGAGAAGGACTGGGCTTAGAACATCCACCTTGGTGATATTATTTTCTACCTCACTTGTCAGAAGGTAGATACCTGTTCCCTCCTGCTCCATAGCTGACCCCTTTCCTTCCTCCCGAAACTCTTGACAACCTTTCAAAGGAAGAGGGTCTAGGAACACAACCAGCAAAGGGGCTGAAGCCACACAGTGTCAGAAGACCCATGAGACAGAGAAAGGTAAGAAGGAGAAAAACTGTGGCATGGTAAATAAAACCCAAGGCAGTTTTCCAAGTGTTCATCTTCAGGGAGATAAGGATTACCTTTACATGCCTGTAAGACAAACAGGTGCCCAGAAGTAGTGAGGGGTGTGTTTCTGGCCTGTGTCCTGCTGAGGTCAGGCTCTGCCCCACACCTACCATGAGAAGACCATCGCTAGTCGGGCTGCTAACCTCAAGATCAGCAGTTTGAGACTACCAGTCATTCCACAGGAGAAAGATGAGGCTTCTGCTCCCATAAAGATTTACAGCCTTGGAAACCCTATGCAGGATTGCTATAAGTTGGAACCGACTCCACGGCACATGACCACCACCAGCACCATATGGAAAAAATGGTATCTGACTTTCCAACCAGGATATCTTCTACCATACCTCCTTCTAGGCCCTTCCCAAACCCAAAAGATATTCCAAAGTATGGTTGTGAATGACCTTCCTATTCCCACCATGGAGCTGGCTTCTATGGTTAGCCCCCTCCTCTCCTATCGGAGATGTTATGGCTTGGGATAGAGGCCTTGGTGCCAGCTGTTCTTCAGAGCCAAGCTGGGGAGCCAGTGCTGGGCAGCAAGGTAAGAGCAGTACCCATCTCCCAGGGAGTCCATTTGGCTGTGTGGCTGCAAATAGCTGCACTAGCTTGAACAAAATGCCCACTTCTCTAAAGCAAGCCCTGCATACTTGAGTCAGACACTGTTCTCTCTTCCCATCCTGACTCGAACCACTGTGAGATTCACTTTCAGCAGCGAGATCCTCATGAACTCCCTCCTTGGAATCTCACCCTCATAACCTCAATGTTTCTTTGTTACCAGTCACTCTCCCTCCCTTTCTCTCCTTCCTTTGGATTCTCCCTTGCTCTCCCTTCCCAGCTCTGGGTCCATGCCTCCCTCCCACTAATGTCTTCTGCTGTCACCAGGCCACTCCTCCTCCCCTTCTAGTTGCCACCTGCCTCTCCCTTCAGCCCACCCACTTGGTCCTTGCACAGCTGGGCTCCCCAGGGATACGGCTGTTTGGGCTGCAGTTCTATGGGCACAGGTGGCCCTGGCAGATGTAAGCTCTTTCCATTCATGTGGGTAAACAGTAAACATTATATTAAAATATTCATCACCAGGGCCTCTGTCTGAATGTTAATCTGAGCAGAAGCAGATTTATAGTCTCCAACCCGCTGACTCCTGGGCAGAGCCCGACAGAGCCATGTCATTCTGCAGCAGAGAGGTTTGGAAAGGTCGACCCCAGCAGAGAAGCATTGATTCTGCATTTGCTGTGTGAATGATACACACTGGAGCTTTATGGCCAGAGAGGTGGCCTGTCTACCTGGGGAGGATGTTTTTCATTGTTGGGCAGTCACCGCAGCTGAGCGCTGACTGACATATGGGCTTAGGCAGACCTGTAGGACAAGCCTGTATCTGACACTGGCCCCTTGGTGCCTGCTTATCACCTCTGTGTTTATGTGTCTGGTCATGTGTAGAATGTTAAAAAGTTCTGGTGTGCCTGAAACACCCACAGGTGATCCATTTGATCTCTCTGTTAAAGGTTACATACCATGTATCTCTTCCATCTTTGCCATTATAACCAAACCAAACTTGTTGCCATGAAGTTTATTGATTCATGTGTTACAGAATAGAACTGCCATAAAGGCTTTACTGGCTGGGACGTTTATGAAAGCAGATCACCAGGTCTTTCTTTTGTTGCCATGCTGGTGGGTTCAAACCCCCAACCTCAAGGTTAGTAGTTAAGTGAAAGCCAACTAAGTAGGGACTTACTTTGCTATTGAGACCTTGGAATCCTAATGGAGTCTGGACAGTGTTTCAAACCAACCCTGTTGCCATTGAGCCTTTTCTGACTCCTAGTGATCTTATAGAAGAGAGTAGAACTGCCCCATGAGGCTTCCAAGGTGGTGACCTTTATGGAAGCAGGCTGACACATCTTTCTCCTTCAGAATAGTTTGTGGGCTTGAAATTCCAATCTTTCAATTAGCTACAGAGTTCTTAACTACTACATTGCCAGGGCTCCTTTTTTCTTTTTCCGAGGAATTGAAAAGGAGTGAGACACAGTATCTTGGTAAGACTTCTTCAGGTATTTAAGATCACTGTTAATAGCACTGTAGGATAAAGCATTGGACCACAAGGTCGGTTTGAACTACATCAGCAGTACAAACACAACAGCTGCTCCTTGGAAACCTTGTACTCATAGGGTCACTAAGAGTCAGAACTGACCGGATGGCACTTAACAACAACATCATTTATTCACAGAAGGAGCCCTGGTGGCACTGTAGGATAAGCACTGGATAGCTAAATGCAAGTCAGCAGTTCAAGCCCACCAGTGACTCTGAGAGACAAAGTTGAGGCTGTCTGCTCCTTTAAAGATTTACAGACTTGGAAACCTTATGTAAGGTTGTTATGAGTTGGAAGCAACTCAATGGCAATGGGTTATTAGATCATAGAGTCCCTGGGTGGCCCAAATGGTTAACACACTTGGCTGCTAAAAGAAAGGTTTGAGGTTTATGTCCAGTCAGAGGTGTCTCAAAAGAAAGATTTAGCAATCTGCTTCCCCAAACTCAGCCACTGAAAATCTTGTGGAGCACAGATCTACTGTAACATACATGGGTTTGCCATGAGTTGGAATTGACTCAACGGAACTTAATGATTTTTTTTTTTTTTTAATTAGATTGCACACACTGTCTTTAGAATTCATTCCTGCAGGCAGGTCTATACACAGTCGCTCATTCCTTCCTCACCCTTGCACAATCCATTCATTCATTCAATGACAATTGGTAGGTTGCCTGCCTGGCAAGGGTGAAGAAGTGAGGAGTCCTTTCTGTTGCTCTCAGAGTTCACAGTCCAGAGTATAAGACAGACAAATGAATCATGTACAGTATTAATTAGTAAATGGCAAAAGTTATGGGAAACCACCCTACAACGTTCAATAGACTACTGTGAACCCAGGTGGAGACCTGGTTGGCCAGCAGTGTGGCAAGACCTGGGGACTCTTGGGCCCAGAGTCAGTGACAAAGAGGACTAGAGTGGAGAGTGAAGCATCTAGCTGATAAGAAGAGAGGGCATATGCACAAGAACACCCACACTTGCAGATAATACCCACTTGACCTGGCTTCAATGACTGGATGATCAGAGCTCAACTAGAAGAAGAAAGAAAAGGGAAAAAAGAGTAATCTGATATAATTTGATGAACTTGACCTACACCTATGGATGCAGTAGCTCAAAAGAGGGAACAAATCTTTACAGTGAGGATCATTCCCACCCCCTCCATACACAGGGTTGACAGGAATGGGCAACTTGGACACTGGCTACCCCAAATGGGGAGCTACAAAGGCAAGAAGTGAGCGTCTTACAAGCTTTCAAGAGGGAGCCTAGATCTAGAGGGCATGGAGGAATGTAGAATCTCCACTGAGTAGTATCCAATCTGTCTGGGTGGGGCTGATGAAAGGAGATGTAGATAGGTCTCTTGTGATACAATAGTGAATAATTGTTATCTGGACTGATTGTGAGGGTTGGAAATATAAAGGTAGTTGTTTTGTAGCAAAAGGAGGGGAATGATTGACTTTGCAGTCTAGGAGTGGAGGTCCCTGGATCCATCAAGGGAGTAGAGCGGAGTGTGAGACCCTACTCAGAGAGGTAGTGATGCCAGAGATGGAGGCAGAGACGATGACATGGAGAGATGGAGCAGCTGGGGACTTTAGATCCAGAGAGGGAGAGGGGCTGTGTGCTGACAACCGGGGGTGGAGGGTGGGTCAGGCTGCAGGGTATACCCTTTGGTTGGTTGATGATGCATGGAGAGGATTATAACCATGACAATGAAACAATATACAATAGGATGAATGTAAAGCTACTCTTTTCCCATGTAAGCTATCACATAATTCACAATAAAACATTAAAAAAAAAAAGAGTTATGGGAAACCAGAGGAGGGTGACAAACACCTCACAGAACAGATGCCCTTTGAAATGACTTTTGAGTGTAAATGAAATTTCCCAAGTGGGGAGAAATTACTGTGTATTTACTGTGAACACAGCAGTATTCTAAACACTTTATAGACATTAATACATTTAATTCTGCATGGCAATCCTTGAGGTTGCTACTATTATAATGCCCATTTTATAGAGGAGGAAACTGAGGCAGAGCAAGGCTCACCTAATGTTTGCATTAGTAAATATCAGAGCTTGGATTTGAATCTAGGCAGGATGGTTTTAACCATTATATTATGCTGCCTCTGGATTAACATGGAATATTCAGGGAACAGGTGACTTGATATGGCTGGAGCCAGTTGATCATATGTAGGGTACTAAATCTGGAGTCCTAGTATGGTACTGTGGGTTAATAATATGGACTGCAAAGTCAGTTTAAATCACCAGGTTGGCAGTTCAAGCTCACCAGCTGCTCCTCAGAAACCCTATACAGGGTCACTGTGAGTCAGAACCGATAGCACTTAACAACAACAACAACAAGGTACTCAATCTAGAGATGAACCAGACTGTAAAGGGTCTCATATGCTCATATCTCATCTTATAAAAAATGGGAGCCAATGAGGACTGTCTTCTGCCAAATAACCCTGGTGCCTCCAGACTTTCAGTACAGACCTTGTTTTTTAACTCTCTGTGACTCTCACCTGAATCCTTTCTAGTCTTCACTCATTCCTCATTGGGGAAGCCCTCTGAAGTACAGTTATAATTTAATATGACCCTTCTAGCTATATTCCTCTATTTTGTAATGTACAAGGGTGAGTCATAATTTATCAGCACTCTGGCTGTAGAATTTATTTTACAATAAATTTACAACTTTTACAATAGACAAATAAATTATTTTTGGACATAATCTCCTTGCTTTCAACATAATTTGTCCATCTATCAACAAGCTTTCATATTCCCTTATTTTAAAATGTCGTAGGCTGAAGCACAAGCCACAAATGCTCCACTGTCTTCACTTCTTCATCAGAGGTGAATCTTCGTCCTTGAAGGGCTGCTTTCATGGGGACTGAGCAGGTGGAAGTCCAATGGAGCAAGATCAGGACTATAGGGAGGATGCCTTAACAACTCAAAATGAATTTTTGCAGAGTGTCAACAGTGTGGGCAGAGGTGTATAAATGTGCATTGTAATGCAAGATCACAATGCCATTGGAGAGCAGTCCTCTGTGTCTAATCTGAAGTTTAGACTTCAACTCTTCAGTGAGCATCTCACATTAACAAGTGCTGTTGATTATTGAACCTTTTTCCTGATAGTGTTGCAATACTGGCCCTTGAGAATCCCAGAAAACTGTTAAGCATCAATTTTCTAGCTGAAGGCTGACATTTTTTTGGTTGGCGATTAAGGATGTTTCCATTTACTCTGCAATTTACTCTTGTTGTTGTTGTTAAGTGCCGTCGAGTTGGTTCCAACCCATAGCGACCCTGTATAGGGTTTCCAAGGAGCAGTTGGTGAGCTTGAACCACCGACCTTGCAGTTCAAATGTCTTTGCAGTCTGGTGCATTAACCCACAGTGCCACACCAGGACTCCAATTTACTCTTAGGCTCATAGTTATGAATCCATGTCTCATCACCAGTAACATTTTTTTTAAAGAAACCTTTACCTTCCTTTAAGTATCGGTCCAAATTTTATTTGCAGATGTCTAATTGCTTTTGTTTATGTTTTTCCATGAGTTGTTTCAGTACTCATCTCGCACAAACTTCTAAAACTCAAGTCAATGGCAGATTAGTGCAAAGGCAGAACTATAGCTGATCTGCAAATGATGTGCCACATATTCCATTGTCACTTATCTATTTAACAGAAGAATCATTTCATATGCATGCTCAATTTTGTCATCAATGGTGGACGTGCATGGGCATTTTAATGTAAGTGGAGTGTGGATAATTTTTGACTCACTCTCATAAATCCTAGTCTCTATTGAAATGTGCAAATACCTGAGGTTAAAAAATCAAAAGGAAAGAACATGGTCAGCATTTCTCAAGTTGAAGAACTGAAGAAAATATTCAAGTCTTGACTTGCTATTGAAGGATTCCAAGGCAAAAATATTGAATGATGCAGAAAGCATTAAAAAAAGATGGAAGGTATACACAGAGTTGCTATATCAAAAAGAAATGGTCGATGTTCAACTACTTCAAGAGGTAGCATATGATTAAGAGCCAATGGTACTAAAAGAAGAAGTCCAAGTTGCATTGAAGACATTGGTAAAAAGTGAGGCTCCAGAAATTGATGGAATACAAATTGAAATCTTTCAACAAACTGATCCAGCATTGGAGGCACTTACTCATCTATACCAAGAAATTTGGAAAATAGCTACCTAGCCAACAGACTGGAAGAGATCCATATTTGTTCCCATTCCAAAGAAAGACAACACAACAGGATGCAGAAATCATCAAACAATATCATTAATATCACACACAATTAAAATTTTGCTGAAAATAAGTTTTAAATGGCTGCAACAGTATGTCAACAAGGAACTGCCAGAAACTCAAGCCGGATTCAGAAGAGGAAGTGTAACTAGGGCTATCATAGCTGACATCAGATGGATCATGGCTGAAAGCAGAGTATTTCCAGAAAGATGTTTACTTGTGCTTTATTGACTATGCAAAAGCTTTTAACTGTATAGATTATGACAAACTATGAATAATATTGTCAAGACTGAGTATTCTAGAACACTTAATTGTGCTCACTAGACACCTGTACATAGATCAAGAGGCAGTTATTCAAACAGAACAAGGGATACTGAATGGTTTAAAATCAGGAAAGGTGTGTTCCAGGACTGCATTCTTTCACTGTACTTATTTAATCTGCATGCTAAGCAAATACTCTGAGAAAATGGATTATATGAAAAAGAAAGTGGCATCAGGATTGTTGGAAGACTCATTACCAACCTGCAATATGCAAATGATACAAATGTACTTGCTAGAAACAAAGAGGACTTAAAATACCTGCTAATGAAGAGCAAAGATTATGGCCTTCAGTATGGATTGCGCTCAATATAAAGAAAAGAAAAATTCTCATAACTGGATCAATAAATAATATCAAGATATATAGAGAAAAGATTGAAATTGTTGAAGACTTCATTTTGCTTGGATCTACAATCAACACTCACGCAACCAGCAATAAAAAAATCTAACGTCTTATTGCAATAGGCAAATCTGTTGCACAAAACCTCTTTAAAGTGTTCAAGATCACTTTAAAGATCATTTTAAAGTTTACTACATGGCTACAGTGGTCAAAACAGCTTGATACTGGTACAATGAAAGATACATAAATCCATGGAGCAGAACTGAGAATCCAGATATTAACGCATCCACATACAATTAACTGATCTTTGACAAAGAGCCAAAGTATATTGAATGGGGAGGAGATAGTCTACTCAACAGATAATGCTGGCAGACTGGAAATTGATATGCAAAAGATTGAAACAAGACTTTTATCTCACACCATATACAAAAACCAATACAGCATGGATTGAAGACCTAAATGTAAATCCCAGAATTATAAAGGTCATCAATGAAAAAATAGGAACAAATGTAAGGGTTCTAATACAGGGACATATAGACTACCAAACATTGCAAGAATTGCACAAACCAAAGAAGATAAAATAGACAATTGGGACAGACTGAAAATTAGAAACTTACGTGCATCAAAAGATTTCACCAAAAGAGTAAAAAGGGAGTCCACAGAATG
>NW_006408618.1:5652765-5678008 GCF_000296735.1 Chrysochloris asiatica
GGCTTTGTGCTGATGACTGGGGGGCAGGCTTGTGGGGTATACCCTTTGGTTGGTTGATGATGCATGGAGGGGATTGTAACCATGGCAATGAAATGATATATGATAGGATGAATGCGAAGAAGCTAAGGTTCTCCCATGTAAACTATCACATAATTCACAATATTTTTTTAAAAAAGAAGAAGAGATACGCATACTAAAAGAAAAAAACATTCTTTGTTAGTTACCAAGAATAGAGAGATGGGATGGTAAAGCACAGGGTAGGGGTAGACACATCATAGTCTGGGTGTTGGGGAGGGCAACACACAAGAAGGGGGAAGGAATGGAAGAACAAAGTAGATAGGGGAATACATAGGCAGGTTTATATAGGCTAAATGGGACAGAGGTAAATAGTGATGTATGCTCAACCTTGGAACAATAGGGCTTTGTGGTACAGGGATTGAGGCATAGTATGAATGGGTAAATGAGGTGAAATAATGTTAAGATGCTTGACTGTCTTATGAATATTGGTTTCCCTTGTCTACTACTGTAAAATAGACACTCTAGTGGGATAGAAAGGATTATCAGAAAACATGATCATAGAAGGCTTGTAAGCCTGTCATCAGCCTATAACTGATTGGAATACCTAAAAGGGGTTCTAGAACTTGCCCAGTGAAATAGGCCTCTTGTGGAGTCTTTGTAGTGTATAGGATTTTAGGTGGAATCCTGAGCACCATCAAGAACCCTCTGAGGTGGGACATTCCCACTGGAAAGAACAAGCAGATCAGCCTGGAGCAACTAGAGGAACAGAAAATATTTCTTGAAAGAAAGGCAAGCAATTAAGTCCCTTCAGGAACCCCACCCCCACCCCCACCCAGACTGAAACTCAAAGGGAACACACGAGCAGCCATGTAAGCTTACTGCCAACCACATTGGTCTACTGGTGAGTGGAAGTGAGGGAAAGGCATCAGTGAAGATATGGGCTGAGTTCAACCATGTTCCATAGACTTCTGTCGACCTGGAGATGACAGAGAGAAGAGGAAAGGCTAGTTGGTTCAAAGTATGATGAGATCTGGGGACTCCTGAGCCCATGAACAAGGACATAGCCACAGAGGGCTAGAGCTGAGAGTGAAGTGTCCAACTGATATGAAGTGAGGGGAGATGCACAAGAACACCCAAACTTGCAGATAGTACCCATTTGACCTAGCTTTGATGGCTTGATGATCAGAATTCCACTGGTTGCTTGGTTATGTGCCGGGGAGTCGGTTCTGACTCATAGCGACCCTGTACAGGGTTTCCGAGGCTGTAAATCTTTACAGGAGCAGAAAGCCTCATCTTTCTCCCACGGAACAGCTGGTAATGTCAAACCTTAAGGTTCACAGCCCGATTTGTAACCCCTACGCTACCAGAGCTCCTTAGAACTCCACTAGAGGAAGATAAAAAAAATTGATAAAGAAACAAGTGTAAATTGCTACAATTTGGTGAACTTGACCTATACTTATGGATGTAGTAGCTCAAAATACCAACTGAGAGGGAAAGAGTATTCACAACAAAGATCAATCCTATTCCCTCTGTATACAGGGATGATAGGGATGGGCAACTTAAGACATTGGCTACCTAAAATGGGGAGGCTATAAAGGTACAAAGTAACTGGTTTCCAAGTTTCCAAGAGGGAGTTTAGTTTTAGAGTGTGAGGGGGAAGGTAGAGTTCCTACTGAACAGTTTTCACTTTGTCTCGATGGGCCTGGTGAAAGGAGATGGGGATGAGATTCTCATGCTTCAATAGTGAATAATTGTTACCATGATGAATTGTGATGGTCACAACTGCAGAAATTTTGTAACATAAAGGAAGGCAGTAGTTAATCCTACAGTCCAGGAACAGAGGACCCTAGGACCATCAAGGTACAGGAGTATGAGCAGAATATGGGACCTTATCCAGAGAAGCAATGACACCAGAGATGGAGGCAGAGATGATGACCTGGAGAGACAGAGCAGCTGAGGGCTCATGCAAAGAGAAAGGCTGTGTGTTGGCATCCAGGAGGCAAGCTTGCAGAATGTGCCCTTTGGTTGTTTAATGATGATATATTACAGAGTGTTTTTGTGTACATCCCCAAAAAGCAAACAAACACAGACGGACTAGAAGTAAATATTGTTGAATGAAGTTGCACAGAGGGGATTGTAATCATTGCAATGAAATACCCTAGGATGAGTGTAAAACTGATGTTCTCCCATGTAAACTACCACTCAATTCACTATAAAAACTTTTTTTAAAAAAAGTGTTCAAGATTAAAGACATCAATTTGAGGACTAAGGTGCATCTGATCTAAGCCATGGTATTTTCAATATCCTCATATGCATGTGACAGTTGTACAATAAATAAGGAAGACCAGAGAAGAATTGATGCATTTGAGTTATGGTGTTGGAGAAGAATATTAAAAGTACAACAAACTGTAAGAAGACAAATAAATTTGTGTTGAAAGACATATAGCCTAAAGTTCCTTAGAAGCAAGGTTGGTGAGACTTTATCTCTCACCCTTTGGATATATTATCAGGAGGAACAAGTACCTGGAGAAGGACATCATGCTTGATAGACATGTCTGAGAGAAAGAGGAAGACCTCCAACAAGCTGGATTGACACAGTGGCAGCAGCAATGGGCTCAAGCAATGATTGTGAGGATGGCGCAGGTCTGGATGATGTTTTGTTCTGTTATGCATAGGGTCGCTATGAGTTGACACTGACTGGACAGCAAATAACAACATGACTATGTTCATGGTTCCATTTTGGAGTGAGTTGTCTGTTAACGAGGCAGGATTAAGATGGGATGTATCTTGAGTCCTTACTATACAGTGTGATTCAGGTCAGCACCTTAGTTTATTTGGGGGTGTGGCCTGCATCAAATGTATAAGAAAGCTTTGACAAAGTTCCCTCTGACTCATCTCTGTCTGACCTCCAGTCCATGGGATTTGCACTCTATCGCCTGACCTGATTCACCAGCATGCACAGCCTTGTACATCAACAGCCTGTCATTTGACCTGTTGATTTGGGTTCCTCAGACCCTGCAATCATATGGGAGGGGAATTCCCCAAATGTCTGGACGATGGATTTGGGACTTGCCAGCCTACACAACTGTGTGAGCTATTTCCTTGACAGCTCATGAATGGAGGCGAGGTGGTTGCTATCATGAATTATAGAGTGGTGTTGCATCTTGCTAAAGTCAGTCATTTAGTAAATCTTTAACCTCTATCTCATAAAAGCCAGCCTTGTGATCCATCTAAAAGAAATCATTCTTGCCCCCTCTATAGTGCATTGCTCTAAAGAAGGGCTCTAGTCAGTGCTGGTCATAGAAGACTATCGTCTCAGGTCCTGTGCAGCTCACAAATTTTGATCACACAAGAACTGCACTGGACTGTGGAGGACACGGGTCTTATTATCTGTCTCTTCCAGTAGAAGAAACACTCTAGTTTGCGGAAACAAAGGTAAGAACATCGTGTATGGCCTGAAATTTCCCAAATTCTTAAGGCTGCCTGTCTCTCACTCACTCACACATACACACACACATTTGATTTTAAATCCAGAAATCATAGAAGCAAACCTCCATTCATCATTCTTTAGGCAAATCAAGGTTACTTCCTTGTTGAGATTTTCTGAACGTCTATGGCTTACAGTGCCTCATCCTTTCTGTCTGCTTCTGCTGTATCCATATAGGAATACCTCTAGACTATAACCTTTATTAAATGTTTACTTGGTGTGTGCCATTCTTGATGGACTCTGAGCACCTTCAGAGCGAGGATGCAGAGCAGGGATACTGGTGTATCTGTATCAAACTCTAGCCTCCCACAGTGTCTGGCTCCTAGTAAGTACTGGCTGGAAGTTTGTTGAGTAAATAAATGAATGAAGATGTCCTTAAGATACAAATAGGGAGAAAGATGATCCCTATTGCCCAGAAACTCAGAATCATTGGGCTAATAGGGGGACAACATATTATTGAGGATAGCCCCCAACACTAGATTAAAGAGTAAACATTGGGAATCAGCCAACCTGCTGTCACCTCCTAATGATACATTCTATGATCATTATACGCTGTCACTGAACTTGTACATTTAGACAGTGTAATTATCATGGTATCACAGATATCCTTCATGCCTAATAGCAACCAGAAGCTACAACAGGTATTCTATAAAGGCAATCATATTGATCCCTATACACCCAAACTGTGTCTTTTCTTGTTATTTTCTTCTGGTAAATTACATAACAAAAGATTTGCCATTCCAACTCCTTTTAATTATATAATTCAGTGACATTAATTGAATTCACCATGCTGTGCAACCAGCACACTATTTCCAAAAGGTTTTCATCACCCCAAACAGAAACCCAGTGCCCCTTATGCAATAACAATGTATTCCTCTCTCTCAGCAGCCCCTGCTAACCACATATAAACTTTTACATGCATTTGCCTATTTCAGATATTGTACATAGGTGGGATAATTTGTCCTTTTGAGACTGACTTGTTTCATTCAGCATGTTTTCAATGTTTATCTATTTCACAGCATGTATCAGTGTCTCAGTTTTCTTTACAACTGAATATTGTTTGGTTGCATGAAAATACCACATTTTGTTTATCTAGTAATCGGTTGATGGACACCTGGGTTGTTTTCACCTTTTGGCTATTGTGAATAATGCTGCGATAAACGTTGGTATAAAAGGACCTCAGTTCCTAAAACTGCGTCTTTTTAAATCCATTCAGGAAGACTAGAATTCAGCTTTACTGCAGTCTCTGAATTTTACATTGTGTCACTTTCTCAAATCCATGAAGTTTGTCACTATATCATGGGGTTGGATGGGGGCACACTGTATCATCCTTCAGGGGAGAGTCTTTAAACAATCCTTCTGGCTGATGTTTAACACTACTTTCTTCAAGCATTTTAGAATTGATTTTAGGACGTCTTCGTATTGTTTTTCTATATAGAGAAGTTCATGTTCTTGTATGCTTTCCTGTTATTAAAACAGAAAGACTCATTGCTCTCTCTCTATTTTTTCCCCCTACACCTGACTCTCCACAGATTGTCAAACATGGTAGCTTTTATCTCTGTGTTTTAATATTCTGGTATGTACACTATAGAAGTCTGTGGGATCCAAATCTATCTCACTTATTTAAATGCCTTTCACCAGGTATTCCCTCACTTGTCCTTGTTTTCCCACCCTGCCAATCTGTGTTGATGTGCTGCATATGTCTCTCTAATAACCTGGGTGGGAGCTCAGCGCACACATGGCTCCTCATTCTGTGAAGTAAGTAAAGTACTGGCTGGCAAGCGCTTTTCTTGGTGTCTCAGGGCTGCCATAGATGGGAACTTCCCTGGAGCTTTTACTGCAGTCTGTCATTTTCTGTCCTGTTGAGATCTGGGAATACTTCACACATTCAGCTCAAGGTAGCACTTAGTTAGTATAGCTCTGCCAGCTCTGGACTGGGCACTGGGCAAGGCACATCTACAGTCACTGTCTCAGTTAAGGTGTGTGTGAAGTGATAAAATATCCTCAATGCCAAACAAGAAAGAGAGGCTGAGCTTAAATAAAGAGCTCAAAGCCTCCTTCCTAGCTATTGCAAGAGAAATGGGGTTTTTCATTACGTTTGTTTATTTTATAAACTCTTAAAGAGTTCCTGGGTGGTTCAGACTGTTAAGTGTTCAACTACTAGTCGAGAAGCATTGGAAGACAGGCCTAAGAGGTCTGCTTCTTCTGAAAGATCACAACCTTGAAAACCTTGTGGAGCAGTTCTGTGTATGGGGTCACCAGGAATTGGAATCAACTGGAAAGCAAATAACAACCAATGTTGTTGTTGCTATGTGCAGTCCAGCAGGTTTCGACTCATACAGACCCTGTGTAGGCTTTCCAAAGATGAAAATCTTTACAGGAGCAGAAAGCCTCATCTTTCTCCTGAGGAGTGGCTACTACTGAGTACTTCCATACTTTTAGTATCCAGTGCATACCAAATAGAAAAGATTACAGCTATGGGAACAAAATCATTAATATCATATGCAAGTAAAATTTTGCTGAAGACAATTAAGAAATGATTTCAACACTACAATGACAGGGAACTGACAGAAATTCAAGGCAGATTCAGAAGAGGATATGGAACTAGGGATATCATTGCTGATATTACGAAGATCTTGGCTGAAAGCAGGGAATACCAGAAAGATAATTCTTGTGCTTTATGGACTAAGCAAAGACATTTGACTATGCAGATCATGACAAACTATGGGTAACATTGTAAAGAATATTCCAGAACACTTAATTGTGTTCATGAGGAACCTGTACATAGATCAAAAGGCAGTCGTTCAAACAGAACAAGGGGATACTGAATGGCTTAAAATCAGGAAAGATGTGCATCAGTGTTGTAGTTTTCTACCATACATATTCAGTCTGTATACTGAACAAATAATCTGAGAAGCTGTATATGAAGAACATGGCATCGTAATTGGAGTAAGACTTATTAACAATCTGTGATATGCAGATGATACAATCTTGCTTGTGGGAAGGGATGAGGACTTAAAATATTGCTGATGAAGATCAAAGCCTTCAATAGGATTGCATCCCAATGTAAAGAAAACAAAGATTGTCACAACTGGATCAATAAATAATACCACAATTAATGAAGAAAAGACAGAAGTTGTCAAAGACTTCATTTTGCTTGGATCCAAAATCAACACTCACGGAAGCAGCAGTCAAGAAACCAAATGTCATATATTGCATTGAGAAGATCTGCAAAAAACACTCTTTAAAGTGTTCAAGAACAAAGATGTCAGTTTGAGGACTAAGGCATGACTGACCCAAGCCACGTTATTTTCAATCACCTCATATGCATGTGAAAGTTGGACAATGAATAAGAAAGACCATAGAAGAATTGATGCATTTGAGTTATGGTATTGGAAAAGAATGTTAAAAGTACCATGGACTGCCATAAGAACAAACAAATCTGTGTTGAAAGTACAGCCAGAAAGCTCCTTAGAAGCCAAAATGGTGAAACTTTATCTCTCATATTTCAGACATGTTATATCAGGAAGGACAGTCCTTGGAGAAGGACATCATACTTGGCAAAATGGAGGGTCAGGAGAAAATAGGAAGACCCCCCAAAAGATGGATTAACACAGTGGAAGTAACTGGGCTCAAATATAACTACAATTGCGAGGATGTTGCAGGACCGGACAATATTTCATTCTGTTGTACACAGGGTCACTATGAGTTACAGCTGACTCGATGGCACCTAACAACAACACATCCTAGGTAAGGAGTCACACATCAGAAAATCGTTTTAGGGTCTCTCTGAGCCTGAACCAACTCAATGGAACTTAACAACAATAAAAACAGTAACAAGGTAAAGAGTCCTAGTGGTGCAGTGGTTAAGCGCTTGCCTGCCTACCAGAGGGTCAGTGGTTTGAACCTACCAGCCACAAGGGAGAAAGATGTGGTAAACTACTTCCATAAAGATTTACAGCTTTGGAAACTCTGGTGAATTATACCCTGTCCTAGGGTCTCTATGAATTGAAACCAACCCTATGGCAGTATTTTTTGTTGTTGTTTATGTTGTAGATCAGGGGTGGGGAACATTTGGCCCCCAGGCTTATAAGGTCTGGGAAATCATTTGTTCTGGTGCTGCCAAGGCAACTGCAGTTCCAGCCATTCCATTTGTTGTTGTTGTTGTTAAGTGCTGTCAAGTTGGTTCCAACTAATAGCAACCTTGTATAGGATTTCCTAGCAGTGACTCATGAGCTTGAACCACTGACCTTGCAATTCAAATTGATCTTGCCGTCCAGTGTATTTACCTGCAGCGGCATGCCAGGACTCCATTGTTGTTGTTGTTAAGTGCTGTTGAGTCGGTTCCGACCCACAGCAACCACATATAGGGTTTCCAAGGAGTGACTGGTGAGCTTAAACCACCGACCTTGTGGTTCAAATGGCTTTGCAGTCTGATGCATTAACCCTCAGCTCCACACCAGGACTCCATTAGTGTGAGATAATTAAAAGTTCAACCAAATATAGCTGGCTAATTTTTAAGTTGATATTATAGATTTTAGCAGAAACATGTTCACCACTCCTGTTGTAGATGTTACTCTAAATATAAGGGGGCTTCAAAAAGTATGTGAAAATAGAATTAAAAGATACTAGAATTATTCCGTGAACTTTTTGAAGCCCTCTTGTATTTTATCAATGTTAATACATTTAATCCTTATCCAGACCTTTGGGGCTAGGTACATTAATAGAGTGACTTACCTACATTTTGTTGTTGTTGTTAAGTAGCGTGGTTCCAACTCATAGTGACCCTGCACAGATATTCAAGTTGTTTGAATACAGAAAGTAACTGTAATGTTAGTTGGTGGTGGTGTGCCATGGAGTGAGCTGATTCTGACTCATAGCGGCCTTGTATAGGGTTTCCGAGGCTGTAAATCTTTTGGGGAACAGAAAGCCTCATCTTTCTCCCACGAAACGGCTGGTAGTTTCGAACTGCATTAGCAGCCCAATTCGTAACCACTACGCTACCAGAGCCCACATTACTCAGCTGGCAAATGGTGACGTCACAGCACTCTTCTGCCTCCTGGCCTTTGAGTCATGCTTATCCAGCCAAAGTATCAGAAGGGGAGATTCTAACAGAACAAAGCTCGCGGTAAAGAACTCCCATCTCGGAATTCTTAATGGTGACACTAATTGCACAGCTGGCTAGACTGTCTTTTCCTCTTTGGTTCATTTTAAGAATCCTTTAGGATTGGGGGGGGGGGGAAGTACTTAAAACCTAATTTTACCGTAGTACACTTTGCTGCAAGCCCTCCCTTTTTCCTCGCCCCTCACTTCCCCTCAGTTTTCAGACTTGTGGGATCATGTGTTCCTCTGCCTGCCTTCTCTCTCACCGTCAATTACAGCAAATGCCATTAATTTGAAAGGCGAGGGAACCTGGAACAATGGATTTTGAATTAACTAGTTCAGATAATCTGATATTTTTACTGGAGCGTGACAGGGTATCCAGTTAGCTGGGGAAAAACAGTTGCTTCCAATTGTGCACTCTTTTGGACAAGGCACTATATGCTTAACAAGGTTTTGCTGTAAAGGGCAAACAAACAGAAGGTTCTGAGCCTGAGTCCCTGATGTTTCAGACAGCTACTGTTAGGGGTCTTGTAGAAGAAACAAACTTCTACAGCATACGAGGAAACATGCTTCTGAAACTCTGGATCTTAGCTATGTTTGAGCCCTGGGCGCTCATCAATACCATGAACAAGTCCCACAGATTCTTCAGCGCTTGTATTACAGAATAAACACTAGTGCTGAAGTCAAACAGGCCGTGTTTGGTGGTTGTTAGATGCTCTCGAGTAGGTTCCTTGCTGTTGTTGTTAGTGCCTTCAGTCGGTTCTGATGCCTAGCAACCTTGAATAGAGTTTCTGAGGAGTGGCTGGTGGGTTTGAACCACTGACCTTATGGTTAGTAGTCCAGTGCTTATCCTACAGTGCCACACCAACTTTTACCTACTCCAAATGTTGCCTGGTCCTGCATCATCCGCACAATCATTGTTATGTTGTGAGCCCATTGTTGCAGACACTGTGTCCATCCATCTTGTTGAGGGTCTTCCTTGTTTTTCTCTAATCCTTTGTTTGGAAGAATACTTCTTAAAAGTGAGGATGGAAGGCTTCATCTCACTTAACTATGGACATGTTTATCACAAGGAGCCAATCCCTGGGGAAAGACATCATGCTTGGTAAAATAGAAACCCTGCTTGGCTTTTGTTAAATGCCTGGCAGCAGAGATGACTAACTACCCACCAAGAATTAGTGTTCCCGTTTACATAGCATAACATTGTTGCTAGAAGCAGATGCCTTGCTATGGCTTCATTTTCTAGTCCCCTTGCATCCATGAAGGAGTCGAGGTGATGCAGTAGATTAAACCTACTAAATGGAAGATTGGCAGTTCAAACCTACCAGGTGCTCCTGGGAGAAATACATAAATCCTTAAAGATTTGTTGTCGTTGTTAAGTGCTGTCAAGTTGATTCCAACTCACAGTGACCCTGTTTCTGAACAGCTGCTTGTGGTCAGCAGTCAGCAGTCAGTGCTGATCCTCCAGTGTCGCAGACTTGGAAACTCTGAGGAGAACTTCTACTCTGTCCTGTGGGGTTGCTATGAGTTGGAATTGACTCTACAGCAGGGCATTTGGTGTGGTGGCTGCATCTATGAAAAGTTTCTCAGATGGGATATGAACCTGAGGGATGTATGTCACTTTCAGGTCCAGGAAGGTAAGTAAGTGTGTCTTTTCCTCTCTCTTCTCCTTCTGAATGGTGGAGCTGTCAGATGGGGAAGCCTCAGACCCTCAATCACCATGAGTCCGTGAGCTACAATGATGCAAAATAGCTTTCTATGTTTGTTTCAGGGGCGGTGGTGGTTCAGTGGTAGAATCCTCATCTTCTACACAGGAAGACCAATTCAATTCCTGGCCAGTGTACCCCAATGCAGTCACAAACTGTCTGTCAGTAGAAGTTAGCATGTTGCAAAGATGTTGAACAGTTTTCAGTGGAACTTCCATATTAAGGCAGACTAGGAAGAAAGGCCTGACCCAAAATCAGCCTACAAATCACAACAATCTGATCTTATGCATGTGGCCACCATGAGTTAGGGCCGCCTTGATGACAGCTAGTAACAACATATTTGTTATATAAGTCACTGGGTAATGCCATTGGTTAACAAAGAGGTTGCTGCTTGGAGTCCACTCAGACGTGCTTCAGAGGAAAGGCCTGGAAATCTAGTTCCACAAGATCAACCACTGAAAACTCCATGAAGCACAGTTCTACTCTGACACACATGAGTCAGAGTTGACTCAATGGCAGCTAGTACTGGCATTATTTGTTTCAGCACCTCCTGTCCCTCCAACCTATGCAACCTCTTCAATTATTCTACTTCTCATGTGCTTTGCTTCCTAGTATCAAAGGCAGGGAAGTGCCATGCCCTAGTTGGAACATGAGTAGAGAAGACACATTTGAAGAGTGTTTAGATGCTGGAGAACTAGCAGAGAGGGCAGTGAGGAAAGGATTGAAAACCTGGCATCATAAAACCAATACATTAGCCTTCCGCTGCAGCAGCCATTGAAGAGAAGCAGCCATGGCTGTGTGCTACCCTATGGCCATTGGCTTCAACAAGGGCCACAAAGTAACCAAGAACGTGAGCAAGCTGAGGCACAGCCGCTGCCATGGGCGTCTCACCAAGCACACCAAGTTCATGCGGACATGATCCGCGAGCTGTGCAGTTTTGCGCCTTATGAGCACCGGGCCATGGAGCTGCTCAAGGTCTCCAAGGATAAGCGGACATTCAAGTTCATCAAGAAAAGGGTGGGGGCACACATCTGCTCCAAGAGGAAGCAAGAGGAGCTTCCTGGCCACCATGAGGAAAGCGCTGCCAAGAAGGACTGAGCAGGTCCCTATCCACTGTGCCTCCCCCCCCCCCAAATAAAAACCTTACACACACACACACACACACACACACACACACACACACACACACACACAAATAAATAAATAAATAAAATAATACATTAAAGAGTAATTTAGGTCAACTGTCTGTCTGGTGTGATCTGTTACCATGCAGAAGATACAACTATTAATATCATCATCTAGCAATAATATACACCATATTAATCTGGGTGGTAGGTTGCATATGATTATATAGACTCTGTTTGCTCAGCCTTCTGTGGCTCATATTTAGGGACTCACATTTTGTGTAACAAGGTCATCTGATCATAATTGAAAAGAAAAATAACAACAATAGAAGGAATATTAACTAGAAGCAAACCTAGGAAAGTCAACATTTCACAAGGCACATGCCTCGGGCTTGTGCTCCTTCAAGGTTGAAGTTGTGTGGGATCTCTCCAGTTGTTTCTGGGTTTTTTGTTTGTTTGTTTTTGTTTTTTTTGTGTGTGTGTGTGTGTGTGGTTTTTTCTTGTGAAACATATCCAGAAGAGGTAGAACAACATTTCTTTAGAACAGAAATTGGAAATGGTACTGTCCTCCCCTCCAATTAAAAATAACAAAGAGAACCATATCTCATGAGTAATAATAGTAATTGCAATAACAATAATTAACATCTTGAGTATATAAAGGGAACCCAGCTTGGCTCTAAGGGCTACACTGGTCAAATGTTTTATGGGCACTCAGGGCTGATGCTGAGCTATCTTCTCCCTGCTCCTTGGCCTGTCACCTTTATCCACCTACATCCTGGCTGACATTAGAACCTGGACATGTTTTGTATTTGCTGCCTCTGTTCAACTCCTTAATACTCTTCCCTGGGTGCCCTCAGATCCTTAGCGTAGGTTTACTGGGAAAAGCATGCTTCATTCCCCTCTCTGTGTTCTGCACTCTATGGTCTTCTTTTGGGTGAAGTTCTTCTTGGGGGAAACATGATGACCCTGATGTGTCTTAGGCTGGGTTTTTTTTTAGAAGAAAAACAATGTTGTTGTTAACCACTCTTGAGTCAGTTCTGACTCATAGCAACCCTGTGTAGGAGTTCTGAGACTGTAAATATTTGTGAGAGCAGAAAGTCTTATCTTTCTCCTGAAGGAGTGGCTGGTGGGCTTGAACCACCAACTTTGCAATTCACAGTCTAATGGTTATTCAACAGAGTCACTGTGCTCCTATATAAACAGAGGGGGTTTTAGCTCAAGGAATTGGCTCACATTGTACATAGATAGATAGATAGACAGACAGATAGTTGTTAAGTGTTGTCACATCATTTGGTTTCTGAGGAGTGGTTGGTGGGACTGAACTGCTGATGTTGCAGTTAGCAATCCATATCTTATCCTACAGAACTACACACACACACACTTGCATAGAGGTTTATCTCAAGGAATTGACTCACACAGTTGCAGAAAGCAGCAAGTTCCAAGTCTGTGTTTCAGGTGTCAGGCTGGAAGCTTCTCCTGACTCATATAGCTGTAGGATTTGAAAGACTCAAGATTGGCAGGTCAGAAAGTAGACTTTAAGCTGCAGAGGCAAATGAATCTAAGGCCAGCAGGAAAGATGGCAGGCTGCTAACTCCTAATATGGTAAGCTGCTGGCTCAAATTCAAGAACCAGAGGTCAGATGATGAGCTGGATGCTCATCCAGACCCAGCAGAAAGTAAACAAGCTTTGCCAAAGCATTCTTATATAATGGAAGTAGGTCACAGCCCTGAGGAAACTCCTTTTTAATTGATTGGCTTCTCATAGTGGATCTCATCATGGGAATGTGATTATATTACATTAGATCTCATCATGGGAGATGACTGTATCTTAACCAATCCTGGCTTAGCCAAGTTGACACACAACCTTAGACAACACACCATATGTATTTGCAGAACTGTGCCCTATAAGATTTTCAGGTCTTTCATCTTTCAGAAGCACATTACCAGGTCTTTCTTTCAAGGCTCCATTGGGTGTGTTTAAATTGCCAACCTTTGTTGGTCATCAAATGCTTAACCATTTGCACAACCCAGAGACTCCAAAAACCCATTGGTTACAAGTAAATTCTAACTTATTGTGAACTCATGTGCTACAGAGTAGAACTGAGCTCCGTAGGGTTTTATTAGCTGTAATCTTCATAGAAGCAGATCTCCAGGGCTTTCTTTCAAGATATCTGAATGAGTTCAAACATAAACTGAAACAGACTTGAAACAATTGATTTGGTTTGGGAGGAAACAGATTAACTAAGCAAATTACCCTTTTAATTATTTCATCAAAGTACTGCCCCCTCCTGGTCATCATAAGGAGTCCTGGTGTGGCGCTGTGGGATAGCATGCTGGACTGAAAGGTCAGTTTGAACCTCAAGGTTGGTGGTTCAAGCTGCTCCTCAGAAACCCTATACAGGGTCACTATGAGTCAGAACTGACTCGACAAGAATTAATACAACAACAATGACAGCATCATATAAAGGAGCCCTGGTAACATAGTGGGTTTGCATTAGGCTGCTAACCACAAGGTCAGCAGTAGGAATCTATTGGTCACTCTGCAGGAGAAAGATGTTCTCTGTTCCCATAAAGATTTACAGCTTCGGAAACCCTATGCAGGTTCACTATGAGTCAGAACCAACTCCAAGGCATATAACCACCACTATCAAATAGCCATCATATAAGGAACTCTGGTAGTGCTATGGGGTAGGCATTTGTCAGCAGTTTAAAACCAGCAGCTGCTCCTTGGGAGAAAAGATGAAGCTGTCTGCTCCCATAAAGATTGATAATCTTGGAAACCCTATATAGGGTCGCTGGGAGTCAGAATTGGCAGGATGGCCATGGGGTTGGTTTAGGCTTCAGTCATCATATGCCTCCAGTGTTCTGATTTATGTGCCTCAAGGTCATTGAGAGTGAGCTGACAGAGATGTTAGGTGAGGGTGAAGAATGAACCTACTTTTTGTTTTTAATGGATTATCTTACCAGGAGTAGAGCCCTGGTGTGGCACTGTAGAATAAGCACTGGATTGCTAACCTCAAGATCGGTGGTTCAAACCTACCAGCTGCTCTTCGGAAATCCTCCATAGGGTTGCTGTGAGTCGGCACTGACTCAACAGCACTTAATGACCAGGAGCAGACCTTTGACCACGGCCCTCTTACAACCCTCCCAGTCATTGAACTAAATAATGACTGTGATCATATTTTTAGAACTACGATTGAACTGGTTTGGTAAGTACAAGTTGGGAGCAGCACAATAGAACATAAGAACATAAACTTGTCCTGGAAAATATAATACCTCTCTATGTTTATGGTTCTCATACATGTACTAGCAGCCTTTCCCCTCTCTGAGGAGACTTTAGACTTCACATGTGACTTCTACCTGCCCCTTCTGCCCTCATATGGTGGTAACTCTTATCTTAGGATAGCCACAAGTTTACTGAGACTTGAACCAAAATGAGAACAATAGCAAAGTCAGAACAACATCCTTGGTGGAAAGAAAAAAACTGTCTTCCCATCACTGGGGGGTGTCATGAAAGAGACACTCCTTCATCTAGGGTTGTTGGGATGGAGTAGCTTCTACTATGACACATCAGTTACCTGGGTTCTAGATACTGAACATTGAGCCTAGGGAGTGGCCAGCAGATTCATCACTTGCCAGAAGGAAAAGTTAAACAGTAGAGCTTTGGCCTTACAAGTCACATTTTTCTCCATTTCTATTTTCCTTGCATGGATGTTGAATTTCTGAGTGGATCTGGAGCCTGGGAGGGTCTCAGAAGCACAGTGGCTCTGACCTAGCTATAAACCCAATAGCCCCAGAACCCCATAATAGGCCCAGGTGAATAGAAGTTATATGTTGACAACAAAGGATGCTGAGAGGAAGAAGGGTGGGAGGGAAGAACCAAGGCTGGGCTGCCTGCTGGGTGGCCTTGGGGACAAGCACGCATTTGACTTCTGTGCTTCTCTACCCAGTTCAGGCAGTGCTTTGTTTTAAAAACAGAACCAGATGTTGCTTTGGAGCTTGGTTTCAGGACTGAAAATAGATTAGGAAAAGAGACTTTCCATGCAGGGATGCAGCAGGGCAAGGAATGCACATGGCCTAGAAAAGCCTGGTTAAGACCATTTCACAGAAAGAAATTCTCCCTGTTCAAAGGGACCTGACAGAAAAGATAAAGAATAGAAGGGTGGATGTCCAGCTCTTTGCCTGGCTTTCCTCTTTCAACCATTGTTGTGCTACTAGATAAATGCAGTCTTGGCCAAGAAATAGGACTACTGATGGGTGAGCAGTGGCAGACACAGTAACAATAGACTTGTGACCCAGTGTGTGAGGTAGGGTTCCAAGATGGCTCCTAACATCCCACCTCTGGTGTACACATCCTGTACAGCCCATTCTCCTTGAGTGTGGTTGAGAGTCTGTAATTCTAATAGGAAATAGCTCCCATGATTGTGACGCATTCTAATTCTAATAGGAAATAGCTCCCATGATTGTGACGCATTCTATGTGCAAAGACCTTTTGCAGAGGTAATGAAGGCCTCTAACAAGTTCACTGAATTCATGAAAAGGGAGCATATCTCTGATGCTTCTTACCTAATCAGATGAGTCTTTACAAGGAGGTAAAACACTTGAGACTCTCTCTTGCTGGTCTGGAAGAAAGCAAATGCTCTGTGGACATTCTATGGATGTGGCTGCATGGCTAGGCCCTGAGATGGACTCTAGTTATTAAGAGTGGTTCCTAGCCAAGAGCCAGTAAGAAAGCAGTGCTAGAGCCACAAAGAACTGAATTCTGGCAACAACCTGAATGAGCTTGTAGGACCACCTTGGACTCCAGATGAGACCATAGCCCAGCAGACAACTATATTGCAGCCTTCTGAGACCCCTGTGCAGCAATGCCATGCTACACTACTGACTGACCTGCAGAAACAGAGCGGTACTAACTGTGTGCTGCTTGAGGCTGCTAAGTTTGTGATAATGTATTACATAAAAACCAACCAAACCCACAGCCACTGAGTCAAGTCTGACTCATGATAGCTGGTTACTTGCTAGTGACCCTGCTAACTTCACACTGACCTTGAGGTTAGCAGCCCAAATCCTAACCCACAGAGCCACCAGGCCTCCTTAACTTGGTACATAGTAATAGAAAATGAATAAATCCAGTTAAGGACTGTAAAGAAAGTGGAGTTACCTGATACTTGTCTTTCTTCCTTGTTTTCTTAATGTCTTCCTTCCCTCTTTCCTTTCTTGCTTCCTTTTTTCTCTCTATTCTTTTACATAAATATCCATTCCTAAACTCATACATTCGCTTCACCCATTGATTGATTGATTCGTGTATTCTGATTTTCATTCATATACTCAGCTCCTATCTCCAGGGAGGTCAGTGTACCTAGGAGAGGGACTAGCTTACTGTCTTGAGCACTCAGGGCCAGCTGCTCAGCAGGAGCCATGTCTTTATTGATTCTTAAAGGAAGAGTGTCAAGCAGTGGCTTTCTGCACATTAGATTCATTTAGGTGCTTTTCCAAATCCCCAATACCATGCTCATACTTCAGACTAGCTCCATCATAATGTATGTACATACGTGTGTGTGTTTGTGTGTGTGTGTGTGGGTGTGGGTGTGTATAGTGGGGGCGGGGGAAAGTCATCTAGTCGGTTTGGGCTCATAATAAGGTTTCCAAGGTTGTAATTCTTTATCAGAGCAGAAAGCCCCATCTTTCTTCCTCAGTTTGCCTGGTGGACTCAAACTGCTGACCTTGTGATTAGCAGCCCAACATATAACCCACCATACTACTCAGACTCTTTATATGGTGGAACTGTTGCTGTTGTTAAGGGCCATTGAGTCAGTTCTGACTCATAGCAACCCTGTACAGGGTTTCCAAGGAGCACCTGGTGGGTTTGAGCCACCAACCTTGTAGTTAGTAGTCCTGTGCATATCGTACAGTGCCACAACAGGACTCCATGGGGTGGGGGAGGTCTAATTTAAATAGTGTGGGGTCTCACCTGGGCATCAGGATTTTGGAAAGGTCCCCAGGTGATCCTAATGTCCAGCAAAGTTTGGAAACTATAGCTGTAGTAGATGTTTGTACACTCTGTTCAGGTCTCTTCCTCAGGGCAGATAAATGTAACTCCTGGGCTGGGAATATTGGCTAAAGGCTCACAGCTATGCCCCTCACTGGGAATTGCCCTATACTACCTGAAACTTGCCATCCAACGCTACCCTTCCCTGGTGGATGCAGGTATGCAAAGACCTTGCCCCTACTTCAATTTGAGACAACTCTGAAGGTCCATCCCAGTTGCAGAGCTCCTTGCAGGGGTCCACAGAGGCCACAGTGCAAGCCACATTGTGGGCCAGCTTCTCTGAGTGCTGAATCCTGCCTTCCTAACCTCCTTAGTAGTGGTTACCAATCGGGCTCCTAACCTCAAGGTCAGCAGTTTGAAACTACCAGCTGTTATGTGGGAGAAAGAGGAAGCTTTCTGCTCCTGTAAAGATTTACAGCCTCAGAAACCCTGTATAGGGTTGCTATGAGTTGGAACCGACTCAACAGCACATAACAACAACAACAACAACTCCTTACAAGTCTATTACTCAAGAGTTCTCCCCAGAAAACCTACATGCAACACTCTGGCTGAGTCTGCTTCCAGGAAAACCAACCTACAGCAATAAATGAGTCAGTGAGCAAGGCAAAGATGAGGGGAGAGCATTTCCGACAGAGAACAATGCACACGTCCAGAAAAATGCTAGACTGTTGAATCTTCACCAGTAGCTGATTACTGTTGAATTGATTCCAACTTACTGAAGCCTGATGTATGTCGGAGTAGATCTGTGCTCCACATGGTTTTCAAATGACTGATTTCTGGGAAGTAGACCACCAGACCTTTCTAATGAGGCACCTCTGGGTGAACTTGAATCTCTATTAGTTTGTTTAACAGAAGAGCTCAGAAACTGTTTGCATCACCAGGGACTTCAAGGGGAGGGGAAGTAGATTTGCATGGTTTGAGTGTAGAATTTGAGGGTGGAAAGGAGTAAAAGATGGATGTGGGGGACATAATCGAATATGCCCTTGATGAAGATGACCAAGGTTGCGAGATGGATTGGACAAACTGAGGAAATCTTTAAGCGTTTTTTTTGTTTTGTTTTTAAGGAGTTCTACCACCATTTTCTCACAAATGGACCAAGGCTTGAGAGCCACTTACAGCATAAGCTGACACGAAGTCCTTGGGGACAGGCAGGACAGAGTTGTGCTCTGTGCTTTGGGGCTCTGGGACACTGTTGAACAGGACTAGGAAACCAGAGCCCAGAGCATAGCTGCTGGGCCCATTACTGAAGTAATGCAAGGCTCTTTGAAAAGAGTTGCTTTGGCCCAGGTGGAGGGGCATATAAATAGGAAATCAATCTGACTCTCAGAGACCCCACAGAGTACAACTATGCTCCACAGAGTTTTCAGTGGTTGATATTTCAGAAGTACATCACCAGATCTTTCTTCTGAGATTCCTCTGGGTGTACCTCTCGCCTTTTGACTCAGGAAGACCAGAGGGGCATCTAGAAGGCTGCCTTCCAACAACAATAGGCCCTAAGGATGGACTCCCAACCAAAGGACACAGCATATACCTAGGTGTATAAGGAACCATCCAGTCCATACTCCTTTGCAGCAATGGATGGCAATGACACTATTCATATGGAAAGAATCAATATATATTTAGAGGATAATATTATCATACATTATCTAGAAATTAGGTAATATATACGGAGAACTTGGCAAATGGAAAAAAGCTGTACAGATGAGAGGTATTCTGTCTTTTTCTATGGCATTTATGTAAATGATCTGATGGAGATGGCTGTGCTCTGGGAGCTATAAATCCCTGTATAAATGAGAAGCCATGTGACTTGGTATTTCACAAGGTACCTCTGGCCGGGGCAGGCGGGTCCTGCCTCCCATTTGGTGAGGGGAGCTCTCCCCAGCAGAATGAGCACTGCGTGCAGAGCGAGTGGGCTGAAGTCTCACGACGCTCCATTCATGGAGCCGTGGAATAACAGTATTCAAGCTGAGCAATTTGCCGAGAGTAAATTAAGGGGAATAAAACTCCTGTAACAGATCCTGGGAGGAGGGAGGAGAGGAGCAGGAAGGAGGAGGAGGCAGACAGAAACTGTGTAGTGATGCCTGCCTTTTGTAGTGATCCATTGCATGATGAAAACTGTGTAAGGAATCAGAACCAAGCAAAGGTGTTGATGGGATATTAGGCATACATGCTAGTCTAAACCAAGAGGTTGACCCATAAAAACTCTTTACACATTCATGTTTGCTTTGCTGATCCAAGAGGAAACTGGTCTTTGAAGGGAGTTGCATTTTCTCAAATGAAAATGTACCTTTAGATTGGATGGCTCAGTTAGCATCTCTAATATTCTTATTTGGACTTCTGGTGTGGTGCTGTAGGATCAGGGCTGAATCATGAACCACAAGGTTGGCGGTCCAAACCCATCACCTACTCCTCAGAAACCCTATACAGGATGTCTATTAGATGGAATGGACTTGATGACACTTAACAACAACAGCAAGAATATTCACATTATTGTGATTATAGCGGTTGTTTTTCCTTCAACCAGTGTTCAGTGAGCTCCCTGCCTCTGATGGGCCATGTGTCAGCACTCTGCATACACCAACTCTGTTCCTCACAATACTGCAAAATGGTGGGTATTATCTGTCAGAGTTAACTTATGATTCATGGCAACCCCATGCAAAATGAGAGAAAACCACTGCCCAGTCCTGCACTGTCCCCATGATTAATTGCAGATCAAAGAGTTGTGGTCCATAGGATTCCACTGTCTGATTTTCAAACGACCTGTTTTCCTAGTATATCTTGTAGTTGTGTGTCATCAGGTGGTTCTGGCTCATAGCAATCCTGTACAGGGCTTCTGAGAACAGCTAGTGGATTTGAACTGTCAACCTTGTGGTTTGCATGGTTTTCAGTCCAGTGCTTATCCTACAGCTAGCTCTGCTGAAGCCTGCTCAGCATACTTGTACATGAGGTGCAATGGCCAGGAATTGAACCCAGGAAGGTGAGAATTCTAGCACTTAGCCACCATCTTCCCTTCACTGCAAGGTCCAAATGAAACCTGTTGTGGTCAAGTCAAATAAAGACCCTAAGCCAGCAGTTCAAGCCCACCATCTGTTCCTTGGAAGCGCTATACACAGGGTTGCTATGAGTCGGAACCAACTTGATGGCGCTTACCAACAACACAATAGGACAGAGTAGAGCTACCCCGTGATAATGTGGTGGCTCTGCAGGATAGGCACTGGACACAAGTCTGAGGTTAGAGCCCTCCATCCACTCCATGGAGGAAGATGATGCTTCCTGATCCTGCAAAGATTTACTGTCTAGGAAATGGTATACATGCTCGCTATGAGTGGGAATCGACTGGATGGCACTTAACAACACCAGAGCTGCCCCATAGGTTTTCCAAGGCAGTAATCTTTATAGGACATCCTGGTGTGGCATGGTAGGGAAAGCACTGGACTGCTAACAAAAAGTTGGCTGTTCAAACCCACCAGCCACTCTTAGGAAACCCTTTATAGGGGTGCTATGAGTTGGAACCAACTGGAAGGCACTTAACAACAACAGTCCTCACAGAAACAAATGGTCACACCTTTCTTCAGCAGAGCAGTTGACAGGTGGGTATTGACCACCCACTTTCCAGTTAGCACCCACCAGGACTCCTTCACTGTAAGGTAGGTGCTATTGCTATCTCAGTTTTATAGACATAGACACTGAACTTCAAGAAGATGTATAATTCAGTCACCCAAGCAGTGTAGGCAGGTTGGGAGTGAAAAACAGCTCAGTGGAAACCACACTGTGCAGCTGCCACCATCTCACATTCATTAGCAGCACCTCACCCCCATACTTATTCCTTTGTCCTAATTGCTGATCAGGACCTCTGACTGTCATAAGGAGAAATTTGGTCAGGATAGCTTTTCCCAGCCACAGGAAGTTGGGTCAGCATCACCCCCATCTGCCCCCTGACAGCCCCTCTTGCTGTCCCACTGTTGCTCCTCCGCCTTCCTGCCTTCAGTGGTGGCTGCTTGGTATTCATCTAGACCTCACAGCTGGTGGAGCAGCTCTGTGCACCCCTCCCCTCTTGAACTCTTGCCTGCAGTGTTTATCTCTTGCTTCTCCAGTAGGAACTAGTGACTGACTGGCTGGTTGAAAGGCAACTGAGCCTTACCAAAGGCAAGGGTTGTCAGAGCAGGTGGTGAAACAGATCCCACCAAGTGTGTGTTCTTCTTCTCCTTCCAGCCCACCTGGGGACATGCTGAGCCATTTCCTAGTTACTGAAGCCCAGGTTAGGACCCCCTTGAGGAGTCCAGAGATTTCAGAACAACTCTGGAACTGAAGCACACATTTAGATCCAGTAAAGATGATGCCCAAGCTGGACCAGCACCATCTCTGTGGATAGTCTACTAAGAACAGTGTGCTGAATTTGAGTCCTCTTCCATTACTTGACTGTGACACAATTTTTCCTATCTGTAAAATTACAGTTCCTGCCTAATAGGATTGTTGTGAAGAATAAACATGAAATATTAGATGAAATGCATTCTGTAAGTGATGGATGCTGTGATCATCTACCACGTGAGAAGGGGTGGGAGCAGGACTTGGACAATCATCCTCACTGGATGGTAGAACCACTCAAGAATACTCTATTCCAGAACCCTCACTCTGACTTTCTGAATAAGCCTCAAAACACCTTTTTAAAGGGAGTTGTGACCACAATGTACCTTTGTAATATTCAGAGACAATGTGATATCTAACTTTTCCTTCCAAATGGCTCATGGCTTTCGAGTGTTTTGTGGCCTTCTATTTTGGCCAACTGATAGGAAGAGAGCCTCTCCTTTCTTTGTGCCCATTCCAAAGAAAGGTGATGCAATAAAATGCAGAAGTCATTGAACAACATCATTAATATCACATACAAGTAAAATTTTGCTGAAGATAATTCAAAAATAGTTGTAGCTATACATTGACAAGAAGCTGCCAGAATTCCAGTAGGATTCAGAAGAGGACTTGGCATGAGGGATAGCATTGATGTCAGGTGGACCTTTGCTGAAAGCTGAGACTACCAGAAAGACATTTACTTGTGCTTTATTGACTGTGAAAAGGCATTCAACTCTGTGGATCCTGACAAACTATGGATAACATTTTAAAGAATGGGAATTCCAGAACACTTAACTGAGCTCATGAGGAACCTATAATAGAACAAGAGGCAGCCATTCAAAAATAACAAATGGGTATGGAATGATTTTAAATCAGAAAAGGTATACACTGGGCTTGTATTTTTTCACCATACTTATTAACTCTGCATACTGCGCAAATAATCTAAGAAGATGGATTTTATAAAGAAAAACATGGCATCATAATTGGAGGAAGACTCATTAACAACATGAAATATAGAGATTACACAACCTTGCTTGCTGGAAGCAAGAGTACAAAATACTGATGAAGATCAAAGATTACAGTCTTCAATATGGATTGCATCTCAATGTAAAGAAAACAAAAATTCTTCACAACTGGGCCAATAAATAGCATCATTATAAATGGAAAAAAGATGGAAATTGTCAAAGACTTTCTATTGCTTGGGTCTATAATCATTGCTCATGGAAACAATGTCAAAAAATCAAATATCATATTGCATTAAGCAAATCTGCTGCAAAAGACCTCTTGAAAGTGTTAAAGAGCCAAGATGTCACTTTAAGGACTAAAGTGTGCTTGACTCAAACCATTGTCTTTTCAGTTGCTTTATATGCATGCAAAAGTTGGAAAATGAATAAGGAAGACCATAGATGAATCTATTTGAATTATGGTATTGGCAAAGAATATTGACTGTACCATGGACTGCCAGAACAAATATATTTGTCTTGAAAGAAGTACAGCCAGTATGCTCCTTAGATGCCAGGATGGTGAGTCTTCATCTCTTGTACCTTAGACATATTGTTAGGAAGAACCAGTTCCCAGAGAAGAGTATAATTCTTGGTAAAGTGTGGATCAGTGAAAAATAGGAAGACTCCCAACCAGATGGATTGGCACAGTGGCAGCAACAATGGGCTCAAACATAGAAACAATTGTGAGGATGGTGCAGAACCAAGCAGTGTTTCTTCTGTTGAACAGTTTTGCCATGAGTCAGAACTGATTCGAGGGCACCTAACAAAAATTTTACACAATGTTCCAAGCAATTTACTTGTATTAGCTCCTTTTATCCTCACAGAAACCCTGTGTGATTGGGACTCTTATTAGCCCCACTCTCATTTATTTACTTATTTATCACATGTTTTCTCAGCACCTGTTCTAGGTCCCTCACTGGGTTAGGTACCTAGGATGTAGTAGTGAACTGACACAGACCCTGCCCTGGTGGTGGTGGTGGCTGTGTGCCGTGGAGTCGGTTCCGACTCATAGCAACCCTGTACAGGGTTTCCGAGGTTGTAAATCTTTATAGGAGCAAAAAGCCTCATCTTTCTCCCGCATAACAGCTGGTAGTTTCGAACTGCTGACCTTGTAGTTCACAGCCCAATTCGTAACCGCTATGCTAATTGCTTAAAAGTGGAGACACACCAAACAGAACAGCAGGATGAACACCACAGTGGGCTATGTACAGCCATGGGACACTGATGGCATTGAGGGTGATAAAGTCCCATGAAACTAAAATGGATAACTGTGTGTCCAATTGCTTCTATAAGCAACTGTTGCCTTTGCCATGAGACCAGAAGAACTGGATGGTGCCTGCTTACAGTTACTCAATGTTTCGATAGAAAATTTTATGGCAGAATCTTGGTAAAAAGTAGGGAAATGCAGAACAAAATTACAAATGATCATGGAATCCAGACTTCTGGAACCATTGACACACTGAAACAATTAATTGTGGGAAATCTTTAAATCTTGAACCAGAACTACTCCCCTGAAGTTATCTTTGAACTAGATAATAGTTTAGCCTAATTAGAAAAGAATGTTTGCATTCAGCATTATAGTCTTTTAAAGAATTATCTATATGCCATCAAATTAGCAAGAGCAATGTAAAAGGATAGATGAGAAGCTTGGAGAAGCAGTGAGTTTGTGTTAATGAGGGTGAAATAGTTTGACAAAGGTTATCAAGAAAGGTGGCACAACATGCAGAATGTAAACAAGGTCACTGAATTGTCCAAGCAGAAATTGTTGAAGTGGTGTGTGTTTTGTTGTGCATATTTTCACCAATCAATCAATCAATCAATAAAAGTAAAGGCTCTATTTGGGTTCACTGCTCCACAATAGACAAGTAGTTACTCCCTTTTCTGAAGTGGCAGTTGTCCCCCACAGGGGGTGGGCAGAGCCAGTGTGGGGGAGGTGGAGGAATATAAGCCAATGCAGATGGGGATGTGTCCCAGTAGCTTCCGAAGGTTGCCTGGTGTGATTGTTAAGGTTTTGTGTCAACTTTAGTAGGCCAGGATTCTCAGTGGTTTGACCGTTGAGATGTAGTTACCCCATAATGAGTCCAATAAAATGTAATTAACTCTATGATGATTGACTATGAGCAGTCAATCAATTGAAAGAATGTTTCCTCAGGGGTGTGACCTACTTCTACATATTAGACATTCAAGCAAAGCTTGTTTGCTTTCTGCTGGGTCTGGATCTTGCATCTAGCTGGCTTCTCCTTCAGCTTCTGGTTCTTTGGATTTGAGCCAGTGGACGCCAGTGGACTGCTCTATTACCTGATGATCCTGGAAGCTATCAACAGTCTGCCTGCTTGCCAGAACTGCCTGCCTGCGTACCTGCCGGACTTAGTTCATCTGACCTCAACTTAGGACTCTCCTACCTCTACA
>NW_006408618.1:5678761-5687090 GCF_000296735.1 Chrysochloris asiatica
ACATATATAATTGGTTGGTTGGTTATGTGCCGTGGAGTTGGTTCCAACCCATAGTGACCCTGAACAGTGTATATATATATATATTCTGGGAATCCTGGTTCCAAGAATTCAAAAGTAAGTTCACCTGTAAGCCAGATGAATGTTGATCTTTCCACTTTCTACTTTTCCAGATAGAAAACCCTCCACATTATCATCAGTTATCCTGAGCGAATGTGCTGGGAACAGTACGTGTATTGTCTGATGCCATCCTCTGATGGAAACTGAGAGCCTCACAGTGCTATGGTCATTGCCAGCTTCTTCCTCACCTGTCTGTCCAGCCTCATGGCCTGACCACCGTCCTCTCTACCTGGCATGCATCTTATGTTCAGTCCCGTACAACCTCTATCTTGTCTCTGTGGCCTCAATAAAATTTGTATGGCTGTGTCCCAATAAAACTTTATTTACAAAACAGAGGGCATCCATCTGGTCATAGTTTGATGACTCTTTCTCCAGAGTGTACCTTTGGTAACTAACTGTGGTAGCCAGCCTCTAAGATGATTTCCAGTGGTACATCAGGTATCCTTATGTAATTAACACCCTTGAGTGTGAGCTGGATTTATTTTGCTTCTAACAAACTGACAAAATATGACAAGGTTGATGAGATGTAACTTCTGAAATTGTTATTGTTAGGTGCTATTGAGTCAATTCCAACTCATAGTGGCCCTATACACTGCCCAGTCTTGAGCTAGCCTCACGTCATTGTTATGTTTTGTTGTTACTGTTGCCACCGCTGTGTTAATCCATCTCCTGGGAGGTCTTCTTCTTTTTTGTTGGAACCCTCCACCCCCCCGCCTTCACCAAACATGATGTCCTTCTCCAGGGACTGTTTCTTCCTCACAACATATACAAAGTACAAGAGATAAAGTCTTGCCATTCTGTCTGCACTTCTTCTAAGACAGATTTTTTGTTTTTCTGGAAATCTGTGGTATTTTTAATATTCTTCTCTAACACAGAAACTCAAATGCATGAATTATTTTAAGGTCTTCCTTATTTAACAACTTTCACATGTATATGTTGCTGTTGTTAAGTGCCATTGAGTCAGTTCTGACTCATAGTGACCCTGTATAGAGTTTCTAAAGATGTAAATCTTTACAGGAGCAGAAAGCCTCTCATTGAAAATGTCATGAGTTGGGTCAGGTACAGCTTAGTCCTCAAAGTGACATGTTTGCCCCCTTACCATTTTAAAGAGGTCTTTTACCATACATTTGCCCAGGGCATTATGTCATTTGATTTCTTGACTGCTGCTTCCATGAGCATTGATGGTGGATTCAAACAAAATGAAGTCTTTGACAACTTCAATCTTCTCTATTTATTGTGATGTTATTTATTGGTCCAGTTGTGAGGATTTTCATTTTCTCTACATTGAGGTGCAATCTATACTGAAGGCTCTAGTCTTTGATCTTCCTCATAAGTGTTTCAAGTTCTCTTTGCTTTCAGCAAGTAAGGTTGTGTCATCTGCATTAACGTCAGTTGTTAATAAGTCTTCCTCCAATCCTGATGCCACATTCTTCTTCATATGTCCCAGCTTCTCCGATTACTGGCTCCAACATATAGAAAGAATTTGTTGTTGTTGTTAAGGGCCATCCAGTCAGTTCTACAATAAGTGAGTTCTGACTCATAGTGACCCTGTACACCAAGGAGTGGCTGGTGGGTTTGAATCACCCACCTTTTGGTTAGCAGTCCACTGCTTATCCTACAGCTCAACACCGGGACTCTACAGATTGAATAAATATGTTGAAAGACTACAACCCTAACGCACACTTTTCCTGAGATTTGGTTCTTCTTATATTAGGTTCTAAAAAAATTGCGAATTCGAAGCTGGGGCTCTTTCTCTCCTGTTTTCTCTCAGATTATGAGCTCTGGAGGAAGACAACTGCCAAGATGTGAAGGCCCAGAGGAGAAGACCACACGGAGAGGAGCTGAGCCTACCAGAAACCACAGGAAGAAAATCATGGTAGCAGATCTCCCTGCAGTCAAGCCTTGAGGTGACTGCAACATGGGTGACAGACCTCACAAGAGTCCTGAACTGATCAGCTAAACCACTCCCAGATTCATGACTCATAGAAGCTGCAATAATTAATGTTTGTTGTTTTAAGCCCCTAAATCTGAGGTAATGTGCTGTTCAGTTCTTAGCATACACACCTAAACTCTGTTGCATCTTTCCCTTCTAATCCCTACCAGTCTGCGTGTGCGCCACATGAATGAGTGCACCAACGGAAACCATCATACATTGTATTCTAATGATGTGAATTAGTCCTCTCCCCAGAAGTACATTATGGATCCTTGGAAGGGCAAGAACCGTGTCTTATAAAATAAACAGACATTCTTCAGAGTATTTATTGAATTTAACTTCTTGTTTCTTATTAGAAAATCAGCAGCATTCTTTTGCTAGGGCAATTGTTTCTGTGCTCCAATGTCTGATTTTCTCTGAACCTACATCAGAAGTATGATTTCTCCATCTGCCAGCACAGTTTCTATTTGATAACAGTGTAAAAAAAAAAAAAAATTTTTTTTTTTTTCTTTTTAAAAACCAAACACCTTAAAGCTTTTTTCAATTACTTGGTAAGGTTTTTTAAGCTGAACTTTACTGTAGACTGATCCTTTCTCTCTCTCTCTCTCTTTTTTTTAATTCCTAGATGGGAGAGAAAATGGTCTTTGGACGATAAAGCCTGTTCCCAGGTTATCTTTGAGAAAAATGTAATTCACTGTATTCTTTTGCTTCCAGTGTTTCCCCTGTTGCCTGACTGTTGGCTCTTATCTCCTTTTCTTTATTTCACAGTTGCCTGGGTACCTAAAGAACTTCTCCTCCTCCTCACCCCCGTTTTTTAAGAGTTTGCCCATGGCACCTTTAAACTGCCTCAGCTGTGACGATTGATTTTGGGAGTGAGAAAGTAGACAGGCTTTCAGAAAAAAAATATTTTCCTATCATCTCAATGAATTGGCTCAAGAGTAAGAATTCAGCCTTTCTGATGCTGATTTGGAAGGGCTGCATAGCTAAATTCTTTCTGACTGTTGTGTATTGAATTATGTTGTTGTTGTTGTTTTTATGTGCCATCGAGTCGTTTCCCACCCATAGCGACCCTGTACAGGGTTTCCGAGGGTGTAAATCTTTACGGGAGTAGAAAGCCTCATCTTTCTCCCGCGGTGCAGCTGGTAGTTTCGAACCACTGACCTTAAGGTTCGCAGCCCGATTCGTAACCACTACGCTACCCCCAAAATATGTGTTGGACTCCTAACTCCTAAAGAGCCCTGATTTCACAACAATGAAACACTCACCTATTAACTAAAAAGTTGGCAGTTCAAACCCACAAATTGGCTTTTTGGGAGACAGACCTGGTTATCTACTCCCATTAAGACTACAATCTAGGAAACACTATGGGCCGGTTCTATTCTATCAGATGGAGTGACTATGAATTAGAATCGACTCAAAAACACCCAACAACAACATACTTTTGGATGTGATCCTATTTTGAAATAAAGTTCTCTATGTTATGTTAAGGAGCTCTGATAGCTTAATGGTTACAAATCGGGCTGCGAACCATAAGGTCAGCAATTTGAAACTCCCAGCTGTTCCACTGGAGAAAGATGAGGCTTTCTGCTCTTGTAAAGATTTACAGCCTCAGAAACCCTGTAGAGGGTTGCTGTGAGTCAGAACCGACTCCATGGCAAATAACAACAACAATGTTATGTTGGGTTCTTTTGAGTTGATTCTAATTCATATGATAGATTAGAACTGTCCCATAGTGTTTCCTAGATTGGTTATGGTGTTGGAGGAGAATACTGAAAGTGCCATGGGCTGTCAAAAGAACCAATAAATCCATTTTGGAAGAAGTGCAGCCAGAGTGTTCCCTGGAGGCCAAGATGGCCAAACTTTGTCTCTCATACTTTGGACATATTGTCAGGAGGAACCAGACGTTAGAGAAGGATATCATGTTTGGTAAGGTGGAGGGTCAGAGAAAAAGAGGAAGATCCCCAACGAGATGGATTGACCAAGTAGCAGCATTGATGGACTCAATCGTGGCAGCAGTAGGGAGGTTGGCCCAGACTGGACAGTGTTTTGTTCTGCTGTGCATAAGGTCACTATGAGTCGGTACTGAGTCAATGGCCCCTAACAACAACAACGTTATGTTAATGAAGCCGTATCAGTGTAGGATACACCTAACTTCTGCTGCTGCTGTGTGGAGTTGAGTCAGTTCTGAATCATAGAGACCCTACAAAGGGTTTCTGGGACTGTGAATCTTTAAGGGAACAGAAAGCCTCATCTTTCTCCCATGGAGTGGCTGGTGGGCTCAAATTACTGGCCTTTAGGTTAGCAGCCCAATGCATAATTCACTTTGCTACCAGAGCACCTAAATCTAATTATTAATGAGTTTTAAAAAAAATAGTAGACTTCAACACAAAAGGAAACACAAAAGGGGATAGGAAGTAGGAAGAGATTAATGCCACATGGAGCTCATCAAGGAGGAAGACTCATTAACAACCTGCGATATGCAGATAGCACTTGCTTTAGTGAAATGAAGAGGACTTGAAGTACTTATTGATGAAGATCAAAGACTACAGCCTTCAGTACGGGTTGCACCTCATTGTAAACAAAACAAAAATCCTCACCACTGAACCAACAAATAACATCATGATAAATGGCGAAAAGTTGTCAAACACTTCATTTTGTGGATTTTGGATCCACAATCAATACTCAAGGAAGCACCAGTTAAGAAATCATGTTGCATTGGGCAGATCTGCTGCAAAAGACCTCTTTAAAGTGTTAAGCAGCAAAGATACCAGTTTGCGGAGTAAGGTGTGCCTGACTCAGGCCATGACATTTTTAATGGCCTCATAAGCATGTGAAAGTTGGGCTACAAATAGGGAAGAAGCATCAATGCATTTGAATTATGGTTCTGGTGAAGTACAATGGAAAGTACAATGTATTGAAAGTACAATGGACTGCCAGAAAAACAAACAAATGTGTCTTGGTAGAAGTGCCCTAGAATGCTCTTTAGAAGCAACCATAATGAAACTTTGTCTCACGTGCTTCGGATATGTTATTAGTAGGGATGGATGTTGGCAAAAAAAAAAAAAAAGACCCCAAGGAGAGGGGCTGACACAGTGGTAGCAACAGTAAGAAGAAATTTAACAGTTGTTAGGATGGTTCAGGCCGGGCAGCATTTTGTTCTGTTGTGCATAGGATCACTATGAGTTGGAACTAACTTGATTGTGACTAATAACAGCCCTAAATTAAAATTCTTTATTTTATCTATAAATTACATCTTCATCTACAAAGTATGCTTGATCATAAAAACTGTGAGTACCTTTGCCCCCAAATAAAATAAACCCATAAGTATCCATCCATATGAATGAAATAAAGTCTTATTTTTTTACAAGGCCCTGGTATGATGCTGTGGGTTATTTGCTGGACTGCAAAGTCTGATTGAACCACAAGGCCAGCTCTACAGCACAAAACAACAAGATATCCAGCTCGCAAGCTCTATCCTGTGATAACTGTGGTGATCATTGGCAAAATCAGCATTGTTTCAGAACCCCCTTCTATGATAGAAGTCTTTGTACCACGTTAGGGGTCATATAAGGCAAACAACAAACAGGAAGATGGTTATTACAGCACAATTCTTTAACCAAACACAAAGTTCTTATAAGTACACAAACTGTTGCAAAACTCTCAATCTGATCTATAAATTACTGAACCAGGAAGCTAGGAAAAGGAGAAATTGGATTAGTACCTTACATTCCAAACTATACATCTAAAAAAAAATCAGCTTAAAGTTTCACATCTAGTTTATCTATAAAACCAGAATTAACAGATGTTTTTCCCTAAAGGGCTAGGTAGTAAACTGCTGTATCTGTGCCTTAGTTTCCTTCTGTGAAATGACAGTACTAAAATCCTAGAAAGGAGCCCTACAGGCACAATGGTTAAGTGCTTGGCTGCTAACCAAGATGTTGGAGATCCAAGCTCCCTACCTACCCTCTCCCCCCTCCCCCCAACCCAGGGAGCAACTCCATGTGAGAAAGACCTGTTGGTCTGCTCTCATAAAGATTACAACCTAAAAACCCTATGGGGCACACAGGATTGCTATGATTTGACAGCACTACCACCAACAGCACGCGAGAACTGACAGATCGTTTTTCTAGAAAGTTTGTAAAGGGGATAGTGTTTACAATGCACTATAAATTTGTTCAGTCTAGAATATATATAAAATTGGTAGATAGCACTGATTTAGAATTACTAAAAGCAACTAGATATTTATAGAGCAAAAACACCACCACCATGTAGGTGAATAGCTCACTTGCCCAGAAGGGATGGATGTAGTATTTGATTTAAACAACTCCCTGCCCAGCTTCAGCCAATTTTTGCTGCCAGTGAAACAGTAACGTGGGTTGTGGGGTTCTCTGTACCCTTGGCTTCTGTTTCTTCAGCAGCAAGTCCCAGAGCTCAGTGCAGTAAACCTATGATGAAGCAAACCTTGCTTGCTAGGGGAATAGCACAACATGCATGGCAAATTAATTTAAATAAAGCATGTCAAATATCTGCTTCAGTTTAAACTCATAAAATGTTATTTCATTAAATTGTGTTTTCATTTATGTCAGATACTGTCATGCCTAAGTTTATTTTTTATTATTTCAGAAGTTAGAAAATGTAGGAAAATACATTTTTTAGAATAAGATATTGTCATGATAAAGCTAGTGGAGCCCTGTATTACTGATTTTATAAAGGAATGATGTATTATGAGGTTTATGATGTTTTTTTCACTGAAATTTAAATAAACAGTTGTAAAGGATCTCTATACCTCCTTTCCCTATGAGGACCCCATGACAGCTACCAGCTGGTACCTCTGAGAAGTAACATTTTTGGTTCCCATGACTCTGGTATGTCTTGTAGGAGAGTAAGGGTGTGAACAGACTGGGCTAGAGACAAAGATGTTAAGGAAAAGAGTGAGTCCCTGGATGGTGCAAATGGTTAGTATACTTGGCTGCTTACCAAAAAATTGGTGGTTCTCCTCCACCCAGAGGTACTTCAAAAGAAAGGTCAGTCAGTCTACTTTTGAAAAAACAGCCACTGAAATCCCTATGAAACACAGTCTTACTTGGATACACATGTCATTCACTATGCTTTGGAATCACTCTATTTTGTTGGTGCAGGAGAATTTAATTTGTGAGTGATAGCTTCTAGCTCTCCTTCTCACATACCCCAATTTCTGAGTGTCCCATTTTCTCCTCCTTGATCACCAGTGAGGTGAACATGGACTCTCCTTCCAGGGGGCACAACAAATCTGCATGGTGCTCTCCTGGCCTTGTTTCCTGGCATCTCACTTTCATTGACTTCTCACTAAGGATATTGTTACATCACTCTCTGAGAAACTGTCCCTTCTTATTCATCCCTAAAGTCAACACACACACAATAGCACTGTAATTGATGGACAAGACATACACTGCACTCTGAACTGCATGATCTGATAGATGAACATATTGATTTTTTTTTTTTAATTGCAATACAAGCAAATTTGCCACAGTCACTCAAAAATATCCTCTTAGAAACCCTCTTCACACTAGAAGAAGCATATAGAATGGCCTTGAACTTTCTTAGGGAAACTGAACCCAGTTTTAGAAGCAATGTCTCCAAAGGCATCAACAACTCCAAACATTTCAAATAAGCATTCATAGTTTGAGGATTTCACTAGACCTGATAGTTTCATGAAATTGAGTCTACGTATAAATTAGAAGTATTTAAAAATTTATATAAGATCCCTAAAGACACAAAAGTTTTATTTTTTATTTTCTAATTGCTAAAGACAGAGATTTTAAAAAAGATAAAAATTGGATAGCTGCCAGACTGGCAAAAAGCATGTTTTCCCCATTCATCTAACACTGTCCCACAAAGATGGAGGGATCAGACCTGTGACCCCACATAACCTTATTTGGGTCAATCAGATTTTCTCTCCTGGGAGTTTAGGACTAGGACCAAAAAAAAAAAAAACGATAGAATGAATGTAAAACTAATGTTCTCCCATGTAAACTATCACTTAATTCACAATAAAACATTAAAAAAAAAACCCACAGAACAAAACAAAAAGAGAATATTGTGCTGTAGACATTAAAAGAACTCTTGGTCCAAACACACCCCTTATAATTCACACCTTATAATTCACCGACCCAGACACCTGGTGCTGATCAAGACCTGGAAAGCAGACAGATTCCAGCCAGACTGAGAGGGCCCTTCCCAGATGCGGTTGACCATCGAGACAGCCATCCGGGTCGCAGACCATAGAGACGACATGGGGGG
>NW_006408618.1:5687190-5737284 GCF_000296735.1 Chrysochloris asiatica
CATGTCCAGAGGCAAAGTGCATTTAAGAGCTGAGTAGTCCATAGTCTGCTCATCACATACATGGAAGAGCAGAGAGAAAAGCAGAAAATAAATGGAGGAGAGCATAGTGGGTCCTTGAAAGCTCTGGTTCCTGAAACCAGTCCTTTTACCCTTGTGTTCTGGGAGACACCTACAGCTCCTTGTCATACAGCCCTTCTTTTTAACAGTTCCTTGAAATATATCACCTTTTAGGTAAGCCAGCTCAAGTTGGATTCTGTAATTTGCAACTAAAAGAGTTCTATGTTATACCTACTCTCTTGTTTAGGTAACATTAACCTAAAGGACCAAAAAGACCATGATGCCTTTGATTTCCTATTTGGCTGTTATCAGAACTTCAGACATCTTGTTTTTGTTGTTGTTAAGTGCTGTTGAGTCAATCCTGATCCATAGTGACCCTGTGTAGTGTTTCCAAAGAGCAGCTGGTGAGCTTGAACCGCCAACCTTGCAGTTCAAATGGCTTTGCAGTCTGGCGCATTAACCCACAGAGCTACATCAGGACTCCCAGACATCTTGTTAGCTGCTGTCAAATTGACACTGACTCATGGAGACCCCATGTACCAGAGAATGCAGATGATAGTGATCCATAGGTTAATTTTCACATGTCTTTCCTTCCTAGCCTGTTTTAATCTGCAAGGTCCACTGAAGTGTGGTCAGCATCATATCAACATGTAAGCCTGAACGATAGATGAGTAGCAGTGGAGAGGCACATTGGCTGGGAATCAAACCCAGATCTTTCATATTCAAGTGCTGTCACCTTAGCCCTCAAAAACCAAACTCATTGCCCTCAAATTCATTTTGACTCATATGAGTCACCTTGTTGTTGTTAAATGCCATCGAGTCTGTTCCGACTCATAGCGACCCTGCATAGGGTTTCCGAGGCTGTAAATCTTTACCTGAGCAGAAAGCCTCATCTTTCTCCCGCAGAACAGCTGGTATTTTCAAACTTCTGACCTTGAAGTTCACAGCCCAATGCATAACCACTATGTTACCAGAGCTCCTATGAGTCACCTTAGACCTAGTAAATCCAAGTCTTTTGAAATGGTCCTAGGAATCTACATTTTGTAACAAGTTTTAAGATGTTCTGAGGGGCTGCTAGGTTTGAAGCTACTGGATTGCACAATAGTTGTAACTGAGCTATGTATCAAGCTTACTGCAGATGCTGCACCATTCTCCTTCCCAATATCCTGTGACATGTTGTTGTTGTTGGTTGGATGCCATGGAATCAGTTCTGACTCATAAGTGACCCTGTACAGGGTTTCTGAGGCTGTAAATCTTTACCTGAGCAGAAAGCCTTATCTTTCTCCTGTGGAATAGCTGGTAGTTTCAAACTGCTGACCTTGAAGTTAGCAACCCAACTCATAATCATTATGCTATCAGAACTCCTTCCATTGTTATTGTTAGGTGCAATCAAGGCTGTTCCAATGCAAAGTGACCCTATGTATAACAGATTGAAACACTGCCTAGTCCTGCACCATCCTCACAATTCTGATGTTTGAACCAACTGTTGCAGCCACTGTACCAATCTACCTGGTTGAGGGTCTTTCTGTTTTTCACTGACCCTCTACTTTACTAAATGTGATGTCCTTCTCCAAGAACTGGTCCCTCCTGATAGCATGTCCAAAGTAAATGAAATGAAGTCTTGCCATCCTTGCTTCTAAGGTGAATTCTATCTGTATTTCTTCCAAGACATATTTGTTTATTCTTCTGATAGTCCACGGTACATTCAATATTTTTGCCAAAACCGTAATTTAAGTGTATCAGTTCTTCTTTGGTCTTCCTTATTCATTCATTGTTCAGCTTTCATGTGCATAGTTGATAACTGAAAATACTATGACTTGGGTTAGGCATGTCTTAGTCCTTAAAGCGACACCTTTGCTCTTTAACACTTTAAGGAAATCTTTTGTAGCAAGTTTGACCAATGTAATATGTTATTTGATTTCTTGACTGCTGCTTCCATGGGTGTTGATTGTGAGTTCAAGTAAAATGATATCCTAGACAACTTCAACTTTTTCTCCATCTATGAAGTCCTAGTGTGGCACTGTAGGATTAGCACTGGACCAAAAAGTCTATTTGAATTGCAAGGTTGGCAGTTCAAACTCACTAGCCACTCCTTTGTAGCCCTATAGAGGGTCGCTATGAATCAGAACCTACTCAATAACACTTAACAATAATAACAACAACATTAAGATATTATTTATTGGTCCAGTTGTAAGAATTTCTGCTTTCTTTATGTTGAGATGTAATCTATACTGAAAGCTATAGTCTTTGATCTTCATCAATAAGTTCTCCGAGTAAATCCTATTCACTTTCAGTAAGCATATTTCAGGTTGTTGATGAGTCTTCCTCCAGTCCTGATGCCATGTTTTCTTCTTCATGCAGTTCATCTTCTTGTATTATTTGCTCAGCATAGATTGAATAAGTATGGTGAAAGGATACAACCGTAACACACACTTTTCCTGATTCAAAGAATACACTGTCTTCCTTGTTTTGTTTGGAGAATTGCCTCTTGGTCTATGTACAGGTTCTGCATGAGCACGATTAAGTATTCTGAAATTCCCATTCTTTGCAATGTTTTCCATACTTATGATCCACATAGGAAAATGCCTTTGCATAGTTAATAAAACACAGGCAAACATCTTTCTGGTATTCTCTGCTTTCAACCAAGATCCATCTGACTGATATACCTTATTACTCCATATCCTCTTCTGAATCTCACTGGGTTGAATTGGCTTGAAATTCTGACAGTTCCCTGTTGATGTGTTGTTGCAACCATTTAAAAATTATTTTCAGCAAAATTTTGTTTTATGTTAATAACATTAAAAAAAATAATTTCTACATTCTTTTAGGCCATCTTTCTTTGGAATGGGTACAAATATGGATCTCTTTCAGTCAGTTATCCAAATTTCTTGTCATAGATGAGTGAGTCTTTACAATGCTTTCATCTGTTTGTTAAAACATCTCAGCTGTTGCTCACCAATGTCTTCAGTAACTTTTTCCATCAGTACTACTGGTTCTTGATCATATGCTACTTTCTAAAATGTGTAAATGTCAACCGATACGATTCTGTATATTCCTCCCACTTTCTTTAGATGCTTTCTGTGCTGTTCAAATTTTGCCCACAGAATTCTTCAGTATACAGTATGAGGTTTGGGTTTTTTACTTCAGCTCTTTCAGTTTGAGAAATGCCAAGTATGTTCTTCCCTTTTGGTTTTATAACTCCAGGTGTTTTCATATTTCATATAATATTTCGTCTTCTCAAACAACTCTGAAATTTTCTGTTCAGCTCTTTTACTTCATCACTTCTTCCATTCACTTTAAACAGCATGTTTCAGAGTCTCTTCTGACATCCATTTTTTTTTTTCTTTCTTTTCTCTAAACATGTTACTTGCATGGCAAAGTTTGCAGTTGAACTTAAGATTGCTAATCAAAGATTTTTAAAAGGGTAGACTATTCTCGGTTTTTTGGGTGAGCTCAATGTAATCACAATCATTCCTTAAAAATGGAAGAGGGAGACTGAAAAAGAAGTCAGATGACACAGTGTGTGAAAAGCTCCATCAACCATTGCTGACTTTGACTATGGAGAATGGGAACAGGAGATAAGTAATGTGAGCAGACTCTAGAAGCTGAAGAAGGCAAGAAAACAGATTCTCCCCTAGATCTTCCAGAAAGGAATGTAGCTCTGCCAACACGATTTTAGCCCAGCGAGACCCATATCAGACTTCTGATCTATACAACTGTAAGATTATAAAAATGTGTTGTTTTAAGCCTGAATTTATGACAATTTGTTGCTGTAGCTATAGAAATACACAGATAATTCTCTTTCAGCAACATAAAGATGGACTATATCCTTCAGGCTGGAACATTTTAACCAGAAACCAGCCTGAGAGGTTTATATGTATGAGGGGCTCTTGGTAAAGGTGCACAGTGTTCTTTGATGAAAAATTCTCAAGTTTTAAATGCCAAAACTACCAGACTGACTGAATCGGACTGACTAATGCCTGAACAGGCTTGATTTTAAGTTAAGTGAGCATGACCAGCACGTTGTTAAAAACTCAAACCTGATTAAATCCCTGATGAAGCACAGCATGATAAACGCCAGGTGACCACAGCTCTGTGTAAACCAAATGCAGTGTACAGAGTAGGTAGTTTCCTTGAGGAGCTGGAAGCCTGGGCTGGAAAGGAAACATGGGTCACCACATGGTTTGTGCTAATAGAGGTTCCTGCCACTGGGAAGTGTCTTATACATGCTGCTCAGTGTTTTGGGGTTTTTTTGTTTTGTTTTGTTTTGTTTAGCTCTGTTCATCAAAGAGCAGGAAGATGACAAATGTGTGATTGCATCTCTAGCTATAGGGAGACACACTTAACTGGTCCAAGTCTTCACCAACAGAATGTCAGGTTGTGAAAATAAACATTTCACATGCTTCTACCCAGAGTTGGGAATGTCAGAATTGTTATAAATCATACCATTGGGTTTATCATTTACTCAGTCATGATTTCACTTAGTCTATCACGGACTTATTTTATTTATCAAATATTTATTAATGTATCTACCATTTGTCTAGCACTGAAAATAGAAGTGTAGACACTATGGAGTCTTACTATTGAGGAGATTTCAGTCCAGTTGAGAGAAAGATTTGGGAATCAATGATTACAGTATTGAGTGTCATGGTGGATAATTGAACTCTGCTCCAGGTACTAAAGGACTATGGAGGAAGGGCTTCTGACCCAGTCTTGGAAGAGGGCTAAGAAAAGGGTCAGAGAGCAAGATGAATTTTTAAAGATATGAATTTGGTTGGAATAGGTACTCTAGTTGGCAGAACAGCATGGAACTATGAAAGAATATTCACCATCTGTTTGTCAGTTTGTTGTATTGTGTTATCTTTCAGGCTGCTATGATTATGTCACTGGTATTTCAAAAACCACCAGAGTCATCTATGATAAACAAGTTTCAGTGGAGCTTCCAGACTAATACGTTAAGAGGAAGAAAGATCTCATGATCAACTTCCCAAAGCGAAATATTGAGAACCCTATGGATCACAATAGAATATTGCTCAATACAGTGCTGGAAGACTAGTCCTTGAGGTAGGAAGGCACTCAAAATACGCAATGGCCAAAATAATGGATTCAAGCAAAATAATGGATTCAAGACAATTGTGGCAATGGCACAGGATGAACCACTATTCTATTGTACGTGGGGTGGCCATGAGTTGGAGCTGACTCAAAGGCAACTTACAACAACAACATTGAAAGAGTGTAGAAAATCAGAAATGACAAGGACTTGGGTGTGGCTGAGATTCAGGGTCCGTTTCTGAGTGATAAAGGGACATGAGAGTTGAGGTCGGGAAGACAAGCAGTGTCCTGGCCATGAAGTCCTGTCTGACATTCTAAAGAAAGTGTGAACAGAGGGACACGATGTGATCATAGCTGAGTTTGAGAAAGATCATACTTGAGGTTTTGATGAAAGTAATCTTAAAGGGAAGGAGGCTGAGGGCAGGTGGACAAGATGGAAGACAAGCAATTTTAAGAGTCTGAATGGAGCTATATATAGACAAAAGAGCTCTTTTTAGGGAAAAACTTACCTTCGGGATAAACTAAGCTTTATTCTATATTAGAATGAAGCCTTCAGAATTTATTCAGCTCACCTGAAAAAAATGTTAAAGAAACTTTGGAAAAGCAGCAAATATGTGAAACTGTTGTTGGTGTCCATAATATGTTCTTTTGGCTACAAAAGCATTTGTGGACTGAGAATAGAAGGATAGTAGGACTGTGTTTAATGTGCAGTTTGTATTATTGTCATCTGTTGTGATTATAGACTTGGCTCCATTTCTTTATTCAGAGCCATTTATTCAGAAAATCTCTTATTCAGAATTTGAGTTTATTCCTCATTAATTCAGCAGCGACTTCCATAGCCCAGTGATTGAATTACCTAATAGCACCTGCCTGAAATGATTAACATAAGAGGAAGCTATGGGGTAGTATTTGATATAAATGATTTGTTCCCTGAAGTTGTAATTTTATTAAAGGGGGACCCAGTGAACCACCTTCACAAATGAAGGCGAGGTCCTGGCTTTCTGTGAGGTACCTGGGAGGTTAATGAATGATTAGCAGCTAACAAATGATACAACATAACTTGGAAGGAAGGCGGCATTTCTCATCTGGTGGGTCAGCATCACTGGGAAAGTGAATACTTTTTGTTTTTTGCAAGGACTATGTTGTCCACTTCCCAATAAGGCTAGTAACAAGGGAGGAGGGAAAAGTGACCAGCTGAAGGTACCACACAGAGTTTATGACATTGCTCTCCAGCCCACCCTTCATCCAACTGTAGAGTTATTTCCAAGTGGATCAAGAATGGGTTGAAGTTCACTACTCCCCTATGGGGATGTGAGAGGATGCTCTGGGATTTTGTCTCAGAAGGACATCCAGGCAAGCTGGTGCAACTGGACCTGGGTGCGTCTTCTGAAGTGACTGACTTGGAACAGGATCTTTTTGTAAGCTGTCGAGTCTGGTAGAACTGGAGTTAGAGCAAACAGCAAGAATTAGGTCTCTGATTGTTGGTAAAGGTTCTATTATTTTGCTTAGTGATTTAAGAAAATAAATTTTATTTGAAATGCACTGTTTAGTGATTCTATCCATTTTCCAATGTTGTTTATTTAGGTGTAGACTTGTGTACATGTGCACAATTTGTATGTCATTAAGGGTAAAAATAGCTTGTATTGCCGAAAATGTATATTGATGCTTTTTAGCTCTGAAGACCCTAAAGGACAAAATGGTACATCTGTGGGACAGAAAGAAAAGACCTTCAAAAGACAGTTTGGGAGTGCCAACCTCTCATAGCCCTAGCCATATCTGTTGCCATTACTAAAAATGCTCTGAAATGCTCTCCTGCCCATTCTCCTCTGCCTTTTCTTTTCCTCTCTACTGCCCACACATACTTCAATTCCTGGACTGTTTCATTTCTTCAATTCAAGGAGAAACAGTGACCAGAGTCCAGAGCTGCCTATTGCCATTTTTGCATTCTAGGAGACCTTTGTTGGTGTCTGCTTCAGTCAATCATATGACTCTCTATTGTGGAAAAATTACAGCCCATGTGTTCAGTTGTTGCGGTCGTTATGTGCCATGGAGTCGGTTGCAACTCATAGCAACCCTGCACAGGCTTTCCGAGGCTGTAAATCTTTATGAGAGCAGAAAGCTTTATCTTTCTCCCGCAGAACAGCTGGTAGTTTCAAACTGCTGACCCTGAAGTTAGCAGCCCAATTTGTAAGCACTACACTAGTAAAAACAAACAAACAAAACTGCCATTGGGCCAATTCCTACTCATAGTGAACCTGTATAGGGTTTCCAAGACAGTAACTCTTTATAGGGAGCAAAAAGTCTCATCTTTCTTTCATGGAGTGACTAGTGGGTTTGATCCGCTGACTGGGCAGAAGCCCAATACAAGAGACAATTTTCTATTCAGAGAAAGAAGCTCAGTTTGAGAGTTGCTCAAATTCCACTGTTAGGACAGATGTACACAAAAGATCGGTTTGACCCATACTTAATACCCATGGGAATAACTCTGCCATCAAACTGAGGGTGTGATGGAAAGTGACTTCACAAGCATTGTGTGGTCTCTTCAGCTAGTCACTTCTCCTGCCTCCCTTGTTACCACCCCTATTATGCTTTCCTCTCCTCTTGCCTAACCGGCTCCTTACACAAGCCACAGGTTGTTACATAGACAACACTTCTTACACCAGGATACATGCAAGAATTTTCTGGTAAACTGTTTCTCACTCTCTCTCTCTCTTTTTTTCAATGTTTTATTGTCTGGTGAGCTTTTGAAGTGCAGATTCCCAGGTCTCATGGCTAACCAACACAATTAGACCTACCATGAGGTAGCATTCAGGGACCTGTATTTTCGTAAACACTTTCCCAGTTATGTTTGATGCAGTTGGTCTGAGAGGTGGCATTTGGCAACACCTGAGTTTCTTGCAAGCCTCCATGCACAATGAAGTTGTTTGACTGTTTCTCCATTAATGGTTCTGTGTCCTACCGATGCTTGCTATATGCCTGATGCAGATCTGGGATCATCTGTCTGTTTGCAGAGCTCTGTCTACCCTCTGTGCTTGCTTCCAGGCAGCTCTGTGCAAATGCACCAGCAACACAAAGACACCCAGACATGGAGGTCCCTTGTGCGGACCAGTTCTCTAGGCTCCTTCCTAGACCCCAGCACACCTAGGCTTCTGACCATGGAGTCTTTCCACAGCAAAGGATCTCAAGAGAACTGAAGAATAGCGCTCCCAATTCTCCACTTGGAAGAGGTCTTAATGATTAAAAAAAGAAATGTTAATTTAAAATCTCTTCCATACATTTGCTGGAAACTCATGTATTCCCCAGATGTTTTGCTTACACGTCTGTTCACAGAAATATGACATCTGAGCTAGTGTGTGGTCATGCCTAATTTAAGAACAAAATTTAGATTGTAAACTGGAATTGTTGCTGCAGCCGGATCTGCTCATCCTGGACTGGTGTCATGCATGACGCATGCTTAATACAAGCAGTAGCAGCTGCAATAAGCCAAAGTCATGTCAGATAAGCAACTCTCAGTCCCTTGGTCCTGGGACATACAAATGTGTTCACAATGATCTACCCTCAATCCCATTCCAATTCCTCCTCTTGTCTTTCCCATTCTAGTTCTAAATACCATCACAAGGCTCCTGGTTTTCATAGAGGTCATCATCTTTTCCATTAACATCATTATCTTATTCCAGGGTCCATTAGAACTCTGCTGTAATGAGAACTTTGGGTGCAGCTGTTCATTACTTCCCTGGTCACCCACAGCTCCAGCTGTCTTGATGAATGCTCTGCATACAACTCTCACCTGTATCACACAGTCCCTCTTGCTTCCATTAAGAAGATCTTCCCCCACCACTCTATAGTCATCACCTCATTATAACTCCATTACCTTTTAGCATCGTCTACATTATAACTCCATTACCTTTCACATCACCACCATTACGTCTCTTATCACCCCCTCTACATTTCAGTCGCCCTCATCTTCTCCTTTACAGCCACCAGCTTTTCAATTACAGGCCCATTATCTTTATTATTACAGACGTTATAACCATAATTGTTCCCATAACAATTTCAATGTCTTCATCCAGCCCCTCTACAATGCAAGACCCTGGCCACCTTGGGTAAAGTTACAGGTGCCTCAATTACACACTAGACATGTACACCAGCATCTCCGTTAATGTTAGAAGTCTCATCTTTTACTTCATCAAATCACTCATGATAATGTAACCACAGAATTCCTGTCACTTTCCACAGCAATTTCACTATATTGCCATTGTCATGCTTATTTCCAATTCTCATTTCCATTCTTATTTCTTTCTGTTACAGCCAATGGTAATAATCCTCGTCTTAGAGACCCCAACACCTCATCTGCACAGACTTCCGTTACACTTGCCTCCTGATTTCTTCTTCAAAGCAGTTTGAGATCATACTAATATTGTTGGGAATTCATGCTGCTGTATTTCTGATATTCCTTTGGGAGAGAGGAGTGTTTACGATTGTCCTGTTTTATCCATTAGATTGTAGTACACTCAAGGTGGGGTAGACGTCCTTTTCTTTCCAGAAGTGCTTAGCATCTGGATACATGCAGATAGCACACAGTAAACATGCAGAAAGTGTGTTGATTACAAGTATCATCGCTCTTCCTTTATCTTTACACTCAAAGTCTAGTGCTGCATTGATCACTAGAAAAGGCTCATCAATACACTCTTTACAATTTCATTACTTTGAGCTCTTCTTCTTCCTCCTTTTCAAAGAGAGATACGTCTCCTCTTCTGTTTCTGAGTCTTTGTCTCAATAATTACCATAACTTCCACTGCAGTGGCTCCATTACAACTCTGATACCTCTCCTTGATGAAGATGAGATAGGTTCCTCCACTACTATGTCCTATTTCTCCTTCAGAACAGCCCTCAGCTCCTAGATTTAGTGGTAAAGACACCAGGACTATATATATATAAGCATACAGAAACCAAAAATCCTCACCACTGGACCAATAAGCAACATTCTTATCAACAGAGAAATGATTGAAGTTGTCAAGGACTTCATTCTTCTTGGATCAACTATCAACACTCACAGGAGCAGCAGTCAAGAAATCAAACGACATATTGCATAAGGCAAATCTGCTGCACAAGATCTTTTTAAAGTATTGAAGAGCAAAGATGTCAGCTTGAGGAGTAAGGTGTGCCTGACCCAATCCATGGTATTTTCAATAACCTCATATGCATGCGAAAGCTGGACAGTGAATAAGGAAGACCGAAGAATAATTGATGCTTTTGAGTTATGGTGTTGGAGGAGAATATTGAAAGTGCCATGGAATGCCAAAAGAATCAATATATCTGTTTTGGAAGAAGTGCAGCCAGAGTGCTCCTCAGAGGCCAAGATTGACAAACTTTGTCTCTCATACTTTGGATATATTGTCAGGAGGGACCAGTCACTGGAGAAGGATATCATGTTTGGTAAGGTGGAGTGTCAGAGAAAAAGAGGAAGACCCCCCCAACGAGATGGACTGGCCAAGTGGTCGCCTCGATGGACTCAAGCCTGACAACAGTAGTGAGGTTGGCCCAGGATCAGGCAGTGTTTTGTTCTGCTATGCATAAGGTCCCTATGAATTGGTAGTGACTCGACGGCACCTAACAACAACAACAACAACAACAACATATATATACACATATGTATATATGGAGTCCTGGTGTGGCACTGTGGGTAATGCACTGGACTGCAAAGTCAGTTTGAACTGCAAGATTGGCTCACCAGTCACTCCTCAGACACGTCATTAGGGTCGCTATAGGTCAGAACTGACTCGATGGCATGTAACAACAACAATAGCATATATGTATGTATGTTAGCTCTACTTTTCATCATAATTTCTCCTCCTTTTGATTTTCCTAAGCCTTTAAAGTAGAGGTTTCTCAGGCAACCTCCAAATAGGTACAACTTTGATTGTGAGGATGGCACAGGACTGGGCAGTGTTTTGTTCTGTTATGCATTGGGTTGCTATGAGTTGGAACCAATGCAACAACACCTAACAACAACACATGTCGAGATAACCTGTCTTGATTCCAGGGGTTTTCTGCTTCTTTATCTCTTCCCCTCTGACTCCACTTTCTACCCCTTCGTCTGCTAGCTACTAGACCATCCACCACTGGCCCTGGGTACCTCAGTCCTGTTCTGTGTAAAGCATCATGTGCTAAAATCATTTTTACTTCTTCTCCCAACATTTCTCTTCCTCTCCTCTGCACTTTTCTCCCCCAGTGTCCCTTTATCAGAAAATGATCTAATAATTAGCTTTCTAATGTGGATAAGCAGGTCTCTCTGAGGACACCTGCTTTTCGGAAGCAAAATTAGGGAGAGGCAGCACTTCAGCTCAAATGGTAGGGTTTCAGGTAATATAGCAGAACCAGGTTTTTTGGTATTTTCTTTTATTAGAATTTGGGTGGGAATGAGGGTGAGGGTAGAAGAGAAATTTGATGGACAGGGAGATTTCAGAGTGCCAATCAGAATATATTTTGTTGGTAATATCCTGATCTAAAGAAAACTTTCTTGAAATGCATCTAGAGAGTTATCCGTAACTCACAAGACTCCCAGCTTCTCAGAGAGACTCTTGGCACCACCGGTGTATGAAGCCATATCACCATCTCATCCACTGTGATGCTTCTGTAGGTTCCTTACACCCCACTGTTAGTCAGATAAGAATGTAGTTATCAAAGAGCATTCAGTGAGGTTTTCAGTATTAACCAGGATTGGAACTGGTCCATCCCATTTTGACCTTCACTGCTGAGCATTTCAACCCCAGATGTACTGAATCAGGAACTACATTTTAACAGGATCCCCTGGTGATTCTTTTGTATGTTACGATCTCTGAGTGTGCCATCGACTCAGTCTGACTCATAGCAAACCTACAAAGAGTGTTTGAGGAGAGGTTGGTAGGTTTGAAACTCCAGACTTGTGGTTAGTAGTCCAGTGCTTATTCTATAGCACCACAACAGGAATCCTACTTGTATATGTTGTTGCTAAGTGCCACAAATTGGTTCTGACTCATAGCAACCCTGTTTAAGGTTACTGAGGGGTGACTGGTGGGTTTGAACCACCAACCTTGTGGTTAGCAGTCCAGTAATTATCCTGTAGTACCACATTAGGACTCCTACTTATGTATGTTGTTGTTGTTAAGTGCCATCGAGTCAGTTCCGACCCACAGTGAGGAGCAGCTGGTGAACTTGAACTGCCGACCTTGCAGTTCAAACATCTTGTTAGAATGTAGGCTTTGATTAAGTATATCTGAGTGGGAATTCAAAGTCTCGGCAAGGAATCAAACTTGAGTGAACTGGTTCCAAAACCTGGTATAAACAGCACTGCTTTCAAGTGAACAAGGATCCTTGGTGGAGTTGTAGGATAAGCACTAAACTGCTAACTGCAAGGTTGACAGTTCAAACCCACCAGTGACTCCTTGGGAGAAAGATGAACTTTCTGCTCCAGTAAAGATTTTCAGCCTTGAAAACCCTATGAGTCGGAATAGACTCAATGGCAGTGGACTTGGTGGGGTTCAAGCAAACAAAGAAAAAGACACTTCACTTTGTGATTACAAAGATGACAAAAATTTGTTGGCTTTATTCCAGTTCTACTGAGATTACAGAGATATTTTCTTCCTCTAAATTGTTGGACTTTGACCAAGCATTGGCACAAGGACACCCAGGGAGAGCTGAGACCTTGGCGCCCACCCTCAGCAACTTTCCCCTTTTACCTCTTCTCTTCTCTTCCCTTCCTTTTAGTCTTACTTTTGTTCATCGTTGGAGGCTCCATTCTCATTTTGCCTTCCTGGCTTTGCACCCACTCTATTTTAAGGCTCGGCTTGCTACCCACGACCTCTCCTGTGAAGAAGTCTCTGGTTATGTCCACTTTCTTGGCCCTAGTAACTGGTCAGTGCTGGAACTCAGTCAATGCCAAGGTCCAGTATTTAGTACTTGATTCAATCTATTGTCATGTTTGGGTATTTTATTTGTTTTCTGGGTTTAGAATTACCCTTTTGACAAAATTGTAAGCTCCTTGAATGCTTGGGACATGAAATGTACTTCTCTTAGGAGCTTAGTGCATATACTTTTGTATTTAACACATAATAATTACTCAATAAAAAATAAGAATTGATTTCAATACAATGGGCTTGATTTGGTTTTAACTGGACCTTCTACCACTTTCTCTTCCTTTTTCCTAGTTGGTCTTACCTTTCCCTTTACCTGACCACCCCCACTTCTCTTTTCGTCTCTGCTGCATAGATGTCCCAGGGTAGGGACACTCAGCCATTCACTGTCAACCACTCAATTCTAACTCATAGTGACCCTCTATGACAGTGTAGAACTGCTCCCTAGGGTTTCTGTAACTGTCAATCATCACAGGAGCAGGCAAACAGCTTCATCTTTCTCCCTCAGAGCAACTGGTGTGTTCCAACTGCTGACCTTGTGGTTAGCTCTCCAACGATTACTCCACTGCACCACCAGGACTCCTCATGGCGCTCACAGTCTCTATTTACACTCACTAGAGCTAGTCCACGTTAAGGAGTATGTTGCTGTTAAGCCAACTCCAACTCATCATGACCCCTTGAGTGTCACAGTAGAACTATGCTCTATAGGGTTTTCAATGACTGTAGGTCACCAGACCTTTCTCCCAAGGCACCTCTGGATGGACTTGAACCTCCAACCTTTTGGTGAGGAACTGAGACCATGAACTGTTTGCACCACCCAGGGACGTTTTCCTAGGAGCTAGGGACCATATTTCAGAGCGACAATTTGGCACTGCTCTTGATAGGGCTGACTCACGGCCAATTAGAATCCTTTTGTTTGATATGAGAAAGAAAGAGAGCGAGGCCAACCTCAGGGTTATGCAATGACACCACGATAAGACTTGTAACGGGGCCAGTCAGTTTCACAAAAAGAAACTCAATCACAAAACGGTGAGCATTAGCTGACTCCTTACACTACATTTGCTTACTATACTCGTACTACAGATAGCTTTCATTTGGGGAGAAATCTGGACAATTTAAAATTGTTTGAATGACTTACCAAAGGATGTCTTTACATTCGCTTTTTCACTATAGACATGGGTCCTGCTTATGATCAATTCTCATTTGTATGTTGGAAAGCAATTTCAGTAAGTACTTAGCTTAATCAATTTGCATCTGCACATTGACCTTCGGGACTCTGCTTGCCGATCCCATCATGCAGTGTGCTCTGCAATGCTCTATCTCTTCAGACAGCATATTTCTCAATATTTGTACATGGCTTTCATATTCAATCAATGCAATCATCTGTTCCCTCCTTTCAACTGCTTCCCTTGCCTGGGGAGGTGAGAACCAAAGCAACGCCTCTGTCACTGTGTACGTGAGAGAATACTTGACTATGGTTTCCCTAAGATCTGGGGAACTGAGAAGAGAGAAGGGCATTCTGGGATAATAAAAATACAGAGGAAAATAAAAAATTTTTATCAGCTTGTTTACACAATTATGTAAATGATGAACACTTATACAAGACTGACTCCTCAATTATTCATGGTTTGAAGCTCTTGAAAATTCAATTCAATGAAATAACCTTTTCTTCAGCATCTATTATGAGCAAGGTACTATAATTTGAGAAAAGGGAGACAAGGATATGATTTGATAAGGAAAATTAGAGAAATCTACAAATGTCTGTAATACCGATTGAGTAAGTACAATAAGAAAAACACAACACGTGCTCTGAGGGTTTAGAACAGGGAGAGATAATATCTGTTTGAGAGGATCTAAAACAGGCTTCCTAGAGGATACAGGAGATTTGATTAGCATCCCCTCTTCTCCATCCCCAGTGCCACTATTTTGGCTCTGGTCCTATGATCCCTTATCTGAATGATCAGAGCAGCTTCCATCTGATCTTCTCCTTCTAATTGCTGCTATTGAGAGTGCCCTTTCTAAAAGGTGATCTGATTATGTCACTGCCTGGCTCTCCATTGGTCCTTTTGCCTATCAAAGAGAGTTAAGGTTCTTGGATCATGAACTTCAGCAGCAGTTCCATGAACGAGAATGTGTATGTGCTGCTGGTGCCTCAATGACCTCCTCGCTCATGCTGCTCCTTCTGCCTGGACTGGTCACCCTCTTCTTTGGTTTTCTCTTTATCTGCAGAACCCCTATGACACAGCGCTTGCTCTCCCCCACCCACAAGACAGGGCTGATGACACCTATCTTGCCTCTCTGTTCTCTATACTTCTTCCATCACCACACTCATCACACTGCTTTGCAATTTGGGGTGAGGAATAAGCATATTATCCCTTCTTATGAAAGTATGTCCTCCTGTAGCCACATGGCTTATAGCATGTGCTCAATGCATGCTGACTAAATTAAATTGGATTTGTTGAATGGTAGGTAGGATGCACCATTTTTCATGGAATTCAGGGTAAATAAATGATGAGAAGTAAATGTAAAATATTCCTCATGCAGAGTATGGTGGTGGTAGTTGTCGTGTGCCATTGAGTTGGTTCAGACTCATAGCAACCCTGTACGGGGTTTTTGAGGTTGTAAATCTTTGTTGTCAGGTGCCATCGAGTCGGAACCGACTCATAGCGACTCCATGCACAGCAGAACGAAACAATGTCCGATCCTGGGCCAACCTCACTACCGCTGCCACACTCGATGCCATCAATGATGCCACCCAGCTGATTCATCACATTGGGGGTCTTCCTCTCTTTCTCTGACCCCCCATCTTAACCAGCATCTTTATGGGACCAGAAAGCCTCAGCTTTCTCCCTCAAAACGTCTGGTGGACTCGAGCTGCTGACCTTGTGGTTCGCAGCCCAACACATAACCTACAACACTACCAGGGCACCTTCCATAGAATACAGGATAAAGAAGGGTAGTCATGAAATCAAGGGAAAGCTGTCTGTTTACTTGTTGGATTTAATAAAGATCAAAGCTTGTTCATAAGTAGAACAGAAAAAACTTGTAGAAAGTGAGAGGAAGCATTATTCAGAAAAGTGACAGTGGATGGACGAAAGCCCTAAAGGTTCAATAAAGTCCTAAAGTGGGTAGGGAAGGGACAGAGGACTCAGTGGAAGAGTTTGGCTTTGAGAAGGAAAAAGACTTTCTCTACAGAAAGACAAGACGAAAGCAAGTCAGGGAGGACAACCATTTTGAGAAGAAAAGCAAAACTAAGCAAACCCTTTCTTTTATGGTCCAAGCTTAGTGAAGGAGGATGTGAGTTTGTATGTAAATTGCCAACTGAAATACCAATACTGTTAAATTGTTCAGATCTTGAGAGAAAATACAAATAGTCAGAAAGTACTTTAAAGGGTACTTTAAGATAATGAGCCAAAAATAAAAATACAAAGACAATAAGCCAAAAACCAAACCATCTACTGTCAAGTCAGCTCTGACTCATGATGATCCCCAAGTGTAACAGAATACAACTGTGTTCCACAGGGGTTTCAGTGTCTGATTTTTCTGAAGTAGATCACCAGACCTTTCTTCCAAAGCACCTCTGGATGAACTTGAACAGCCAACCTTTTGAATGGCAGTCGAGTACCTAACTCATGGACCTTCTTAGATGATATGCTCTTTATAAAAATGTACCACAGATGTATGAAATGCTCAGGTTTCCTAAACTGGACTAAGGATTGAGGCTCTACAGAAATTGCCTCTGGCACCCTTTTCTTCCCTTCCATACGGAAAAGTCATTTGAGCAGAGGCTGAGTATTGCCCTCTGGGAAAATTGAGCAGGGACCTGGAATAGATTCAAACACTGAGATTACGGAGCCAAACTTTGCTGATCTTTCTAAACCCTATTTTTATGAGGCAGCCAAAGCAGTCATTCACATTCAAATTGAAAATTCTGATCCAAGCCACAGTTTAAATGGATTACAGTATTTCTCTCTTGAAACCCCTTCAAGGGTTCCTGAAGGTGGGAGTGAGCTTTGTACTCCTAAAACCACAGCAGGGAAGAAGTGTGATTACACTACAGGAATGCCCGGGTCCCAGGGTCTTCCCTCCCTCTCCTAGCTGGCCCCTAGTGTTCCTAGATTGTCTTTAGAAAAATGTGGTGCTTTTCCCCCACCTTAACAGAAAGCAAGATTTAACTTTTTCTGAAATGCTTCCAAGAGTGGCTATATTTGGTGACTAATCCAAAAAACATCTTACATTCATGGTGCGTCATTAATGACCACCCCCATCAGAAGGATTAACCATGTTTTTTTTAATGAGCTTCAAGTTTTGATTCTAGGTACAACAGGAGCTGGTTTGGAAGGAAGAAGATGGGAAGGAAAGCCAACTCAGTTTTTAAGTGTTTTAAATAATGAATCTATCTTAACATTGAACTATCCATGTAATTTCACCTTTGGGGTTTTTCCCCTTTCTCTGTTCGGATTTTCACTTCTCTAAAAGTTGACAGAGGGGTTGAAATTGAAAGGCAATCATAACCTGAATGACTCGATAAGTGTATTTCCCCTTCCCCACCTATAAGAATTACACAGGGAGAGGAGCATGGTCTTCAAGCTGAAATGTTCATGTTTCTGACCATTTGATAACATTCTCAGCACAAGTCAGGTATTAGCAACCCTGGAAGTCAGGTGGCATTGAGATGACTAAACAGTGCTTCTTCTCGGTGCCCTCGAGATGGTTCTGATCCAAGGCGACCCTGTGTAGGTTTTCTGAAGGCTGTAAATCTTTTTATGAGCATAAAGTTTCATCTTTCTCCCTCAGTGGCTGGTGGATTCGAATTGCTGACCTTGTGGTTAACAGCCCACTTCACACCCACTAAGCTACCAGGGCTCCTTGGCCTAAATATAATTGTTCATTGAAGGTTTGATGCCTGAAAATGAAAGTTATCAGAGGCTTAGGGTACAGGGAGATGTTTCCCCACACAGTTGAAAGACATTACTGCCTTTCTCCCCTGCCCCTAACTCACATTTTCCTGAAAATTCATGGTTATGCAGACACATCTGCACACAGACTCACATAGCTTTAGAGATAAAGGGGACCTTAGAGACACACATAAACCCAGTTTTAGGCTGCAGAAAATGTGGGAGAAAGTAGTGCTTCGAAACCTGTCTGCAGTCCAGAGCAGGCTGAGACTGGGAGCTCAGCTCCCCAAATATCACATTTATCTCAATTTGGCAAGAAGCTGAAAGCCTATCTGGGGCCATTTACATTCTAATGTTATTAGGGCTCATCTAATCAGCTTTAAAAATAAGCTGCTTCCAAATGCATGGGGAATGAAGGTACGATAGAGGTAGGCTCAGGAATGTCGTTCATGCCAGTCTGGTGAATGTACCTGTCTGAATTGCTAAAGAGCCATGAAGCTACCTGGGTGTCTTCCTAGTTGGTAACTTCTGCAATTATAACAGCACCTCATGTTAATAGAAAGCTCTTTGTAAATCCATGGGTAAAAGGGCTAATCTAAATAGCAATGTGACCTATGAGGTCACTGGTACAAACATAACAAAGCCAAGTGGGGTAAGGAGCAGTGACCTTTGTGTGGCCAGAAGGTGCCATTGAGACACTGAGATTTAATCAACAGAGCATCTGGTGCTTCTGAAAAGTTTCTCTGAAGACTGCATCCTGTAGACTTCTGAGAAGCTCCACCCTCAGGGAAGCCCAACAGGTGGCACAGCTTGGACCCAAGCATAGTTGTTAGTTGGCTTCCAGTTAAGCCCTTCAGACCCAACTTTGAGTTGACTCTCTCTGAGCCCAGGAACTTCTGTTGACCCTGGATTTAATGGAGGTCGACAGTGGTATATTTGTGACTTTGATGTGATCTGGGATTGTCCCCAGGCCCAGCTAAAAACAGCAGACTCATCCTGGCCTTTCACGAGTATTCTCTAACTCAGCCTGCAAGCAGATTGCTATAGCTGGGACTGGGGACAGGGACCTTGTCGCTGCAGTAGGTGTGATGGTGAGATTTGTCTTTCACAGTCTTCCCTCTCCTTTCACTGCCTGCCTTCTGTACATGGGCTGTCCACATCCCACTACACAGTCTCATCCAGGTTGACAGAGGCCCGGGCCCCCTCTTGCAGCCTTCTAAACTCTCCAACCAAACAAAGTCTCAAAGTCAACAGGAATGGATGGAAATATTTGGGTGCTCTTGTCAAGCTAATAACTTGTCTCACATTTAAATCACGAAGTTTTAAATATGTATTCAACATCTCTTTAGAAGAGGGTGACAACACCCCAGATCTCATACTCCAGTTGAACCCACCTTGTTCAAAAGACATTTTAGTGACCAATGGTTTTTATCTGTACAGTTTCCTTGGGTGGTGGGGCTCAGACCCCATTGCAAGCAGTTTATCAAATATTCTACGCAGGTACTGTCTCTGAGCACAGTACTAGGAAATGTAAGTGGCTACATCTTGCTGCATTCCCAGTGATGTTTTTGTGTCCCTAGTTACTGTTCAGCTGGTCTACCCTGTTCCAGCTTTACATGGATGATATTATCTTGATTTCAATCTTCTCTTAGCCTGTTGTAAAGGAGCACCAGTAGCATAGTGGTTATGAGTCAGCTATTCTGTGGGAGAAAATGAGGCTTTCTGCTCCTTTAAAGATGTACAGTCTTGGAAACTCTATACAAGGTCGTTATGCATCAGAACCAACTCCATGGCACATAACCACCACCACTACCACTTACCCTGTTGCTTGTTAAGTTCCATGAAGTGGGTTCTGACTCATAGTGATGCTGTATAGTGTCTGTGGCTGTAAATCTTTACGAAAGGAGAAAGGCTCATCTTTCTCCCGCAGAGCAGCTAGTGGGCTCGAACTGCCAACCTTGTGGTTATCCTACTGCTCTACCATGCTCTTTAGCCTATTGTTGTGGTTGTGTGTTGTTGAGTCCGTTACAACTCATAGTAACCCTGTAATAGGGTTTCTGAGGAGCAGCTGGTGGGTTTAGACTGCCTATTTTGCTATTAGCAGTCCAGTGCTTATCCTGTAGTACCACACCAGGACTCCTAGAAGCACCAAATTAACCAATTCACCATTGAATGTGGATGGCTGATAGCCAGCTTAGTGTGAGGGTGTCTCTGGTAAGCTTGCATGTTTAAAGGTGTTTGAAATAACCTGGGGTACTTTGTAGTCAAGTACCCCAGAGTGAGGGTATTCTGGGCTGAGTTAAATATCGAATTTCAGAAAAAACTTGTCTTATCTCTGAAAAGTCCCATGCTGGGGCACTGAAGTAGATATATTTGAGAGAGAGGAAGAAAATGAGTTTTTCCTGAACACACTTTACCAGTCATGTCAACAAATGGAGAGGGACAGTTGGTGAGTATTTTTGTTTTGTACGATAAAGAAGAGGCCACACATGCTTGGAAAGTTGCCAGTTCAGGGTATCAAGTTTGGGTGCAATGGCAAGTTATTAAGGGAGCAAAATATTCACTGTGCCTGTCATCTCTGTGAATCCAAGAAGGCTACTCCCAAGTACCCATTTTTTAGAGGTAATTTTCTCAACCTGAAAACTCTTTTGGAAACATGTAGATGGTATGAAAAAGAGGAATCAGGAAAGCTTTTAAATTAAAAAATAAAAATAAAATGACAGGGTTTTCCCCTAGCCAGATAAATTGTTATAGATAGAGATAAAGAGATAGATATTTTTTCATAATACTTTATTAGGGGTATTAGAACTCCAGAGATTTTAGGTTCAGGCTGGTAAATAATTTAGCACTGATTCATGCAGGCCCAGTGCAGACACGGGTGAGCTGGGAATCCAGTCCAGTCTTTTGGAGGAACTGAGTGCAGTAATACACTTTTATTACCAACCACATCGTGAAATGCATTTCAGAAATATTTTATGAGCAGACAAAGCCTTGGTACTCAGCTTCTCCACCTTTGCAGAGACTACAGGAAGACCAGAAGGAGCAAATGCAGTTGCCCACCTTATTCAGGGAGACTATGACTTAGGCTGTTGTTTCAGTGACAAAGAGTCTCAAATCCCTGGGACTATCCAGTCACCAGTGAAAGCTCTACCTGGCTGATGGAATGATGGATGATAAAAGGTTTACGAGAAATGGTACCTTTAGTGATGATGTTCTCGTTGTTTTCCTCCTTCCAGTGCCTTCTTTAATTGTAACTCCAAAGAAGACCTGCCTTCTAGATGGTTAAGATGACACAGTCACCTGAAATCAGAATGAGAGAGAGAAGAAATATGTTCATAGTCTCGAAATAGACAATTCTGGCTTCCCCTTCCCATCCCAACCTCAACAGGTACCCAGTGTAGATGTGCAACACAAGAGAAATTGTTATTTATTAAGTGATTTTATTTCTCTCCAGAGAATTCTATTTATTTCACTAATTTTCTTTCATTCACTCCCATACATTTGCAATAAGATTGCAAATATTTAAGGGAAAAATTCTATAGCATGACTATAAATCCAAAAATGGGTTCTGTGTAAAATCTTTTCTAAGATCCTTGAAGGTGATTGTAGCAATGTGCTTAGATGATTTTATTAGGAATGTTGGGAGTCCTGACCCTTCAATGGAGAGTCCTTGTCTTTGCTGACCAAGAATGAGTGTGTTATACAGAGTTTCACACAAGCAAAAGATTTTTTGATAGGAAAAGATCTAACCAAAGAGATGTGGAAGGCCCTAGGCAACACTAATTCTTGTTACCCTGGACAGAGGTCTTGCTGGAGTATGAAAGGTTTTATATTGAAACTACCATCGACTTCCAGAAAAACAAACAAATCCTTCTGGAAGTAGTACAGCCAGAATGATCCTTAGAAGCCAGGATGGTGAGACTTTGTCTCTCATACATGTTATCAGGAGAGAACAGTCCCTGGAGAAGGACCTTATGCGTGGTAAAGTGGAGAGTCAGAAAAAAAGAGGAAGATTCCCAAAGAGATGATTGGCACAGTGGAAACAGCAATGGGCTCAAGCTAACAATTATTGTGAGGATGGCTCAGAACCGGGCAGGTTTTCATACTGTTGTGCATAGGGTTACTATGAGTCGGAACTGACTCAAAGGCATCGAACAACAAAAACTGGTAAGAAGTCATCATATTTACGTATAGGGGTTTTATAGTTGTTGGTAAGTGCCATCAAGTCAATTCTGACTCAAAGTGGACCTGCATAAAGTTTGCGAAGGTGTAAAATCTTTTCATAAGCAGAGTGGCTGGTGGGCTTAAACCACCAACCCTGTGGCTTAAAATCCAATGCTTATCCTCTAGAACCACTGGGATCCCACTCATAGGGATAGGCAGGGATTTGGGGGAAGTGGTCCATATAGGAGAGGCCATGCTAATTGGGTGTGTGTGTCACATGGATTCCATCTCAAGGGACTCTGGTAAGGGCAGACAAAACTTATTCTGGGATGTTGAGCATGCGTGGTTCTTCAGAACCCCAGTTCAAACCCTTCCCAGGGGCTACATTACCTTCTGTCCTAGGAGAAGGTAGCCCTTTAAAGTTATTCTGGGGGCATTAGGTCAACCATTCCAGCCCATAAACATCTCACAAGGAAATAAAATACAGAATTTGTATGGGTGGTCTTCCTTAATGGCATGCCCCATGTTACAAGGGAGTAAACTACAGGATTTGTATGGACGGTCTTTCTAATTGGCATGTCCCAGGATGTGGTTGCTCAGCTATGCACCCTAAGCGTGTCCCACATATCTTAATAACTGCTCAATCAGAGCTAATCATTCCTTAAGGCTTTAGTCACGAGACTTCAGTCAACAAGTGGTTCATGTTTAATTCCTGCCTCAATTTGATTATGGCAAATGCTTAACACTTGCTCCAAGAAGCATCCTGTGTCCCCAAACCAAAGTCCTTCTTATGTTCTTAATGTCCCTGGCACTCAATGCACCCTTATAACCTAAGTCACCTCTTATTGTAACCTATTTGTATTTGCTATTCTCACTCTGACTCTCAACCCCTCAAACTAACCAGCTACCATGGATTCAACTCTGACGCATGGTGACCTCATGTGTGTCAGTGTAGAACTGTGTTTATGTAGGGTTTTGGGTGGCTGGTTTTTTAAAGTAGATCATGACAGCTTTGTTCTAAGGTGCTTCTGGATGGACTCAAACCTTCAACCTTTCTGTTAGCAGCCATGTACATCAGCCATTTGCACTACCCAGGGATGTCTCAGCTCTTCAAGAGTGGAGTTTTTTTTCAGCTTACTGCTTTAGCATGTACCACAAACACAAAGGCAGCACAGAGAAAGTTACTAAAGACTCATTGACTAAATGGATGCATAGCAGAGAATAATTCTCTCAGGTTAAAACCACCATCAACAGAAGCAGTGACACCTATTGGCAGTGGGGAGTTATCTCATCAGCAAGTTGTCAGCCTATGTAACGAGGGCTCCTGGGAAAAGCTTTGGAAAGGCCTTCCCCTGCACAGGATCCAACGATGGCCAACACAGTCCCTGTCCACAGCAAGATAATTATGCCTTCAAGGGCTTGCTTCTCACAAGCTCTTCTGAGCCTTCAACAGATGGGACATTGAACCTTGGGGATCTCATTAACAGGTGCCTAAGGAGGACATATTTGCAAAACTCAGGTGGCACCTGAGGCAGGAAGGAGCTAGCTTTTGGCTAAGGTATAGTCTTGTCCATCTAAGTTATTTCTGAGTAAATTAACCTTCTCTGGAGGACCTCACAAAACCTTGGAACTGAAGGGAACAGTGGAAATCACTTGTTCTTGAAGGGCAAGTCAATTTACCCTCTCTAAGTATCCTAGTACATCAGCATTGGTGGTCTGGAGAGAAGTATTGTGAAGAATTCTGAGGCTGTCATTGGGAAGGAGGGGGGCCACCAATGTGTTAGTTCGAATGTCAGGGTGGAGTGTTATTGAAGATGACATGTACGGAGCTTCAAATAGCTTATGGGAAATTTCCATTATCTATTGATTCCATCTGTCCACAAACTTTGTGAAGCCCCTTTGTATAGGTCAGGTATTTTCTACATCCAGTTATAATATCAAGGAGCTCTGGTAGTATAGTGGTTACGAATCAGGCTGCGAACTTCAAGGTCAGCAGTTTGAAACTACCAGCCATTCATGGGAGAAAGATGAGACTTTCTGCTCCCTTAAAGATTTACAGCCTCAAAAACCCTGTACAGGGTCGCAATGAGTCGGAACCGACTCCACAGCACATAACCAACCAACCAACCAAAGTATAATATCTGCTTACTTCCCACATGGAAGGGTTACAGGTTGTATGGGTAGTATAATTTGCACAAAATTTGCTGTCCAAAATTTGCAACTTGTTTTACTGGCAGATAGAGGTGATATTAGAAAATCTCTTTATTAATGTCTTCCTCTTCATTTATGTGGAACTTCCACCAATTGACTCTTTCTAGTTCTCACCTTCTCTGTGAGGTGGTGACCTCACTTTCAGGAAGCCACTTCAGTCTCTTCTGTACCAACAAAGTCACAAGTCATCAAAACTGTTGGCAAAATCTCCTTTAGTGTTTAGTACACTAAAGGTGAATTGGACAGCTTCATTTGTTTTTGTCTTGTTACTTGTTTCTCCAGTTAGGTATAAGTATAGTCACTGGTTCATTTCACTAATATCCATTTATTACATTTAGATTTCTTTATTTGATTTTCTTTAGATTACAAAAGTGATATGTGCTTATGATGTATTCAGGAGAAACTAATCACTTCCTCCTGCCTTCTCCACCTCAGTCCCTTGAGGTAACATTTTAAAATAGATTGGTGTGTACCGTTCCACGCTGTCATGAGGTCCCAGGAAGCCATCTGGCATTGTATATGCATGCTGGAGGTCCACTGGGACACAATCTTGTGGGGGTACAACACCTGTGGATGAGTGAGGGCAGCTGGGTTGGCCAAAGGGAGGAGTTGAGCTGCAATGTAGTAGCACAGAAAGATTCTGCCCACCCTACAAGGAGCTCTGGAGCTGCCTAGCACTGAGAAAGGAGGCAGGCCTTGAATGGACCTCTGGATGTAGGCTGTCCTTAGAGAAGGGGCAGGCACAATTTGGGGCAAATAAGCTCTTTATGGCTGAGGGTGATTCCTGCAGAGGGGCTGAGCTGTGAGTTGTCAGTAGCTGGGGCATTAAGAATGACTTACAGACAACTTGGACTTGCCCTTTAATATGATGTAAACTTACTCTCACTTTGAAATGACTAAACCATCCCCAACTTCTTCACAGCAAAGCCTTTATCTCAATCATCTTTACTGGTGACATGTGCAGCTTTTAAACCATGGGAAAAACTTCAAGTCTTTTCTTTTGTATTAAAATCAAAGACAACTCATTGCCATTGAGTCAACTCTGACTCACAGCAACCCGTTCCCCAAGGTATCCAAAAATGTAAATCTTTAGGGAACAGACAGCTTCATCTTTCTCCTGTGGAGCAGCTGATGAGTTTGAACCACTGACCTTGTGGTTAGCAGTCCAAAGCTTAACCCCACTGCGAGTAAGAATTGTGTGCATCTCTTTTGATTTACCTACAAACTGGGTTTAAACACACACTATGGATTGATCTCACTCATAATCCAAGCACTGTCTGTAACATCTCCCTTTGCTCACTTAAACTTAATCATGCAATATGTAATAGACATTGGGGATGGCCTTGCTTACAGGTTTTAATAGAAATATCCTGTAACTTTCTTCTAATTAGCTCAAGAAGATCTTTTCTTAATTTCTTTATTCATGCATGCACATATTTTTACAAAAAGAATATCATATCATCCATGCTGGGCTTTTTTAGTACCATCTTTTTTTTTCTCTGCAGCTTGCCTCCACATCCTCTCCTACTCCATGCCATCAAGTTACTCTCAAGCGCTGCGCTGACAGAACAGAGTGTATCCTTCTGTACTTCTTCACACTCATATAGCCACATATTGACATATGTAGATATGTACATATGTACTTATTTAGTTTGGGGCCATTGCCAACCATCATCAATTACTAGCCTGGCAAGTTCCAAAACCTGTGCCAGGCACTGGGGACACGAAAAGTAGGACACAGCCTCTGTCCTCAAGAAACACCATCTACAAGGGAAAGAGACACCAGAGCTGGTAGTTAGACACAGTGGGGACAGTCACTTCTGGAAGCATGTTCCACATGCACAGAGTTACTAGACAATTAGAACTACAGCATCAGGCTCTTGTATCCTGTGTTGTTTCCCACATAGCTAGCTCTTTTCTTCCTTTCTTCTCCTTTTTTTTAAAAACAGGTTTCAAACAGTGGGCTGAACTATGGCCAAATTGAGTTTGAACAAATCTATGACAACCTTCCTGAAGCCATGACTAGGTTTGCCCTATTAGAATGAAGCTCACAATGAACGCAATAGACTAGCCTTTATGCTATATCTGCATTATCTCATTAATATTGTTAGGTGCCGTCAAAAGAGTTCTGACCCATAGTGGCCCCATGTAGAGCCTGGTCCTGCACCATTCCCACAATCATTGTCATGTTTGAGCCCATTGTTACAGCCACTGTGCCAATCTATCTTGTTGAGGGTCTTTCACTGTTATGCTGACCCGTAATTTAACCAAGCATGATGCCCTTCTCCAGGGGTTGGTTCCTCCTGATAACATGTCTGAATTATGAGAGACAAAGTTTCACCACCCTGGCTTCTAAGGAACATTCTGAATGTTCTTCTTCCAAGACAGATTTGTTCATTAGTCTGGCCGAATTGGAGTATAATTCCTCACTAGTAGTTCCATATAATTTGATTAATAAACCATATAGCTCTGACGATATCATACAAAAGCCTTATCTTTGCATAGATTTTCATATAGCTGGTGACAAGGTACAGGACTATTTGGACAGAAATTGAAGCTGGTGTGTTTCCACAAAGGCAAGTATTTCTGTGGCTACAAGTTCCAGAAGCAAAACCATTAGAGAGATAAATACCAGGTGCAAGACTCATGCTCCCTGATCCTTTTAGCCTACAAACTTCCAAAGGAACCGAGAGACACAGGAAATGCCATAACAAGAGTCATCAACCAGAATGAAAAGCACAGTGACCTAGCTCTCAGGCAACTTCAGAAAACTGATGTGCTTTTCCTCTCCATCCTCATAACCCACTCATTCGCCTACACTTCCCCCAACATTTAGGTACCCAACTTTTCAGCCAGATGATATGTCCAACTTTTATACACATCCATCTCATATTTGGAACAAAACAAAAGTTTTCCTATGAAATATGTCTAGAAAATGTACATTATATCTTCTTACCTCATCAAATGCTGACCACTCTTGTACTGAAGGTGGGTTCAGCAGCCTTAGGGGCTTGGCTGGGACTTTGTAACATGGGTTTTCTGCCCCTGAAACAGCCCAGGCAGAACCTGAGGATCTCTAGAGAGTTCAGCCCAAGAAACCATATTGATTCCATTCACAGATTTGTGCCAAGTTTCTATGCTGTTTCCCCTTTGACTTAGGTGAATCACTGGCAGAAGAAATGCACCTGCTAGGCCAGATAAGACATAGCAATCAACTCTGCAGAGGTTTCAGACTTTACAGCAACAATTAGTTTTGATTTGTGTGCTACAAATTGCTGGAGAGGTCCCAGTGATAGGCATGTGATCTCAAGGATGTTGACCATAATTGATCAAACAAAACTATCCAATGGCCAGAAGTATTTTTTTCTCAACTCTCATGGCAGTCAGTTGCTGAACAATGGATTGGCCTATGAATCATCAACAAACTGTACTTCATCATCTGAATGAGAAAATTTAGGCAATGATTGGTGATCTGAATTTAAGATCCTCAGATAACAGTCATTCAATATCTCTCCTGGTATGAGACCCTGAGAGTTTAAGAACAGAAACTGGATCAGTTCATGGAGCCTTGATGTTACAATAGTTAAGCACATAGCTGTTAACCAAAAAGGTTGATAGTTTGAACCCACCAGTGGCTCCACAGGAGAACAAACCTGATGGTCTGCACTTACAAGGATTGGCGCCTATGAAAAACTATCGGGAGTTCTACTCTGTCTTATAGGATTTCAGCAAGCAAGGTTGTATCATCTGCATATCGCAGGTTGTTAATAAGTCTTCCTCCAATCCTGATGCCACGTTTTTCTTCATATAACCCAGCTTCTTGGATTATTTGCTCAGCATACAAGTTGAATAAGTATGTTGAAAGAATACAACCCTGTAACACACCTTTCTTAATTTTAAAACATTCAGTTCTGTTCAAACAACTGTGTCTTGGTCCATGTACAGATTCCTCATGAACACAGTTAAGTGTTCCAGAATGCTCATACTTCGCAATGTTGTCCATAGCTTGTCATGATCCACATGCTTGAAAGCCTTTGCGTAGTCAATAAAGCACAGGTAAACATCTTTCTGATATTCTCTGCTTTCAGCCAAGATCCATCGGACATCAGCAATGATATCCCTCATTCCACGTCCTCTTCTGAATCCAGCTTGAACCTCTGGAAGTTCTTTATCACTGTATGCTTGCAGCCATTTCTGTATTACCTTGCGTAAAACTTTACTCACATGGGATATCAAACATCTCGATCAGCAGTCACCTGAAGGCTGGCTGGGGCTAATATCTGATTCCAAGATGGATCGTTTATGTGATACTGCTTGTTGACAGGAAGCTTTGATCCCTCCCCACATGTTCCTCTCCAACGACTGTTTGAGGGTCCCTACAACATGGTGGTTAGCTTCCCCCAGAGTGAACAATTCAAGAGAACAATGTCTTTTATGACCTAATCGTGGGAAGGACCCATCATCCTGTCTATAATAGCTTACCAGTTACACAGGCTAGCCTTAGTTAATGTGGGCGGAGACTACACATGATATAAATCAATTGAGGGTGATCTTGAAGGCCAGTTACCACAATGCCCTGTTGCCTTTATCAATAGACCTAAAGACATGGAAGAAGACATTTCTGATCCTTCTATTTCCCTAAAAGATATATGGAAGAACACGGATTCTGGTTCAAATCTTAGCTCTAACCAGCCACACACTTTTAGAAAAGATATTTACTTCATCCCTAAGTACTGGTTTTCATAATGCAGGGATAATAATATATCCTTATAGGATTGTTGGGAATCTTGGATTATATATGTAAAATTCAGGAATTCAAAACTTGCTTAAATCCTTTCCTTTTTCCCCTCATCCTTTCCTCCCAGGGTCATCATGTCACAACTGAATGATGTAGTTTAATGACCCCAGACAGAGTTAGCCTTCTTCCCCAACTTTCCCTTCTCCTTCCCTCTCCCATCTTCAACTTCTAAACCAAAAGAGGAACTTGGCCTTAGAAATTCAGGTTTCTTTTACCCTAAGGAAGATATTTCTGAGGCTTAATAAAGTCAAGATATGTGTGAAACACTGCAGCTCTTTTATATCTTAATTAGCAATTAATTAAGTGGAGGTGCTACTGTCTGGAATATCTGACAGACAGGCTCAATAATTATCTTTTACTACTATTACTAATGGAAAATATGGCCAGGGTGGCTCAAGTTTTCCCAGAATCTCAGGTTTAATTGAATGACCCAGTGGAGAATCAAAATGAACAGGCTGCCCTTTCCACATTGTTTTATTAAAAATATTTTGAAATTTGATGGTGCCATGTACTCAGGAGCTTTGCTGGCCTGTTATCTTGGTCTGTGATCTTTAAATAGGCTTAGAAGAAACAGGACGGTGTCATCTCAGGGTTACAAGGTCCCTCCAGGAAAGCACACAATCACATTTTGATGGCTATGCCAGCAGCATTGCATTAATACTGCCCACCCAGGGAAGGTTGTGGTTTAGAGGTGGGAAGGGAACATTGCTTTAAACCCAAAGCTGAAGAAAGGAAGGGGGGCTTTTGCTTTGTTTTAAATGGTCACCCCTGGTGTAGCACTGTAGGGTTGGCACTAGAACTGTGAACCACAGGTCAGCAGTTCAAACTCATCAACTGCTCTTCAGACACCCTATACAGGGTTGATATGAGTTGGAAACTTAACAACAACATAGTGATGCATTGGCATCCTGGTGTGGCACTGTAGGATCAGCACTGGACTGCTAATCACAAGGTCAGTGGTTCAAATCTACTAGCCGCTCCTCAGAAACCCTATACAGGGTTGCTATGAGTTGGAACCGACTTGACGGCACTCAACAACAACATAGTGAATGATGAAGGACACTCGTGGTTCAACGGTACAAGGCTGCGGCCTAGGCTGATCCACCTTATGTGCAGTCACCTCCATCTGTCAGTGGAGGCTTGTATGTTCCAGACTAGAGGCAAACCAGGAAGAAAGGCCTGGTGATCTACTTCCAAAAATCAGCCAGTGAAAGTCCTGGGAATCACAACAGTCCATTCTCAACTGATCATGGCAGTCTCTCACGCACGTGGTCACCATAAGCCGGGCGCTGACTCAGTGGATACTAACAACACAGTGATGTCAGCCTCAGTCTCAGGAATGTCCATTCACCAGGTGCACCCAAGTCCTAACTGGATGATGTGGTTCAAGTTTGGGGAGCTTGTAAGGGTTGAGTTCTCTGTGTGGGGAGGGGGGATCAGGGACATGAGCTGGGGTCTGGCCTCCTTTGTATTCTGAGCTCACACATCGTGGATTGCTCACAAATGTTGTATACCAGTGACTAGCCTTCAGTCTTCTAGAGCTAACTTGGATGGCTGCACATATGCTAAACTACCTTCTCATCCCAGAGAGAGTTGCACAGTTTTGCCATAGGGGATCATTTTGAGCAGAATAAGGGTCTGTCTCTGTCCGCATATGTGTATGTGTTTGTATAGACTGTATAATGTCTCCTAGACTTACTGCTACCACATTATCATTACTTCCAAATAGATTGTGTGGGTTAGCCCTCACACTCTGCCTACATGTGTCAGACATCTGTTCTGGATATCTGGCAGGTTTTGAATAGAGTCGGTTGGTATCCTTCATCAAATCGGCAATTTCCATTATTCACAATTCACCACTCAGACTTCAGATAATGCATCAGTTCAAACAAGGAATTGGAGATCAGTGGGGCAGCTCCTATTAGCGAGGCTGGACTATTCCAGCTTGTGCTAAGGGTTGCTAAGCCATCCTCTTTCTGCTTCACGAGGACCCTGTCCTGCTGATGAGTGGCTATGTTCTAAAGGCAGGGACTCATTTTCCAAAACTCTGTTTCATATAGTTGCTTTCAGTTGATTTTTTGCTAAGGTCACTGATCAGTATTGTATATGTCTTGATATCCTTTGGAGTAAAACTACAATCCAACAGCCCTATGTGGAGCAGATTCAGTGCATTAAAAAAGGATTAACAATGAGCTTCCTGTCTTAAAGTCAAACTACTACACCAAGTTTTTGTAGTAGTTTTAGGGTGATTTTTCTTTGTCCCTTTCCCAACTATATAGCTCTTAACTTTTCATGATGTTTATATATTACTTAGTTGTTGTTAGCTGTCACATGATGGAGGTCCCATGCACGACAAAATGAAATCCTGTGTGGTCCAGTACCATCCCCATGATTGACTGAGGATTGGACTGCTATGATCGCTAGGGTTTCCATTGGCCGATTTATGGAAGTAGATCACTTGGCCATTCCTCTAAGTTTGTCTTAATCTAGAAGCTCCATGGAAACAATCTAGGGGTTCCATGGAAACGTGTTCAGCATCATAGCAATACACAAGCCACTACTGAAAGACTTGCAGCAGCTGTACAGGAGGAACACTGGCTTGGACTGGAACACAGGTTTCCCATGGAAGGCAAGAATTCTACAAATACCCCATGGATGTTGCTTTTAGTAATAATAAAATAAAAGTTATTTTAAACTTTTATAAAGTATTCTTATAGCTTGCTTTTTAAAATTTTTCTTTGAGCTATTTATTTGCTTTTTTCTTAACAGACTTGCTATTTTAGAGCAGTTTTAGATTTACAGAAAAACTGTAAGAAAGTTCTTATGTGCTGTTCCTCCTCGCCGCACAGTTCCCCTGTTATTAATATCTTGCATAGTGTGGCACACTTGTCATAATCAATGAGCCAGTACTGATATATTATTGTTAACTAAAGTCCATGGATACAGTGGAGCCCACTCTCTGTGTTGCAGAGTCTTGCGGATTTTGACAAATGTAGAATGTCATGTGTCCACTATTTCAGCATCACGCAAAATGATCTCAATTTCCTAGCCATGTCCTGTGTTCCACCTGTTCAACCCCCTCCTGGATTATGATTTATTTTATCAAGAGTGACAGTAAGGATCCCTAAATTTAGATGAAAACAAACAAACTGCATGTTTATTTTCACCAACCTCTAATAAAAATTTAGTTAAGTCCTTTAATTTTGAATGTAGACAGCAAGCCACTCTAGTGTTAGCAGCAGTTGTCATTTTGTCACCAAAAGAAATCACAGATATTTTTATATCTCGTTAAAGTTGTTGCAGATATGTTGAAATATTGTTTAAACTTATTACTACTTCAAAATTACAATAGTTACTAAACCTGCCTGCAAATCCTGTTATTTACTATGTTAATAAAGAAGAACATATATTACTATACCATAAATGTAGTGGGGTTTGTTTTAAGTATTTTGATAATTGAGTTTCAAAAAAAAAAAATAGTTTCCACTGTAATCTCCTATATTTCATTTCTTGCATTTACACCATTATGCTGAGAAGAAGTTCATATATTTCACCAAACTAGCAAAGGGACTCATGGCATAAAAAAAGGGTGAGAACCCTGGTTTAGGAGGGGATGAAGGGAACAGGTGTCTGTTGATACCTGACATGGCCCAGGCCCTGGGATTTCTGTGCATCATCCTGTTTAATCTTCATTCTATATTATAAGCACTGTACTGCAAAAACACAAGGTTGTTGGTTCAAGCCCACCAGCCACTCCATGGGAGAAAGATGAGGCTTTCTGCTCCTGAAAAGATTTAAAACCTTGGGAACCCTATACTTCGAGTGTGGCCAAGCCATTCAATGCTGCCTGGAAGGCAGATGGGGTGTGTTTTGTAATTGAGTCTCCCAAATAAAGAGCAAATGCCTCAAGCACAGGGTCCAGACAGTTTTTCATTTATTCTTCTCAAGTCTCCAAGGTAGTAGAATTAAGGAACTATATTTCAAGCACTAGATTGGTGAGCAAATCTTACAGAATAACAGCCATTGGAGGCCCCACAACTCATGTTTCCTGTTTCTGGCCTCCAGCTTTTGGTCAAAATAGTTGTTCTTATGTTGGAGGGTCTCCTTCTGCTGGCAGGGAACCCTTGTGTCTCTTCTCAGCTGCACTTTTATCATGGATTGAATTGTGTCCCCCGCAAATCTGTGTCAACCTGGCTGAACCATGTCTTTGAGTAGTTTGACAGTTATGTGATGATGTAATCATCCCCCGATGTGATCTAATGTGATCCTCCAACATGATATAAGGGGTTAGAGTGAGATACAGCACCTTTACTCAGAGCACAGTCCTGATCCAATGTAACGGAGTTTCCTTGGAGTATAGCCTACATCACCTTTGTTTTTACAAAGGATGAAAGCAGAGAGAAGCAAGCAGAGAGGTAAGGGAGGGAGGACCAACTACCACCAAGACAGAAGAACCCGGAGTGAAGCATTTCCTTTGGAACATCCTAGAACCAAGAGACACGCAGAGAGAAAGCTTTCCTCTCAAGCCATCACTCTGACTCCAGACTTCTAGTCTCCTAAACTGTGAAACAATATATTTCTCTTTGTTAAAACAATCTACTTGTGGTATTTCTGTTAGAGCAGGACTAGAAAATGAAGACAAACTTCCATTCCCACCTCTTTGCCCACAGCTTCCTGCATCCAAAGAAGTGGGAATTTCCAGGGGCTGAGGCCTGACAGAAACAAATGCTTCATTACCAGGAGGCCTCAGGTGCCTGGGCATTAAATGATCACCAAATCTGGAATGCCACATTGGAAGGGCACCCCTTGGAGAGCACTTAACTTAGACCTAACTGCAATTGCTAAGCATCAATCACTAAGGTAATTTCCTGTCTTAAGAAAGAAGCTCTCCTCAGAGACAGAAGTCAAAAAATGAGGCCAAATTGTGGGGAGGGAAGGAGAGGGAAGAGGGAGCTTTAGACCTCAGGTGAGACTTGGTCCCTTTTATACGTGTTGTAGAGCCCCACCTCATCTGGGTATAGACAGACAAGAATATTTCTTCTCTCCTTTAAATGGCTCTTGTGGGGTATGTAATTGGCTAGCTGGCAACAAGTGGTCTTCAGCCCTCAGGGCCTGAGTATAATTTTTCTTCAGGTTCTCCTAAAGATAGTCGATTTTCTCTTAAAGGACCTGACCCAAAGGTCACAACTTTTTACAACTACCCCAGGAATCCCAGTCTTCTCAGAACAAGTTCAATTTTAATTTGCTTGATATCATCATCTCCCTTGAATCTTCAATTCAAGGGGGGATCAGTTGCCAGAGTGATGGAAGAGCAACTTCCCAGGAATTTGATGAAGAACTCTCTACTGGGTCTGGTTGGGCTGTGAGCCAAACCCTGCTGCTTCTCCATCAGTCAGTATGAGCATAGAGACCACAGGACTCAAGTTCTCTGAGCAGAAAGCACAAATAGGACCTGAGTCCCTCTCCCTTGACAGGAGCCTGATCAGAATCATGTTCATGGACCAGAACCTGCTGCTGGGGCCCATGAGCTGGGGGCCTAGAGCAGTTGGGGAGTCGGTTCCCCCAGAGAAACAGGATGTGGATTCAGCCAAGAGTCAAATGCAAAACTGGCAAGGACATGGTTGTAATTTTGTGTGGCATAATTCTTTCTGCTCCTGCAAAGATTTAATGCCTTGGAAACCCTACATAGGGTCATTATGAGCCAAAATATAAAGCAGCAACCTGAGCTGGGCAAAGAAGAAAAGTGTGGGAGACCAAGCTAGAGATCATTAACTTGGTGTGTGTAGAAGCATCCCAGGAAATTGGTGCAAAGATGGACCAAATGCAAAAAGAGACCATTGGGCTCATTTTTTCCCCAAACTTTCTCTGATCAGATGCTGGCTTTGTGGGAACTAGGAAAAGGACATACAGGACTGACTACAGGGTACCTTGGGCTGTAATGACCTAAACAGAGAGTCCAGCCTTGCAGGACCTGTGTTCAGGTCAGGAGAGAGTCCTCTGGAAGAAAAAGTTTGACGACATTCTCCCTACAGTCCATTTCCAAATACGGAGGTAGAGGATGCTAACCAAGCCCTATTGGCTGTGGCCAAACACAGAGTCAAAACCCATTGCCATAGAGCAGATTCTGACTCATAGCAACTCACAGTTCCTTCTGGGAATGTGTCAGAACCAAGAAGGCCCATTCAGAGATCAAGCGGTTGCATCAGAGTGACTGGAAATTCTTCACAAAACACCCCAAGTCCTTTGTTTTTTGAATTCACAGTTCTAACATTAAATTTATGCATTTATGCTACTATTTGCTTTTCCCTGAGATATTTACATTTAAACCAAAGGCATCAGGCATTCACAATTGTTATGGATTAAATTGTGTCCCCTCAGAATATGGGTTGTAACCCCTACACTTGTAGTTGTAATCTCATCTGAGAATGGGTTTTCTTTGTTATGTTAGTAAGACAGTATTAATGGAGGCTGTGTTTTGAGTTAATATCTTCTGAGATGTAAAAGGAGCAGACTGAGCAAGCAGATAGGGGAAGATAGATGTCTAACCACAAGACAATCACCAAGGAACCAAGGAACTCTGCGAGTCCACAGAGAAAGCCATCTTCTAGAGCCAGTGCCCTGAAATCTCTCCACCTAAAACTGAAGTTGATTTTTATTTTACTTGCACCGCAATGTCCATGAAAGTAGCAGTTAGGACATCAAACAATGTATTGCATTGGGTAAATCTACTGTAAAAGACCTCTTTCAAGTGTTAAAGAGCAAAGATGTCCCTTTGAGGGCTAAGTACCCCTGACTCAAACCATTGTATTTTAGTCTTATATGCATGCAAATGCTGGACAATGAATAAAGGAGACTGAAAAATAACTGATGCATCTGAATTATGGTTTTGGCAGTGAATACTGAATATACTATGGACTGCCAGAAGCAAAAAACAAACATATTTTGGAGGAAGTAGAGCCAGAATACTCCATAGAAGCCAGGATGGCAAGACTGTGTCTCATGTGCTTTGGACCTGTTATCAGGAGGGTCCAGTCCTTGGAGAAAAACACCCTGCTTGGTAAAGTAGATCTTCAGTGAGATGGATTGACAAATGGCTGCAACAATGGGCACAAACACAGTAACAACTGGGAGGTTGGCACAACACCAGGCAATATTTTGTTCTGCTGTACATGGTACTGGTGTTCCGTGGAGTCCCTGACCCATAGCGACCCTGTATAGGGTTTCCAAGGCTGTAAATCTTAACGGGAGCAGAAAGCCTCATCTTTCTCCAGAAGAACAGCTGGTAGTTTCAAACTGCTGACCTTCAGGTTAGCAGCCCGACTCATAACCACTACGCTACCTAGGCTCTGTATAATTTGGAGCCAATTTGACAGTACCTAACAACAACAACAACAACAACAAACTGTGAGAAAATTAATCTCTGTTAAACTGTTAAACCACCTACTTGCCATCCTGTTAAATAGTACTTACTATATAACTAAGGCAACAATGTTATAGAAATTGATCTCATCAACTATTGCTCTGGAACATCAAAAGAACAAGAGGGACTGACAGACTGCCCCAGAGGACATTAAAAGAATGGAGAGGATATGATCAAGCCACCAAAATCAGAGATAAAGAAGACAAATGAAATCCACAGCACACTCTCTGAGCTTTGCCATCAAGGACAGCAAAGGAGGGAAATGGGGTCTTGGAAGAAGAGTTGGGAAGGAGCTGACTCTGTGCTTGTTTTTGTGTCTTGCTTTTGTATTCAGAAACTACATTGTTGTCAAGTGCCATGGAGTCGGTTTCCGTTTCAACTCTGTGGAGCAGGAAGCCTCATCTTTCTCCTGCAGAACGGATGGTAGGTTCGAACTGCCCATGTTGTAGTTTGCAGGCCATCGCACTCCCAGAGAGCACAGTACTGCCATGGTAGTCACCTCATCATCAAGCCCACTTCTGCTGATACTGATAACAGAGGTTCCACGTGACCTCTCTGCCTTCTAGAGTCATGAGGACATTCTCAGGTTGGCTGTGGAAGGACTCTCAGACAGCCCTTGCCCCTCCCCTCAGCTGAAGGAGGTGGATGTCTTTCCTAGGCATCATTGATCACATCCTCTGACAAAAATGAATCCAGAAGGTAACCTTCTAGAGTCATTCAGCTCCAGGGTTTGACTCAAATCTTTGATTGGTGATGCCAGGCTCCCAGGAGGGTCAGACATCAGATCCTGGGGGTGATAAATGGAAAGGAAAGGTTTTCAAGTTCATTTCCTTTCTTTGGTGGAGATGACTGTAAAAATTACACAAAGCAGCACCCAGCTGACTGAGTGAGCTGATGACTAGAGAATGAGCCCAGCTCTCAGGAGTCTGTTGTGCTGAGACTCTGGCCTATAGCTGGACGGTTTGGGATCTTTGGAGAGCAAGCCAGTGGCCAGCCCTGCTCTGTAAGTAAAGCCAGACATTTCTCTTCTGCACCCTTCTCGTTTATCATGCCCCCCATATGCCTCCCCACCAAACACTCACTTCCAATCCACCCACTTCAAATTCTCACACCTCAACAGTGACTCACTTCACTCTGGCTCCTGTTTCTCCACCACCTCCTCCTCATAGTTTCCCGCCTCCATTCTTAGCCCTCTTCAAATCCATTCTCCACGCTGCTCCCAGAAGGATTTTCTGAAGCAAATCTACAATGGTTATTTCCTTTCTTAAACCTCTCTAGTTCACATTTCTGAGACGTGCCCAAGGCCCTTCACAGTCTGGCCCCACTTACTTCCCCGACCCCTTCCACTCATTTCCCCACTTTGCCTGCCTCCTCTCTGTTCCCCAATCACACTCAACTACTTACCTATCCCCAGGCCCCCTGGTACTTTCTCCCTGAACCTTTGCAACTGCTGGACCATCCACCTAGATGGTCCAGCTGGCTGGTTACTAAGCATTCTCCAGGATTCCCCTCCTCTGGGGAGACTTCCTGGCACTCCAGGGATAGGTTAGCTGCCATGCCCTCTGTCCACCCTCTCTTCCAACCATGCATTCTTATAGTATCTTTTTCCAAGTTGGTTAGCAGTTGCTCAGTTCATTTGTCAGAATATCCTCAGTACCTAGTTTCATGCTTGGCCCACAGAAAAGTCTTAATAAGTATCAAACCAAAGCTCTCCTTTGCAGTTTCCTGCGCCTACAGCTTGGAGAACCCAATTCACTCGGTAAAGGGAACATGCCCACATTAAATATGGCTGTGTGCTGCTAGAAACTGTGTGCATAGGGAAAACAAACAAGTGATTAAGTAATGGCAGGCAAGAATTTCACGGAGTCCTATCTAAATAGAATAACAGGAAAAGTGCCTTTCAGTACTGATTAACTGCAGCTGAGAATTAAAGATCATTTGTAACAAATCATTACAGTCAACTGATTAAAAATGAATGAGTTTGTACAGAGAACCATTACTGAATCTGGGGCTGAAAAAAACAACAACAAAAAACAAACAAACAAACAAACAAAACAATTAAGGCACATTAACACAAAACTCCTGACCTGTTGCTGCCTGAAGCTGATTCACTCTTTACACCAATGGGGATAAAATTGGGGGGTGGGGGGTGGCGGGCAGGAAGGCATGGACTTAAGTTCTAGTTCTGCTTAGGTTTCCAGGCCTTACATATGACTCTGTGAAACTGATAATGTCTCTCTGAACTTTCTCATATCCCCTTTTTTAAAACGTGGGGAAATAACACCATCCATATGAAGTTGTGAATTGGGCTGCTAATCTCGCAGTCAGCAGTTTGAAACTACCAGTTGTTCCAAGGGAGAAAGATGAGGCTTTCTGCTCCCATAAAGATTTACAGCCTCGGAAACCCTGTACAGGGTCGCTATGAGTCGGAACCGACTCCATGGCACATAACAACAACATATGAAGTTGAACCATATGGAATTGCCTATATTTGACCTCATTTAAACTACTAAAATGGCAATTTCATGTGGTTCAGACAAAGAAGATATTGTGGGGATAAAACGGTTAAAACAGAAGACCCTTTACAAATATAAGGTACGTTGGAAGTACCTCTCAGCACCTGAGTAAGACTGTGACAACCGGCAGTGTGGCTCCCAGTTCTGGGCATCCCCAACTGTGACTTAGCTTTTGGAGCAAGCCTCAGGAACCATAACTCTCCTGTATTTATTTACATTAATTAATGTTAGGTTGAAGGACGAGAAAAGAGAAAAACCAAGAGAAGTCAATGAATTCCTCTGACCCAATACCAGCCCTCTCCTCTCTCAACCCTGCCTACATAAGGATCTGTGTGGCTCACCCTAGCTGATATCTAAGATGTAAGTGTAGACTTTATTTCACCTGGCATTGGATGCACTTAGCGCATCTCCAGCCCTTGGTGCCAGCGCCCATAATCAAATCTTTGCCCTGTCCCCTCCACAAGGAAACCTCCTGATCTGAGTGCCTGGCACGAAATGAGTCCTCAGTATATGCCTCACTAATGGATGAATGAAGGAGTGAGTGAGCTCTCTTGCCTACTCAGCATCGCCTGTCCTTTTGCCATCTGATATAGCCTTAATAGAGGATAAAGGAACTCTAGTCCACACCCACAAGCCATGGAATTAACATAATCACTTTACATTTCCTGATTAGATACAAACATTGACAAGTAATTTCTTCATAATTACAAAATGCTTCTGATGAGACCATTTATTCTTACTAAAACAACTTCTACATGGCATTGGTCCAAACCATCCTTAACCCTTTACTTACCAAATGAACATATCTCTATATATTATTTTTAAACTCCCTTTCCCAACTACATTGATTAAAGACTTATCCAGAATGAATTTATGCCACCAAATTCTCTCCAATGCTTTTGCCCTCAGGCAGGCTAAAATGTACACTCTCTTCAACCTTGTAAATTCATTTTCCTAAAGAACTGATATATTCCTAGTGTAATCCCTTGTTCATTATAACATATGACTTCTGCCTGGATCTGGGAGGCAGAGATCAGGACTGGCTTCATGGATGTGCAAAGTGTGTAACTGCACAGGTCCCATGTGCTGTTAGCCTTGCACATGCTTTAATGTTCTACTGTTGCCGTCTTAAATTTATTAATAATTTTTGAACACTGAACCCACAGTTTCTTTTTTTCACTAGTCTTGGCAGAGATGAAGAGGAAAAAAGAAGCATTAAGAAAAACTTAGGACACAGTGTCAGGAGGAACCAGTCTCTTGGGAAGGACATCATACTTGGTAAAGTGGAGGGTAGGCGAAAAAGAGGAAGACTGCCAACAAGATGGACTGACACAGTGGGAGCAACATGGGTTCAAACATAACAATTGTGAGGGCTACAAAGGACCAAGCAGTGTTTTGTTCTGTTGTAGTCGCTATGAGCTTAAGGTCGCTATGAGTCAGAACCGATTTGATGGCACTTAACAACAACAACATGAAAAAACTGAGAGCAGAAAGAAAGAATGATATTGCAACCAGGATTGAGGGGCTCAGGAAGAGTTGAGAAGTGTCATAACTGGCTGGACGAGAGTGGAGGGCAGTGGAGTGGTCCTTTAGGAAAACTGGAGGGCCCAGAAAGAAGGCTCTGGGAAGGGGAGATTTGTTAAGGAGTTTCCATGAGGCTAGAAGTGCTGTGGAGAGGGCCGTTTCAACAAAATGACAACAAGTCATCCAGTCTAAAAAAGAGATGGTGTCTCTTATAGCCAGCAAGCAGCTAGGGAATAAAAACTGGAACAATGTGACCGCTGAGCTGATGGCTAGACTGGATTATGTCATTTGTTTGTTTATTCATCCTGTCAACATTTACTGAGCCTCTGATGTGGTTTGCTATACTAGTTCCTGAGCAATTTCAAAGATGACAGTGATTCAGTCCCTGTCTGGGGAACTCATAATCTATATGTTGTTGTTGTTCTTACGTGCCGTGGAGTCAGTTCCGACTCATAGCGACCCTGCATAGGGTTTCTGAGGCTGTAAATCTTTACGGGAGTAGAATTCCTCATCTTTCTCCCATGGAACAGCTGGTAGTTTTGAACTGCTGGCCGTGAGAATAGCAGCCGGATTCATAACCACAACGCTACCAAAGCTCCTTCTATATAAGAGGAGAAAACATATGAATGATAATGTAATGTGATTGATGCTATGGCAAAGGTTGCTGTGAAGAAGAGGTAAGGAGAATAAGAGAGGTAAGGCAAGGTTGGGGAGGGTTTAATGAAAGGAGTGATGCTAAGGCTAGGTATTGAAGGATCAGTAGGAATTCACCAAACATAGAAAATGAGAGAAGGATTTGAGCAGATGGAGTAGCATAAACAACTACATTGGGATGGTAAATATCGTGGGGTATTCTGACACTAGAGAGAAGTCCAATACGATGGGACTTCAAAAACGTAATGGAAGAGTAAAACTAAAAGATAGCAGAATATCTCCATGAACTTATGAAGTGATGGCAGAGGGTATAAGGGGTGAACAGCAAGACAAGTTGATGAAAAGACAATCAGAATCTTGGTTGTAAAGGACCTAAAATGCCAGAATTTTACTTCAAGTCAATAGGAAGTCCTTGAAGCTTTTCAAGCAGGGAAGGAGACAAAATCAGATTTTTTTGCTAGGGAGGGTTGAGGTGGGATTGAGGTGGGGTCTGGGGTTGGGGGGAGGACATTTTACTGTAATGCAGAGATAGACTCAAGTAAAGAATGATGGAAGCAAAAAGTTCAGTTTGGAATAACTAATCAATATAATTCAAACTCACTAGCTGCTTTTCGGAAACCCTATACAGGGTTGCTATGAGTCGGAACCAACTCCCTGTCACTTATCAACAACAACAAATAATTCAGGCAAGAGATTGTAAAAGCCCAGACTCAGGCATTGGCAGAGGGAATGAAGAGTGGGAGAGAGATTAGACATTGATTTAAATAATAAAGTGGCTTATAATTAACTCATTTTATGGAATGGAAGAGAAGGAGCAATTAAGCCTGTCCAGATTTCTGATTTAGGATTTGGATTGATGCTATTGTCATAATCATGATGGAGGATAAAGGAACAGGAAGGTAAGAACATGAGTTGAATTTTAGACATATTAAATTCAAGGGATCGTCTCAATGTGCCCAGTGGTAGTTTGTGCTAGAGGTTTGGAAGTTATAAGAATATAGGTACAACTTGAAGTTAAGGGTATGGATAGCATATAGAGAATGAGAAGCTCTGAGTAGCCCCCACATTAGGAAGTGGCTGGAGGAATATACTCCAGGTAAAGAGTAGGTTGATATGATGCTGGGAGCTATGTCAACAGGATCACCCATGATGGATAGGGTTCAGCAGAGCTTCCAGACGAAGAAAGAAAGGTCTGCTGGTTGACTTCCTCCAAGTAGTTGAGCTAATGAAAAGCTATGGCTCACAATAGCATATTGGACACATGATCATGAGGAATCAATAACTAGATTAGGACATCATGTTTGGTGAAGTAGAGGACCAATGCAGGGAAGGAAATCTCTTGGTGAGATGGATTGGGCCAAAAGCTGCAGTAATGGATTTGACCATGTTGGTGATTGTTAGGAGGACACAGGGCATTATGTTGTGCATATGGTCACCATGGAGTTCTAGTGTAACCCTGCTGGATGAGCACTGGACTACTAACTGCAAGACTGGTGGTTCAAACCCACCAACTGCTCCTTGCAACCCCTATACAGGGTCATTATGAGTCAGAACCGACTCACAGCACCTAACAACAATCTTAGCATAACATAATAAAATTCTGCTATATTTTCTGAATGTTACAAACAGAAAAGAGTAGGTCTCAGAAATGAAACATTTGTTTTAAGAAAAAGTCAGTGATCAATGGGGTCACAAGGTAATTCAATGTAACAACAGGAAAGTTATAAATCTTAGTGATAAAGTTGTAGTGGTTTGGTGGAAGCTGAACCTAGATTACTATGGATTGAAGCATCAGTGAGAGGTAAGGGAGTAGAGATTTTAAGTGTAGATTACTCATTCAGTGATTTGGATTATGAGAAGAAAAAAAAGAAAATATAGCTTAAGGTTAGAAATAATGTAGGAGAAAGTTTTATTCAGGATAGGGGAGATTTGAACCCATTTGTAGATGGAGGTAAATGATTTGGTAGAGGCCAAGAAACTGAAGATAAGTAAGTGTTGAGGCAAATGTTTTTATCCCGTGATTCCTTTACAATATATATATTTTTAAAAATATAGTAAACCAAACATATATAGTGCTCACTAAGGGCTAATCATTCTTTTATTGCCTTGTCTCTATTAACTTAATTAATCCTCAAAGCAACTTTATGAGGTAGGTACTGTTGTTATAATTCCCATTATATAGATGAGGAAACGGAGGTATAGGGAGTTAGACACTCTCGGAGCTAAGGGCTAATGTGCCAGACTGAAAAGTCTGTTTGAACCACAAGGTCTCTGGTTCAAGCTCACCAGATGCTCATTGGAAACTCTATACAGGGTCACTAGGGGTCAGAACCAACTCGGTGGCACTTAGCAACAACAACAACTCAAGTTCACACAGCTAGTAAGTGGTAAATCCAGGATTCAAATTGAGGCAATTCAGTTCTAAGGAGCAAGCCCTTAACCACTAACTCATCTTGTCTCTCACAGAAGCACAGAAAGATTTTGAGATATAGGCACTGCTTAAGAAAATGATGGTATGCTGGTGTGGCTCTGGACAGCCAACTGCAAGGCTGGTAGTCCAAACCCCCCGACCACTCCTCAGAAACCCTAAACAGGTTCACTATGAGTTGGAACCAATTAGACAGCATTGGTATCATAATGGATTATGAGCTGGACTGCTACCCACAAGGTCAGTTGTTTGGACCTACCAGTCACTCCTCAGGAGAAAGATGAGGTTTCCTGCTCCTGAAAAGATTTATAGCCTCAGAATCTCTATACAGAGTCGCTATGAGTAGGAACCAATTCAGTGGCACACCACCACCAGGAACAACAAGATGAATGATACACATCACAATCAAGGGACATGGCAGAGAAGTGCAAAGGGCATTTCTGAGGAGGAGCAAATTTTGGTCTTTTTGGAGAATGGAATTGAAAGTTATGAGCACCAAGGCAGTGGTGGTTCAGGGGAAGAATTTTTGCCTTGCATGCTGGAAACTGGGGTTTGATCCCTGGCCAATGCTCCTCATGCACAGCTACCAGTTTGATGGCAGGTAACAGAGTAGTGAATGAGGATGGAAGGTTATCGTATAGCCTAATGAAGCCCACCAATAAAACAGAAATAAATATACTTTTTAAAAGAAAAATTATGAGCAGTGACTCAGAGAACCTTCTATTTAGGGTACCAGGCTGGTTTACTTCCAGTTTCTCCTCATCCTTCATCCATCTGACTTGAGTTGTTGTTGTTAAGTGCTGTCGAGTCAGTTCCGACCCATAGCGACCCTGTACAGGGTTTCCGAGGGTGTAAATCTTTATGGGAGTAGAAAACCTCATCTTTCTCCCACGGAGCAGCTGGTAGTTTCGAACTGCTGACCTTAAGGTTCGCAGCCCGATTCGTAACCACTACGCTACCAGAGCCCATCCATCTGACTTGAGTTGAGAAGAAAAGGTGAATAGGAGAAGAAGAATAGGGGAAGAATAGGAGAAGAAGAAGGAGAGGGAAAGAATGAGAGATAACCAGGAGGTCAGAAGAATCCAAGGGGCAGAAATGGGAGAAAGCCAAGCTCACTTCTATGGTGTATAGAGTTCTCCAAGTTAGTAAGGAAGGTGGATAGAAAGAGATTACTTTGACGCTAGGGTGAGGTTAAGTATGATGTGTGTTAAATGTTAAGGAACAAATGACCACAGAGGGATGGGACCTGCTGGCTTTCATCTGTCAAGTGGGAAACTGAATTGTTAGGATTCTCTCTACTCACTGTTTCTATATGAAGAACAAGACATGGCTAATGGGGGCAGAACACCCCTCCAACCTACACTGCAGTCAGAGAAACCATTAGGATGGAGTTTCCTTCCAGAGGTCAAAGTTGTAGAATTCTCTAATGATGCCATACATTCAAGTATGGCATACACTCAAGCTTGGCAAGTCTCTCGGGAGATATTTCAAAGCATTAGTGGCCTTCCATCACTATTGAGGCTGTGGAGTCCGTGGAACATGCTCTGTGAGGTGTCAGGTCTCCTGCATCAGTCACTTCAGTATGCGCAGGGGACTCTGATCTGACAAAGGATATGGAAGTCTGAAAATCACCCTCCGTTTTGTAGGTAAAGATACACAGGCACAGGGAGGGCAGGTAAATGTCTCATGATCCTACAGCACAATGAGTTGAACTAGAGTCATGGAAGTAGACAATGGGCAGAGGTTCACCTCAAACCTTCAGGGTCTATTTTGTTCTCACATAAAAGTTTGTTGCTGAGCTGGAATGAAAATAAATAATTGGAAATGCTCTGCAAAGGCCCTGTCACTTGCTGCCTTAAACTTTCCCTAGCTCATCCCCTGACATCCATATAAGAGCTAACACTGCCCACAAACACAAACTGTTTTAGGTATGGCAGAAGTCTCTGTCTCAAAGGGAGGCTAGACTACCTCTTACAAACCTGATTATCTTTGATACCTGCATTTCTTGATCCTGTGCCCTCCCCATCAGAGCAACATTGTTAACCTGAGTAATGTTTAAACCATGTGTCCCTGAATTCATATTGAATGGGATTGTAGCCACCGTCCCGAAAAAAGTCTACAATTCTTCAACCTCTCAACCTATAATCATTCATCTATATAGCTTTTTGTTGTTGTTAATTTTGATTCACTGCCCCACGTGACAGAGTAGAACTGTCCCATAGAGTTTTCCAGCCTGTAATATTTTCAGATGCAGATCTCCAAGTCTTTCTCCTGCAGAGCTTTCTGGCTAGGTTCAAACCATCATGGCTAGGTTCAGTTAGCAGCTGAGTGCTACCAGATCTCCTATACAGCCTTTGGTGGTGGTGGTAATACTATGCCGTCGAGTCAGTTCTGACCATAGCAACTCTATAAAGGGTTTCTGAGGCTGTAAATCTTTATGGGAGCAGTAAGCCTAATCTTTCTCCCATGAAGCAGCTGGTGAAATCAAACTGCTGACCTTGTGGTTAGCAACCCAACATTTAACCCACTGTGCCACCCATACTTCTACCAGGGCTCCTATTCAGTCTTTACTTCTCCTTAATTGACTATTGTTGATCTCTGTGTTCTTGGAGAAGGAAAATACAAAGCAGGAGTCCATAGTAAGGAAAACTCTTCAGAGAGAGTGAAATTGGGACTGGTATCTGAAGGATAAGTGACAGGCATTCTGATATATAGACAAAGAAGGGAAGAGTACTCTGGGCAGAGGAATAGCATGTTCAAAAGCACCAAAGCGAGACAGGACATGGTAAATTCAGGGAGAGGTTAAAGCATAAATGTGTGGAATGTGGCAGCCAGAAATGATAATGGAAAGATTTATTGTCGTCATATTGTAAACAGCTAGAATGTCATGTCCTTAAAAACTTAGAATTGGCTTTAACTTTGTAGACAACTGAGATCTATCAAGTATTTTCAAGTAAGGATTAGATTTGAGTCTTCAAAAGCTAAAGGTGGCTATATGAAAGGTGGACTGGGGTGAGCAAAGACATGAAGTGGAGACACAGTGGAAGTTATTGAATCCCACTCCAGGAGAGAGCACGGTTAGACTCTTCATTGATCTCCACAATGAACCAGATGGAACATCAGCCATGCCCAAACAAGGCAGACTCTCACATAAGGGCACCTTTAAGTAATTCTGTAGGGAAGAATCCCACATCATCTCTGAACCCTGTCTCTCCAGACTCCTGCTCATAGAGAAGTAAATAAAATATATTTCCTTAGAAAGAAGCCCAGAGACTTTAGGTAGGAATGAAGGGTAAATATAAGTAAAATATGTTCTGCTGCCCCTCTACCTAGTAACAGCAAGAGGCGACTCCTGTGAATTTCTTCCAAATAGTGCATGCATTTTATTGGTGTACTAAGCAATGCTTAGTTGGTCATTGTGAAAAATGTACCAGCTTAAGAAATATATGAAATCAGACTATTTCCTGGTATCAATCTTTCTTCCTGTCCCTGCCTCCATTCTTCCTCTCTTCCATCCTTTCATGTTAAGACCAAATTATTTGTGACCTTTCCTTCTCTTTAGGGGCCCTCCTTCTGCTGGTTACCTGCCAGTACCTCTCCCACTGGTTTTACTTTTAGCTAACATTTTAAAAAAATAAAAAAGAGATGGACAAGAAGCCTCTCTGTTGAGGAGAGCGTCTGACAGTGAAGGTTAGGAAACACGAGGCTAATGAACTACAGAATATTGGTTACATCTCACTTGATTACACTCAGAAAATGTAAAACCATCTTTTAGTCATGACTGGCCATTTATCTGCTGAAATGCTCAGAGCTATACCCCACTCACATTTATCTCCCGCCTTCAGGTTCCAGTCAAGGTTTCTAGAAATTAGTGATTCATCACTGAATACAACAACTACCATGGGATCTGCCAAGCTAGGAAAAATCACCATGTCCCTGTGCCAAGGTGCTGTCTCTTGTTGGTAATATCTTCATGTCGCTGGGGAGTGCTGATGTACAACATCAGCAAACTCATCTGACTGTGTGTGTCTGGGAGGCCCTGAGAACAGTTCAGAACCACAGCTCTCAAGAATGGTTCCATTCTACTAGAAGGCCTATGACTTTGAAAGGGGACATGGAAGTCCACTCAGAGTCTATTTTGAACTGTTGAGCACGTAGACCAGTAAAACCAGATGCTGTCAATTTTACTCTGACTGCATGTATATCAGGTAGAGCTGTGCCTGTTTTTTTAAAAGTAGATTGCCAAGCCTTTATCCCAAAGACCCTCTGGAGAGGAAGGTGGCAAGACGGCAGACTAAGCAGAAAGGTTATACGGATGCGCTACAACAAAGATACGGAAAACCAGATGAAAGAGATGCAGATGATAGTCCTGGAACTCTGAGCATCAGATGAAGGGATAGAGAAGTGGAATGAATGCTTACTAGGAGAGAGAGCCGAGCAAACATAGCAAAAAAAGGGAGAGATTGTTGACCTATGTTGGCTGACCAGATGGGCACAGCTATCTTGAGCTTTTGTAAGCAACTTCACAGACAATGAAACAGAAAACAGAAATACTGTATGACCCAGAAATCCCTGTACTTAGTATTTATCCACAAGAAATAAGAGCCAGGACATAAGTAGATATATGCACATCAGTGTTCATCACAGCACTATCCACATAGCAAAAAAATGGAGACAGCTTAAATGTCCATCAATGGAAGAATGGATAAACAAACTTTGACATACACACACAATGTAATACCCTGCAACAGTGAAGAATAATGATGAATCCACAAAACACCTCATAACATGGATGAATGTGGAGTTCATTATTATGAGTGAAATTAGTCAGTCACAAAAGGACAAATATTGTAGGAGACCACTGTGATAAAAACTCAAGAAAAGGTTTTCATACTAAAAGAAACATTCTTTGATGGTTACCAAGAGTGGGAAGGAAAGGAGAAAAATTCACTGGCTGTAGGGTAGACATATGTTAACTCGAGTGATGGGGAGGGAGGTTGATAGAAGAACAACAAAGATAAGTGAAGACACAGGGACTGTGGAAGGGCTAAAGGGGAGAGAGAGGTAAATAGTGAGATATACACAACCGTGGAACAACAGTGTTCTGCAGGTAGATACATGGACAGATATACAGGCTGAACGGGTATGGGAAGAAGACTGGGATATACATGTTGTTGTTAAGTACCATCGTTTACAAAGAGCAGGTTTATAGGGTTTCCAAGGAACAGCTGGTGGGCTTGAACTTCCGACCTTGTGGTTCACAGTTCAGTGCTGATCCTACAGCACCACACCAGAAGTCTCTCTCTTAATATATATACTCCATGAATATATGAGTTTGAAAAAGGATATTTGTACATGAGTATTTAATTTCTTTCTTGTAAACATAACTATAAATGTGATGGAGCATGTTGTTATGTGCTTGGTAGGTTCCAACTCAGAGCAATCCTGTATAGTTTCCAAAACTTTTCAAACCTTTGTTGTTGTTAAGTGCCATCGAGTCAGTTCCAACTCATATAGACCCAGCATAGGGTTTGCAAGGAGTGGCTGGTGAATTTGAACCACCAACACTGCAGTTCAGACCAATCTTGGGGTTCAGTGAATTATCCCATAGTGTCACACAGGATGCTGAAAGTCTCATCTTTCTTCTGTGAAGCAGCTGGCAGGCTTGAATGATGGCCCTTGTGGTTTGCAGTCTTGTGCCTATCTATGGACCCACTGAGCTCCTATAGTGGAGCCACAGTGGGCAAAATCTCAAGACAACGTGCTACTGGACCTGGGGGATCAGGACCATAGTCTCAGGAGACCACAAAGGCAATGTTCTACACCCTATTTTGGTGAGTAACATCTGAGATCTTAAGAGCTCATGAACAGTGGTCTAAGGTGCATCTACTGGACTCTCCAAGTGCCGAAGAATGAAGAGTGATGAGAATTAAAGAAACTTGAAACCAATTAGTACAACAGACTAATGGAACTTGTGAACATCAGTCTCCATGATTTGAGATCAGAAGAACTAGATGGTGCCCAGCTACCACTACCAACTACTCTGAAAAGGATCACATTAGAAGGTCCCCAATAGAGTGGTAGAACATTTGGAACAAAAGTCAAAATTATCACACACAAAAAAGACAGGCTTACTGGTCAGAAAGAGACTGGAGGAATCTGAGACTATGACCCTCAACCATCCTTCAGGTCTGGAAAGGAACTCACTCTCATGTGCTAATTTTCAGCCAAGCAGCAGATAGGTACATAGGGTGGCAACACCTCTAATAAGGTATACTCACCATGGAATGGCCAGTCACTCAAATTCAAAGTTGAGAAGGAATGGGGAGTGGGATAACTCTTGTTGTCTGAAGGGGGTTGCAATCATTGAGATGGAACAAAGTATATGATTGTTGTTGTTGTTGTTGTCAGGTGCCATCAAGTCGGAACCGACTCATAGCGACCCCATGCACAGCAGAACGAAACAATGTCCGATCCTGG